>NC_091058.1:14642071-14951405 GCF_000393655.2 Nicotiana sylvestris
GGTTACTGCAGTGTAATCGAGGCGGGATCACATACGCAGCCTTGGTACCATGATATCAAAAGGTTCCTAAAGACGCAAGAATACCTCGAGCACGCTACTGGAGATCAAAAGAGGACCATCAGGCGACATGCGAGTGGTTTCTTTTTGAGCGGTGAATGTTATATAAGAGGACCCCGGACCTCAATCTCCTAAGATGCGTCGATATCGAGGAAGCGAAAAAGATCATGCACGAAGTACACGCAGGTGTGTGCGGACCTCACATGAACGGGTATGTCTTAGCGAAGAAGATCCTTAGAGCATGTTATTACTGGATGACCATGGAAAAGCATTGCTTTAGCTTCGTTCGGAAATGTCATCAGTGTCAGGTGCACGGTGATTTGATTCATGCACCCCCCACGGAACTGCATCCCATGTCCGCACCTTGGCCATTTGTCGCTTGGGGCATGGACGTCATTGGACCAATTGAACCAAAGGCTTCGAATGGACACAGGTTTATACTGGTTGCCATCGATTACTTCACAAAATGGGTAGAAGCTGTCACTCTCAAGTCGGTCACTAAGAAAGCTGTGGTGGATTTTGTACACTCAAATCTTATCTGTCGCTTCGGTATTCCTGCGACTATCATTACAGATAACGCAGCGAACTTGAACAGTCATTTGATGGGAGATGTATGCGAGCAATTCAAGATAACGCATAGGAATTCCACTCCTTATCGGCCAAAAGCCAATGGTGCCGTGGAAGCGGCAAACAAAAACATCAAGAAGATTTTGAGAAAGACTATCCAAAGTTCCCGACAGTGGCATGAGCAGTTACCTTTTGCATTATTGGGGTACCGCACTACGGTACACACATCGGTGGGAGCGACTCCTTATCTTTTGGTTTATGGGACCGAGGCTGTAATACCGGCAGAGGTAGAAATTCCTTCGCTTCGAATCATTGTCGAAGCAGAAATCGAAGACAGCGAGTGGGTTAAGGCTCGACTGGAGCAATTGACGTTGATTGATGAAAAGCGAATGGCCGCAGTTTGTCACGGACAGTTATACCAACGAAGGATGGCCCGTGCTTACAACAAGAAAGTCCGACCCCGGAATTTCGAAGTAGGTCAGCTGGTACTAAGGCGTATTCTGCCGCATCATGAAGAAGCAAAAGGAAAGTTTGCCCCAAATTGGAAAGGCCCATACATCGTAAGGAAGATATTGCCGAGAGGAGCATTGTATTTAGGTGATATCGAAGGAAATGACCCCGACACAGCAGTAAATGCAGATGCAGTCAAGAGATACTACGTCTAAATCGTACTCCAGTGGTCCTGACACGCTTGAAAATGGCGAAGGTTTTATTCCCCACTACTCCCCAAACACTACCCAATTCTCTCCACCAATTTTTGAGCCACTTACAAAACACAAAAAAAAAACAAAAAAAAACAGCAAAAACAAAACATTGATTGAAGCTTGAACTACGTTTGACTTGATTCCGAAAGGATACGTAGGCAGCCTCTCCCTGAGGTTCAGTCACACCAACAATAAAATCCCATCCACCCTGAAATTGAAATCGGGGCACGTCAAGCAGTTGAGAAGTTGGTATCACTACCTCTCCTTACCAAGCACAAGCCTTCAAATCAATTACCAAATATGGTGGGGAACCAATAAGCGTCACGAATGGAGACCAGCACACTCTAAATTGAGAAAGATAAAATGAGAGAGTCTCGGCGGTGAAAACCTTCGGGCACCACGAGGCGACGGGAGTTAGAGAAACCAAAATGAGAGAGCTTGTTTAGTAAAAACTCGCAAAGAGTGCTATCAAGCGATGACAGGAAGAGAAATGAGAGAGGACAGCCAGCGAAAACCCGCAAAGGGCGCTGTTGGCCGAAAAAGAATGACGCCACCCCAAGAAAGCTTCGGCAAAATGGCACCAGTTTGGAATCACAGATCCGTTCTGGTTCAGGAAAACGCAAGCTCTTAGAAGGTCAGACGTCCAGTCCAAAGAGCATGTCATGTCATTTAAAGCCAGCGTTATCTTCCTCAGATAAGTCTTTCTCGTCCCGAAAAGGGTATTCCTTTTCTGATTTGTTTTCCCTTTCTTTGTTTCTTTTCGAATCCCTTTTGCATTTTAACCCCGAGTTCAGGACACACCGGAAAGGACAGGTGGCATGGTTTGTTTGCACGGAATCCCGTCTCATGAAAGAAAGCGCCTCATCTCGTTGGTATGATTGCCCAAGCATGATGAATCATGACGTTTGATGGTGTTTCAGAGTAAAGAGGAAAGAGAAAAATCTTGAAATCTTCCCCAGCAAGTCCGCCTTCGGACAAATCCCCACAGAGTCTCCCCCTGTACAAATCCCCACAGAGTCTCTCCTTTTATACAATCTCCCACAAAGTCTCCCCAGTATGTTAAAAAAAAAAATCCCCGTTGGAATTTCATCAGCACATCCCCAGCAAGTCCTTTTGTAAATATTCCCCAACAAGCTTACCCCAACAAACCCTGGGAAACTCGTTTTGAAACAAAAACCCAGCATACCCCATTGTACAGAATCCACACAAAGGATCCACTTTGTAAATATTCCCCCCATAAGAGCTTTCTTTTGTACAAATTCCCACAGAACACCCCCAATAAAATCCCCGTTGAGAACCTTCAATCAAAACGGGACAAAAGAAAAAAAAAGAGGCCTTACGAGGCAAGTCATCGCAGAATCTGGAGATACAAGCCTGAACAGTCTAGAAGGGTTTCGCCATTCGAATCAAATCAATGGTGGAACTTCACAACAGAAATAAAGATGCAAGAAAGTAACTGGGAACGATCAAGGTCACCAAACCGACCGTCATTTCCGAACTAACGAATGATTCTTTGTTTTGAAAGGTTGAAACAGGTCTAATCCAAGACAACCGTGCAAGAAGCAGGTGTCGCCCAAAGAAGAAGGTACACGGGTACAGGAAGTACTTCGGCAATGATGGATTCACTCGAAAGGTAAGCTTCCACGAAACTCCCTTTCATTCTTCTATTTAAAACAAGAAAACTCAAAAATAGATCGTGTAGTATCCTCGAGCTTTATCCCCAGCCAGTCAGCATTAGGGTTTTAAACCCTAAACTGAATTTTCCTTTCAGCCAGCATTAGGGTTTTAAACCCTAAACTGAGCTTTTCCATGCAATCAGCATTAGGGTTTTAAACCCTAAACTGAATTTTCCTTTCAGCCAGCATTAGGGTTTTAAACCCTAAACTGAGCTTTTCCATGCAATCAGCATTAGGGTTTTAAACCCTAAACTGAATTTTCCTTTCAGCCAGCATTAGGGTTTTAAACCCTAAACTGAGCTTTTTCATGCAATCAACATTAGGGTTTTAAACCCTAAACTGAACTTTTTCCTTTCAGCCAGCATTAGGGTTTTAAACCCTAAACTGAGCTTTTTCATGCAATCAGCATTAGGGTTTTAAACCCTAAACTGAATTTTCCTTTCAGCCAGCATTAGGGTTTTAAACCCTAAACTGAGCTTTTTCATGCAATCAGCATTAGGGTTTTAAACTCTAAACTGAATTTTCCTTTCAGCCAGCATTAGGGTTTTAAACCCTAAACTGAGCTTTCTCATGCAATCAGCATTAGGGTTTTAAACCCTAAACTGAATTTTCCTTTCAGCCAGCATTAGGGTTTTTAAACCCTAAACTGAGCTTTTTCATGCAATCAGCATTAGGGTTTTAAACCCTAAACTGAATTTTCCTTTTAGTCAGGATTAGGGTTTTAAACCCTAAACTGAACTTTTTCCTTTCAGCCAGCATTAGGGTTTTAAACCCTATACTGAGCTTTTCCATGCAATCAGCATCAGGGTTTTAAACCCTAAACTGAACTTTTTCCTTTCAGCCAGCATTAGGGTTTTAAACCCTAAACTGAGCTTTTCCATACAATCAGCATTAGGGTTTTAAACCCTAAACTGAGCTTTTCCATGCAATTAGCATCAGAGTTTTAAACCCTAAACTGAATTTTCCTTTTAGTCAGCATTAGGGTTTTAAACCCTAAATTGAATCTTTCTTTAGTCAGCATTAGGGTTTTACACCCTAAACTGAATTCTTCCTTTGTTTGGCGTTGGGGTTTTAAACCCCAAGCTGAACCTTTCCCCAGCTAGTCGGTATTAGGGCTCCAACCCTGAACTGAACATTTTTATCTTCCTTCATCAATTTTATGAACTTCCTGGCGAATAATTAACGAAATTTTCCTAGTGAAACTGGGGCAGAAAATTTCGTTCGTTTGTTTGTTTTCTTCCGTAGGTCTAACCTCGAGCCACATGGATCGAAATAACCCACGAGATGAGTCCCAGTTCGGAATCAACGAAGAAAAAGAAGAAAAAGAGAAAAGGTGTCCCGAGATATCGGAGTTAAACGGAAGACAGATTGACTCCAACATTTGATTAAGGTCCTGAACCCTGCCGATCGCGTCTCACTCAGTATCCCAGAGATTAAACAAGTCGCCGCAACTCGCAAGCATCAAGATTCAGATCGGAGTCTACAAGCAGAATCAGCTAAGACCCAAGATCAAGTCGTAAAAGAATCATAGATAGGAATCTTGTAACTAGCAGTTGACATGCATATAAGTAGTTAGTTCAGTTTCCAATTTTCGTTTGGTTGTAATAAGGCGGTCAGTGACGCAGCAGTGACAACAGCAACAGCAGTAGCAGCAAGCATTGCAATCCCATGGTAGTCCCAGCTACCAAAACTTCCCGAACTACATTGACCTGATTCCTGTTTAGCCCAGGATATGTAGGAAATCTTTGAAGCAAGATTCGGTCAGATCTTTCAAAAACATGCTTCATACGGAGTAGTCCATAGGCAAAAATCGCTCATACACGCTCACTTTATCTTTGCACGAAAACTCTTCGTGTTTCCGAACAAAGAGGGGCAGCTGTGAGCACGTGATTTTTGTTTCGCGCGACAATCGCTCCAAAAGAAATAAAAAATAATAACAATTGGTCCTGCTGTACAATTTTTGGATTTTTACATGGCACTTTGTTAATTATTTACGATTTTTGCCCATTTTATTTTATTAGTTTAAAACAAAATACAAAAAATGTGTGGGTCATGCATAATTCGAACCGTAATCCGGTCATTAAATAGAAAATCATAAATAGGCACCCTCGTCCGTGATTTCGATTTGTTTGATTTTACCTGTTTTGAAATATTTTAGTGTGTGTGCAAATAATTGTATTGAGTGTGTATTTAATTTTTAATTTGATTTCTTGCTTAGTTTTGTTTTTAAAATAAAAAAAAAAGAAAAAAAAAAGATCAGCAATTATTCCGGATTGGGCCAATTTATTAAATTGGCCCAAACAAACAACGTTCAAACCCAGGCCTGCCCGGTCCAGTCCAGATGATGTCCAGAGAGTCCAAACGACGTCGTGTGGATACAGTTTGATCTGGGCCATTGATCTCAGATTGATCAACGGCCAAGATCACATTTCCTATACCCACGAACAGAACCCGACCCGTTTCCACCCGGACCAACCCAAACCCCCTTTAGTTGAAACGACATCGTTTCCCCTAGGCCTTTAGATCCAAGCCATTGATTTCAGTTGATCCGATGGCTGAGATCAGCCCACCTATTCCATATATAAACCTATAACCTTACCCTGCCCCCCCCCCATCTAATACCCCAGCTCCCGTCTTCAACCTCATCCCCATCAAACCCTAGAGCCGCCCCTGCACACCTTCACCAGAAACCCGGCGGCCTGAACGCCGGTGACCTCCACCTGAACACCATAGAACCCCCATGCCATCCTGAACCCAAATCTACCAACCACACACTTCGAATCCTGTCCCACCTTCTCGAATCTTCATTTGAAGATTCGAGTCGGAACCTAATCTACACCGATCTGCCTTAAATTCATACCAGGCAATCCCCAGACCCCCTCGTGACCAAACCATACTTGGTTTGGTCCAAATCTGATCAGGGAAGCATGAATCCCAGATCTGAGTTTTGGAAATTTTGTGTTCCTCCGTCACTGGTTCAACCGAAGAGATTAAGGTCTAATGGACTTTAATCAAAGTGTTTCTAATCTGAGAAACACTTCGTTTAAAGTCCGTTCAGTTGACCGAGTCCGAGTTAAGGTTTTGATCTTTTGCGGTTTAAGGTGAGTTTCTTTCTTTTCTTAGTTGTTTTGGTTCGTTTGATTGTTGTAAGGGTCTGTTCGTTTTCTGTTTATGTCCTTGACTTCTATCAACTGTGCTTCAACCACTTTGCCTGAACCTCTGTTGTTTGTCTAAATCCCCCTCCTATTCTGATAAGGCATTATGTGTTTGTTTGTGCAAGTAGCTGATTTTCGAGTTTGGATTGACTAGTTGACTCCTCGAGTGCATTTCTGTTTAGTCAGTATGATTCGAACCATGATCGATACTGTTTAAATGTCTGATTTTTGGCTACGATTGTGTATGTTAACGCTAATATAGTCGAGTCGACATGTGTCGTCAATTAGTTTTCAACTGTCCGAATAATAACAAATCGACTTACTTCTGTTAAGCATTTGTTGAGTCATTTAAGAACCAGTTTTGTTTACTTATAGCTGTTGATTTGGATCAGTAATGTAAAAGGGATATTTGGTTTAAATGCTGCATTGGAGGGCATGTGCACTCTTGCACAGCACGTGCATTGGTGCACCTCATGTGCTTTGTGCACAACCTGTGGCCTGCATAAAGGTCTTTGTTAAGTTTTAAATAATTTGACAGCATATGCTGTCAGATATATTCTACTGCCCATGTTTGTTTTTAGTTAATAAAATAGGAAAGATAAGTCTGCCAGGGAATATTGATGGGTTTAATACTTAATTAGCTAAAGTGGAACTGAAAATGGAAGGGCACATGGGAGGGGTACTGTGATATTAAAAAGAGGCTGTTAAAAGGAGTAGTTTTTAGGCTTATAAAGGGGGCACATTGAGAGATAGAAAAGGAGATAGACATATACAGAATTAGAGGGGGAAAGAAAATACACACACTGGACCTTAGGAGCTGAAAAAGAAAAACACACACGCAGAGATAGGGAGAGATACTGAGAGGGAATATCTGAGAGTTCAAATTTTTTGAAACAAAAAACTGGAAAAGAATTTTTTTTTTTCTGATAACTCAGACAGACAAAAACTAGAAGCTGCTTCCTTTCCTTTTGTTTTTGATTTCACTAAATCTGGACCTGTTTTGTGCAACACTGATTTCTCCCAACTGAGTCTGCTTGGTTGTTGTTTGTTCTACTCGAGAGTTTGGTTTAGTTGGGGGTCGATCTCACTCCAATTGTTTTGTGAGTTGTGGCTGCTACTCTTCTGTTTCTTGTTGCTGTTGTTATTCTGCCCTGCTGCTACTGATAGTGCTGTGATTGCTGCTGCATTTTGTTGTCATTGTACTCTGCTGATTCCCCTTTTCTTCAATTGTCAAATATTTCCAGGTACACAACCTCTGAAACCTTGTATTGTTGAAAGTTTGAAGCTGAAGCAGAAATAAAGAAATGAACATCAGTTTATGTTATAGCATTGGTGTTTAAAAAAAATAAATCGAATGTTAGTTGGGCCTGTATTTTTACAGCAAACTGCAAATATTCTGTACAAACTAGCATACATTCTGTTTAAGATGAACTGTTAGATAGCATGGTTCAATAGTAATGACAGTATGACATAGACGGCATGTTTGATTTAGTATACATTCAGTTCAGTATAACACTCTGTTTGGCTTAGTTATGACTGTATAACATAGAGTCATGGTAAGCACTTGTATGTATTCTTGCCTAGACCACTGAATTGACAAATCTGTGATACTAGGTCCGGGATAAATGTATCCCAAACAAACTCTCATGCAGTCACATTAAGAGTCTGGCTATGAAGGCCAGCTTTCCTATCAGATTATGTGTTCCAATATAGGTTCGATATCGGGTCTCGGTATAGATTCCTTGTTTCGAAATAATGTGATGATTGTTGAGGGAAGCTAATAGTCATTTCGAGTTTAATTAGTAGTAATTTTCCCAATAAACAGCCAATTTTTTTTTATCAATTTCAAATAGGTTAGAGTTTAAAATAGAACTTGGAGGTAGTAAAATATAACTCAGTATATGTTGTTAGTTTGCTTGCAATCTCACTTAGCAAATTAATAAGCGTATTCACTCGATGAAGACAAAGCATGATGTAACTCTCACCTCATAAACAATCAATCAGGTAATCAAACAAATTTAGGTTCGGCAAACAAAAATAAGGATTCAGTCCGTATTTGTCCAAACCAGCAAAATTCGGCATCATCCTTTTCTTTAAAGATAAATGTAGTAAAGACGTAGTCATTGTAGGGTACCCTTCTAAAATAATGAGACGAGCCTCGCCGAATAAAAAGGCAAATTGCGGGGCCCTCAATAATTGGTCATAATAAATACTTAGAATTTGGGATGGACTGTTTAGTGAATTCCACTGCCTTCCCCAAAGATAATAACGCGTTAGACTTTTTAGGCGCGACTTAATTAAATTACATTCTTAAATTCGGGTGCGCATTTATGTGACCCAAATTCAAATCTCAACGGAGTCGAAATGTGTTAACAACTACGGGTGCATTGATTGTGACGTGGTTCGAGATGCATTTTCACGACGTTGCAATTCTATAAAAATAAATGATAATAATAAAAGCGGTTTAAACTTAATAAAAGCACGTAAGTCATAACATGTATTTAAATCAGATATTTAGCCATTATAACAATTTAAGCGACCGTGCTAGAACCACGGGATTCGAGGGTGCCTAACACCTTCCCTCGGGTCAACAGAATTCCTTACTTAGAATTTCTGGTTCGCAGACTTCATTTGGAAAAGTCGAAAATTTCCTCGATTTGGGATTCAAGATAAACCGGTGACTTGGGACACCAAAAGCCAAACCTTTCCCAAGTGGCGACTCTGAATTAAATAAATAATCCCATTTCGAATATTGTCACTTAAATTGGAAAAACTCCACCCGCGCATTTAACCCTTCGGAGCGGGCGCGCAAAAAGGAGGAGTGACACCAGTAACTTCTGTCTTCATGGTACCTCCCACTGCTACATTCCACAAATCTCCTAGTGAGCCTATATTCCAGGCCCAGGACAACCAATACTACCCCCCGGAGCCCACTTTCAAAACCTCCGAAATCCATTCATTTACTCCCCGTTTTGACCTCCCAACAGAAATTGACAAACCAGTCAAAAATACCGAACAAGAAGAGATGTTTAGGAAGGTCAAAAGCTTAGAACAATCGTTCCGAGACATGCGAGGGTTAGGAGGGCAGGTCAGTGTGGCCTACAAGGACTTATCTTTGTTCCCAAATGTGCAATTACCAGTTGGTTTCAAGATGCCCAAATTTGACCTATACAACGGGCACGGCGATCCAGTAGCCCACTTGAGGGGTTTCTGCAGCAAGATGCGAGGAGCTGAGGGAAGAGACGAATTATTAATGGCTTACTTCAGTCAAAGTTTGAGCGGATCAGCTTTGGACTGGTATACCCGCCAGGACCATGGGAGATGGTACACTTGGGATGACCTGGCACAGGCATTTGCTTGTCACTTCCAATACAATCTGGAAATCATCCCAGATCGACTATCCTTGACAAAATTTGAGAAAAAGCACAATGAAAGCTTTAGAGAGTATGGTTTCCGGTGGAGGGAACAGGCAGCAAGGGTAGACCCTCCAATGAAGGAAAGTGAGATGGTAGATTATTTCCTACAAGCCTTGGAGCCTACTTACTACGCCTATTTGGTTTCAGCAATAGGAAAATCATTCAACGAAGTAGTGAAGATGGGAGGTATGGTGGAAGAAGGCCTCAAGACGAATAAAATCATGAGTTATTAGGCTATTAAGGCAACTACTCAAGCTATTCAAGGTGGAGTAGGAGGAATTGGAAAGAAGAAAAGGGAGGAGGCGGCGATGGTTGATTCAGGAACTTGGTCGGGATCCAGAGGTTCACCTCAATACTACAATCAACATCGATCCCACCAATCAACTTACCATCACAATTCACCCCAACACTACTATCACCCGTCAGAACCTCATTTTTCCATCAACCATGCGCAAGCATACAATCAGCCACCTGCCCACGCTCATTGGCGTGCTCCTATCATACCAAGTACCTATCCTTATCCGCGAACCTACCCCAGACCAGGTTTCAGGCCTAATCAAGCACTTAGGGGTTAAAGGATGCAGAAAAAGAAAACCTTCACTCCATTGGGAGAATCCTACACTAGTCTGTTCCACAGGCTAAGACAGCTAGACATGCTAAGGCCAATACAATCCAAGCTGCCCAATCCTCCTCCAAAGAATCTGGACTACACCGTTAGCTGTGAGTATTGTTCTGGTACACCAGGCCATGATACAAAAAAGTGCTGGCATTTAAAGAATGCAATACAAGAGCTGATTGATACTAATAAAATTGAAGTTCAAACCCCCGAAGCTCCCAATATCAACAGAAATCCAATGTCAGCCCATCAGGAGGCCAATATGATAGAAATAGTACGGGCTGATGGGGAAACAAAGAAGCTGTCACAAACCGTCATGATGATTCGGTCTCATGAAGCCAAGCCAGATGAACAATTAGCAGAGGAGAAGTTGGTACCTAAGCAGAACAAAAATGGTGATGAGGCATCTGTGGTAGTTGAGAAGGGATCTTCGAGCAAAGTTGTCACAAAGCAAGAGGGATCAAAAGTAATTGTACCAGGGGTGGCTAGCAAACCCATCATAGTCATGGAAGGAGCCCGTGTAGATCGGGTTATTATCAAGCCAGTAACCCAGTTACCAGTGATCAACAACAAGGCTATTCCATGGAACTACGAACGGGTGACAGTAATGTACAAAGGAAAAGAAGTCAAGGAAGAAGTCTGTGAGGTGCAAGGCTTGACTCGTTCGGGAAGATGTTTTACTCCCGAAGAGTTAAGAAAAACAAAAAATAATCCAACACCAATTAAGAAAGCTGTGACGGAAGAAGAAGCGGAAGAATTCTTGAGAAAGATGAGCTCTACGACTATTCTATCGTGGAACAATTGAAAAAGACGCCCGCTCAAATTTCATTATTTTCATTGCTGATCCATTTAGATGAGCACCGTCAAGCTTTAATGAAGATCTTGAATGAAGCACACATTCCTGATAAAATCTCCGTGAATCACTTGGAAAAAATAGCCAACAAAATCTTTGAGGCAAACAGAATCACATTTTCTGATGATGAATTGCCTGTGGAAGGTACTGAGCACAACAGAGCTCTTTACCTCACCTTGAAATGTGAAAACTTCGTAGTGACCCGGGTGTTGGTTGACAACGGTTCAAGCGCAAACATCTGCCTTCTCTCCACTCTAAGCAAGTTGAAAATAAAAGAGGAGAGGATCCAAAAGAATAGTATTTGCATACGGGGGTTTGACGGTGGAGGCAGAGATTCATTTGGCGATGTAGTGCTGGAACTGACAATAGGGCCGGTTGAATTCACAATGGAGTTTCAGGTGTTGGATATAGTTGTTTCTTATAATTTACTGTTGGGTCGACCATGGATCCATGCTGCTAAAGCAGTCCCATCAACACTACACCAGGTGGTCAAGTTTGAATGGGAAAAGCAAGAAATAGTTGTGCATGGGGAAGACAGTTTAAATGTTCACAGCAGTGCCATCATACCGGTCGAAGGAATAGAAAATGACCAGGGACCATGGGTTTACCAGGTTTCCGACACAATGTTGGTAGAGAAAATTCCAGAGGGGAAATACATTCCGAATCCAAAGATAACCGCCGCATCAGTCATGGTAGCCTATGAAATGATGAAGAATGGTTTTGTACCCGTAAAAGGTTTGGGCTCATCTTTGCAAGGCATTATACAACCAGTATCTCTTCCCGAGAACTGGGGAACATTTGGATTGGGATTCATACCCACTTTCACAGACGTGAGAAAGGCCAGAAAGCCGAAACAAAAAGCATGGGTCCTTCCAAAACCAGTCCCACATCTATCAAAGTCTTTTGTCAAGTTCGGTACCAGAAATCACCTGATAACAACAATTCCTAAATCCATGATTAATCCTGAGGAGGAATTAATTGAAAGATTTGAAAAGCTGTTTGACGATGTGAACATGGTGGAAAGCGGTGAAGGTTCTAGCAATGCGGAAGTTCAATTAGTTGGGCCAGAGACAAAGCTTAATAATTGGAAAGCCACTCCTCTCCTCATTTGAAAGGAGTCTTGGTAGTTTATTTTGATTTTCCTTCAGTTTGTTTGGGTTACTTCAGGGTTGTAATCCAAATTTTTTTTATCTTACAGTTTGTTTGAAGTGTGCAAACCTTGTTATCTTTCATCATCCAATGAAATACGGTTTCCTTTTCATTATCATTCCTGATAGTTTTCTTTTCTTTTTCTTCTTTTTATGTACAGTCCTTTTTACGCTGGCTCTAGTGGTATGGCATGCATAAGGAATCCTCACCCCAGTCTTAAAAATCAATCTGGTTCCGAAATAATAATTCAAGAAGTATATTGTGATTATGAATCAGAATATGATGAGGCTTTCGAAGAGATTAGTAAAGAGTTAATTCATTTTGAAGAAAAAACCAAACCTAACCTGAGTGATACCGAAGACATCAATCTAGGAGACACAAATAATATCCAAGAAACTAAAATAAGTGTCCACCTCAAACCAAAGATCTGGGAAGAGTTAATTAAAGCACTCATCGAATTCAAAGATGTTTTTGCATGGTCATATGACGATATGCCAGGCTTGAGCACTGATTTAGTGGTTCACAAATTGCCCACTGATCCAATGGTGCCTCCTGTCAAGCAAAAGTTGAGAAAGCTCAAGCCTGATATGAGTGTGAGAATTAAAGAAGAAATCACCAAACAGTTGGAGGCAAAGGTCATTCGAGTCACTCAATATACTGTTTAGTTGGCTAATGCCGTTCCTGTGCCAAAGAAAGACGGCAAGATTAGAGTATGCGTCGATTACCGCAATCTCAACAAAGCAAGTCCGAAGGATAACTTCCCATTACCCAATATCCATATTTTGATCGATAATTGTGCCAAGCATGAGATAGGATCTTTTGTGGATTGTTATGCCGGGTATCATCAAATTCTAATGGATGAAGAAGATGCAGAAAAGACGGCATTCATCACACCATGGGGAACTTATTGCTACCGGGTAATGCCATTTGGTTTGAAGAACGCCGGGGCAACTTACATGAGAGCAATGACCACAGTGTTTCATGATATGATACATAAGGAGATTGAGGTATACGTGGACGATGTGATCATAAAATCAAAGCATCAGGCCGACCACGTTGGGGATTTGAGGAAATTCTTCCTGAGACTTCGCAGGTACAACCTCAAGCTTAACCCTGCCAAGTGCGCATTTGGTGTTCCATCTGGAAAGCTGTTGGGATTCATAGTCAGTCGGTGAGGCATCGAGCTAGACCCATCAAAGATCAAAGTCATATAAGAATTTCCACCTCCAAGGAACAAAACTGAAGTAATGAGTTTGTTAGGGAGGTTAAATTACATCAGCAGGTTTATTGCTCAGCTCACGACAACCTGTGAGTCTATTTTCAAATTGTTGAAGAAGGATGATGCGGTCAAGTGGACTGATGAGTGTCAAGAAGTATTTGATAAGATAAAAGGATACTTGTCAAACCCCCCCGTGCTGGTTTCGCCAGAGCCAGGAAGACCTTTGATTCTTTACTTGACAGTCTTGGAAAATTCATTTGGTTGTGTATTGGGGCAACATGACCTCACCGACAGAAAAGAACAGGCCATCTACTACCTTAGCAAGAAGTTCACAGCTTATGAGGTTAAGTACACTCATCTGGAAAGGACATGTTGCGCCCTAACTTGGGTAGCTTAGAAATTGAAACACTATTTGTCATCTTACACTACTTACCTCATTTCGCGTCTGGATCCGTTGAAATATATTTTTCAAAAGTCTATGCCAACAGGGAGACTTGCAAAGTGGCAGATATTGCTCACAGAATTTGACATCATCTATGTGACTCGGACTGCAATAAAAGCCCAAGCATTGGCTGATCATTTAGTCGAAAACCCGGTCGATGAGGAGTACGAGCCATTGAGAACTTATTTTCCCGATGAAGAAATAATGCATATCGGTGAAATGGAGCAAATTGAAAAACCTGGCTGGAAACTTTTCTTTGATGGGGCTGCTAACATGAAAGGAGTCGGGATAGGAGATGTAATTATTTCTGAAACCGAGCATCACTATCCTGTTACGGCTCAACTTCGATTTTATTGCACCAATAATATGGCTGAGTATGAAGCTTGTATTTTGGGGTTAAGGCTAGCTGCAGACATGGGTATCCAGGAAATCTTGGTCTTGGGAGATTCAGATCTTCTGGTACATCAAATTCAAGGAGAATGGGAAACCCGAGACTTGAAGCTCATACCATACCGACAATGTTTACATGATCTTTGTCAGCAGTTTCGATCAGTGGAGTTCAGGCATATTCCAAGGATCCATAATGAGGTTGTCGATGCATTGGCTACCCTGGCATCAATGTTGCACCATCCGGACAAAGCTTATGTGGATCCACTGCATATTCAAGTCCACGATCAGCACGCTTACTGCAACATGGTTGAAGAAGAATTTGATGGCAAACCATGGTTCCACGACATCAAGGAGTATATCAAAATGGGGATATATCCAGCGCAGGCCATAGAGGATCAAAAGAGAACCATTAGACGATTGGCAAGTGGATTTTTCTTAAGTGGAGGAGTTTTGTATAAAAGAACACCATACCTTGGATTATTAAGATGCATAGATGCTAAACAAGCTACGGCTGTCATGTCTGAAGTACATTTGGGAGTTTGCGGACCCCACATGAGCGGATATGTGTTGGCAAAGAAAATTCTCCGAGCTGGTTACTATTGGCTTACCATGAAGCGAGATTGTATCAGTTTTGTGCGCAAATGTCATCAATGCCAGATACACGGGGATTTGATTCATTCCCCGCCATCCGAGTTGCACACAATGTCGGCACCATGTCCCTTCGTCGCTTGGGGCATGGATGTTATTGGACCAATTGAGCCGGCAGCATCCAATGGGCACAGGTTCATTCTGGTAGCCATTGATTATTTCACCAAATGGGTTGAGGCTAAAACATTCAAATCGGTGACCAAGAAAGCTGTGGTCGATTTTGTTCACTCAAATATCATATGTCGATTCGGAACCCCGAAGGTGATCATCACAGATAACGGTGCTAATCTTAACAGTAACTTAATGAGAGAGGTATGTCAACAGTTTAAGATTGTACATCGCAATTCTACCCCATATCGGCCCAAGGCGAATGGAGTAGTCGAAGCAGCCAACAAAAACATAAAGAAGATACTTCGGAAAATGGTAGAAGGTTCAAGACAATGGCACGAAAAATTACCATTTGTGTTGTTGGGATATCGCACTACTGTTCGCACTTCAGTAGGAGCAACTCCTTATTTGTTGGTGTATGGTACTGAGGCGGTAATTCTTGTAGAAGTTGAAATTCCTTCCCTTCGGATCGTCGCCGAAGCTAAGATTGATGATGATGAATGGGTCAAAACCCGTTTGGAACAGTTAAACTTGATTGATGAAAAATGATTGGCAGCAGTATGTCATGGCCAATTGTATCAAAGAAGAATAGCAAGAGCATACAACAAAAAGGTGCGTCCCCAAAAGTTTGAAGTGGGTCGACATGTGCCGAAACGTATTCTTCCACATCAGGTTGAAGCAAAGGGCAAATTTGCCCCGAATTGGCAAGGACCGTTCATTGTGACGAGAGTATTGTCCAATGGTGCATTATGTTTAACAGATATTGAAGGAAAATGCATAGACATGGCTATCAATTCTGATGCGGTGAAGAGATATTATGCATGATTTTTCTTTGGTATAGTTATTGAATGTTTGTATTTGGCATTATTTCGAAGATTGGAATGACAAAGGCAATTTATTCTGCTATCCAAACACTGTACCCTTTGTTCCCCCTTTGAGCCACATTTGTTTCTTTCCTACCCTCTTTTGGAAAAAAATTATTATTATTGGAGTGAACTACGTTTGACCTGATTCCTCAAAGAGGATACGTAGGCGCCTCACGGCTCGGTCATAGGGTGCATAATATGCATAATGTGCATAAAATGAAACATCAAGAGACCCCCAATCAAGAAACTGGGGCAGGAATTGTATTGGCAATAAGAAAAATGGTTCCAAGAGTTGTAATTTTAAACCCATATCAAAATTGTTTAACTTTTGATACCCTTTCATTCCAACCACATACCAAAAGACCTTTCGATCAATCTTAGAAAAATGCGAAGTCAAGCAAATGGAGATGGTTCATAACACTCTGGTCCAAACCAGAAAAAGCGATGAAAATAAGAGAGTCTTATAGGTGAAAACCCACACGGGCACCATGAGACGACGGAAGCTGAGAGAAAGTAAAATGAGAGAGTCTTATTGGTGAAAGCCTTCGCAGGCACCATAAGGCGAAAAGGAATTAAGAAATAAACAAATGAGGGAAGTTGGTCGATGAAAACTCTTTAAGACACTGCAAGTCAAACAAGGTCCGTAAGTTGGCAAAAAGTAAAATTGGGTTATGGAAATTTTGGAAAAATTGAAAAGGAGATTGGTTAAATAGACTGGGTTGATTAATCCAAAATGCATACCCTGATCATTGGTGCCAGTAACTCCAATCAAAATAAGTTCCTTATTCCTATCTCCAATAGTCATCCAAATTTAGATTTTTCTTTTCATTACTAATTGTCGAAATCGTCATGTTTTGTCACTAATAGTCTTACTCTTCTAAAGCTTTTGAGGTAAGTTTCGTTCCAAGCAAATAAAAAGGAATATCAAGGTATACTACCAAGATTTAAGATTGCACAATGCAAAATACAGCCATGATAGGTGGGAATTAATAGGATGAAAATAAGATATGGGTATGAGAAAAGTTGAATCAGAAAGGTGGTTCAGTAATGTCAGGAGAGACATATGATTACGATTGAAAGGGTTTTGAAGTGAAAACAAAAGTGGGGATCCTACGGTTAAGGATAAATTATGAGGACAAAACAGTCTTTTCAACCACTCTAAGGCAGTAAAACAGGGCAAAGAGAAACCCCACCCTCAGCAAGAATGCCACAACTAACCACCATGCTTTAAACTAACAAGATTTTCCTTGATTTGAAACAGGGGAAAAAACAATATTTGTTTCAGGAAAACACCCGGTGTTGAAATAACAAGCAGGCGTCCACCTGGAGAACAAGGAAGAACAGTTGAAATAGCAAGCAGGCGTCCACCTGGAGAACAAGGAAGAATAGTTGAAATAGCAAGCAGGCGTCCACCTGGAGAACAAGGAAGAACAGTTGAAATAGCAAGCAGGCGTCCACCTGGAGAACAAGGAAGAACAGTTGAAATAGCAAGCAGGCGTCCACCTGGAGAACAAGGAAGAACAGTTGAAATAGCAAGCAGGCGTCCACCTGGAGAACAAGGAAGAACAGTTGAAATAGCAAGCAGGCGTCCACCTGGAGAACAAGGAAGAACAGTTGAAATAGCAAGCAGGCGTCCACCTGGAGAACAAGGAAGAACAGTTGAAACAGCAAGCAGGCGTCCACCTGGAGAACAAGGAAGAACAGTTGAAATATCAGCAAACAGGCGTCCACCTGGAGAACAAGGGAATATAATTCAAATTTCAAGGTCAGGATCCCCCCTGAAGAACAGAATGACGATTTATTTTTGACATTATTGGTTGAAGTCAGGAACCCACCCATAAAATGGAGGAATACACTTAGAATCAATAAGGAAAAGGAATCCGATCGGAATCCCCAGCGAGAAACAACAAAGAATCCCAAGCAGAGGAAGGAAGTACAAGACTCGATGAAAAAACAATACAAAAAAGAAACAAGCAGGTCAAGACCGGTAGTCTAAAGAGAATACGAGACAAATCGGAAGCAAAAGAGACTAAAGGGGTCACCAAGACATCAAAGCAACAAGAGACACAAAGGGCATGATCTAGATAAGATTTTGTAATTCATACATCATGGTCTAGTCTAGCTTTTTGTTTTTTTCTTTAAGCAGGGTGTAATAAGGAGGTCAGCAAGCAGTAAAAGCAGCACGCAACAGCAGTAACATCACGGTCCCATGGTAGTCCCAGCTACCAAAACTTCCCGAACTACATTGACCTGATTCCTTTATAGCCAAGGATATGTAGGAAACCTTTGAAGCAGAGGTTCGGTCAAATCTTTCAAAAAATGCTTCCCACGGAGTATTCGAACGGGCAAAAATCGCTCGTGTCCGCTCACTTTATCTTTGTACGAAAACTCTTCAAGTTTCCGCACAAAGAGGGGCAGCTGTGAGCACGTAATTTTTGCCTTACGAAAAACTACTCCAAAATAAATCAAAAAATAAAATAAATTTCTTTTACTGTGTAATTTTTGAATTTGGCGTGGTGTTAAATGTTTGTGTTATGTCCGTAAATGTTTATTTTTGTCAAAATAAATCAAAAAATAAAGTAAAATACATATTGCATGCATATAGGATTTAATTATGCATTTAAGAGATAATTTAAATAAAATAGCTCTAAGAAAAAGAAAAATCACAAAAAATATGCATTTATCCTATTTTTGCCATTTAAATATGTCATGGTGTGATTAATGTTTTGTCTTGTGTGTTAATGATTGTTAAGGGGTAATTAATATTTTTGTAAGGGTAATTTTGATTTTATAATTAAAATTAGGAATTTAATAATTAGGAATTAAAGGAAATGAAAAAAAAAAAGGGGGGAAGTAAATAGGAAGAAAAAATTGGGCTGGGCCATTTTTAATTGACAAAAATCAGGCCCAATGTGTGTAATAACCCAGTCCGGGACCAGGTCTCTCAGCCGTCTCCCAAACGACGTTGTTTGGATGCTTTCAATCTGGACCATTGATCAGTCAGATCCAACGGTCCAGTTCAGATCTTTAATTAAACCAAACGACGTCGTATGATTGAATTCAATCAGGGCCGTCTTTTCCCTTTTAATCCAACGGTCCCGATCAGTCCTCTATACCCGACCCACCTGCATCTGAGACCGACCCAATCCTCACTTAAACCAAAACGTCACCGTTTAGCTAAATGAATTGATCCCGACCGTAGATCTTACCTGATCCAACGGACGAGATCAGACCACCCCTCCCATATATAAGCCCCAAATCCTTACCCCCACCCCCAAACCAAACACCCCCCTACCTCTCATGTTCATCATCGTCCCTAAGACGATACCCCAAACCCTAGCTGCCCTAACTCCCCCTCGCCTGAAACCCGGTGGCAATGATGCCGCCGGTCACCACCTTAACACCCCTGAACCCCCTCGACCTCCTCTTCCCAACTATCACCATTACTCCCATCGAATCAGGACCCAGCTCTTCGAATCTTAAATCGAAGGTGGGCCTGAGGACACGACCATCTCCGATGACCACCAAACCAACACCCAGTAACCTTCCAGCCACCCCCAACACGGATCTTCAAACCGTTTGGCTCGAATCATCTCAGAGCTTCTCGAATCTTCATTTGAAGATTCGAGCCAAACGTGAACTCATCCAGATCCATCCCAAATTCATACCAAATGACCCCTAAGCCTCCCTGACCCCTAAGTCGTCATTGGTTCCCTTCAAATCTGCCCAGAAATGTTCAAACCCTAAATCTGAGAAAAAGTGAAACCCTAAAATTCCAAATCATGGATTTTGTCCGATTAAATGAATGTTTGGGGTCTAATGGACCTTAATCAAAGTATTCTCAAATTAGAATACTTCGATTCAGGTCTGTTCGACCTCGATAAGGTTCAAATCAATTCAAGATTAGGACATATTTTGGGTTTGAAGATTCAGAGATATTTTCCCTGTTTTTCTCTTGTATCCTATGTGTGTATTGTTGCCTGTTTCAGTAATCTATGTAATTTTCCTATCTTTTTATTTGATTCTGTCTCATATCCATTATACCCGTTTATTCGATCAAATTATAACATTGTTTCTGTTTGTTGTGATTGTTTACAATGTGTGTAATCGACTCGATTAAGTTCGTCGATTAGTTGTTTCATAAATTCCTGTTTCTGTTAATGTTGATTGAAACAACCTGTTTATCTATTTTGGATTGATTGTTATCATTTGTTGTAGGTAATCAGTTAATTAGTTCTTGCCGATTAATTCGTTCTTGTTTGTTAAATCAGTTAAGTTCGTCAATTGTTGTTGTGTATGTTTGATCTATGGCCACCTAATTTCAGGACATTGTCATTAAGTTGACAATGAACCTGCATTCACATTACCTTCATTCATGTGCATATTGATTCAAGTCTGAATTTCAGTTTCAATGATTCTGTTGAATTCTATGTTGTGTTAGTTTTGACTTAAATTCAGTTCAGTTGTTTCAATTAGAATTCAGCCTTGGTCATTCAGTTTTGGTCTTCAGTCATCAACTGATAGGTTTGAAATATAGAGGTTCAATAATAGGTTACTAAAAGTTTGGAATTAAGGGCAGTAATAACAGTAGGATTATATGGGTATTTTGGGAATGAAACAGTAAGAACAATATGTTAGTATTAGTGTGTTATTAGTGGAATGTTAATGGCTTTAATTTAATGTGATAATGGGGATCAAAAGATAATGGGGGGCTGAAATTAAGGGAAAAGTTTTCCTTAGTGGCTGATTAATTAGAAAAGCAGCCATAATGGCAGTTTCAGTGGAAAAAATCTGTTTTGAATAACATAAAGGGGTCGAGCATTGAGTTTTAAAAGGGGGGCAGACTTGTTTAAAAGGGGGAAGCTGGACAGTGTTAAAGAAGAATGGGAAAGAGCTGGAAAAAAAATCAATAGAGAGAACAGATAGAGAGGACAGAAGAAAAAAGAAGAGAACAGATAGAGAAAAAGAGGGGAAGAGAAACAGAAGATACAGACATAGAAAAAAAAATAGAAAGAGAAAAATAGAAAAACAAAGAGCATACACACACACACAGAAAAGAGAAACAGAACAGAAAAGATAAGAGAAGAAAGAAAGAAAAAATCAGAAATATTGTTTTCCTCATATCTGTCCGGACTTGTTTGGTGATACTGTTCGTTTGAATCTGAAATTTTCCTAAGATTTCTGCTACTGTGCGTCTGGTTTTCACGGGTCTTGCTATTTTTTTTTTTGCTCAAATCTGCTGAATCATTGGCATTTTTCTGTTGTTGGGTTTTCTGTTGCTGCTATTGCTGAAGTATTACCTCTTTTACCCTCATTTCCAGGTACATATCTGTAGACTCATGTCATGAAAAGCTTCAATATTGCAAGTAAATGAAATCTGGAATTTCAAATATGTCTGCTGTTCATCTTAAGGCATTAGTTGAGTTTAGTTTTTTTTAATTAACTATTAGCTTGCGCTTGACATGAGAACTATTAGTTAATCATCCTCTTTTGAAATTCGTCTAAGCTTTGTAATAATGTTATCTATTTCAGAATCTCATTAAGTATAGTTATATTCGAATTGTAAGACAGGGAACTTGGTAGAAAGTTGATTATTCTTTAAACTTTGTATTTAGACCATGTTAACTAAGCACTTGGTAACATGAAATATCGGGGAATTAGCTATTAAATTTCGTCAAGTCCGATATTGTTTAATTCTAGTTGACATAAGTATTCTCGTTTATACAAAAATAGGGCCTAATAATGCGGATTACTCTAAGTGAAAGGTGAATCGATATAATTCGTT
The DNA here is from genome assembly GCF_000393655.2 of Nicotiana sylvestris. Classification (NCBI taxonomy): domain Eukaryota; kingdom Viridiplantae; phylum Streptophyta; class Magnoliopsida; order Solanales; family Solanaceae; genus Nicotiana; species Nicotiana sylvestris. The sequence goes on from NC_091058.1 coordinate 14,663,723, forward strand.
ACGATTAAGATATTGGATTATTACGGATGGTTCAGATGTATATTTACGTTACATGTAATGTTATTTTATTAAATCAACTTGTAGATTAGTTCTCTTTCCAAACAACAAATGGTCCATTTATTTTAAGAATGCGTTTAACTCATTTCTTAAAAATAGTATATAAAAAAAAATAATGTCAATGATTTTTACAAAGTGTAGATTTAGTGTTTGTAAATAGCTTGTATAGGCCGAGAATAAAAATTGGTTTGATTTTATCTATCCCAAACTCAATCATCGTAAGCAAATTAACCAAATAATTAGAACTTTGGACTAAAAACAAGTTGATGAGAAGGAGGTGGGATTTATAAATACGAATTGCAACATTTTAAGTCAAAGATATACAAAATAGAGTCCGCTCCGAATAGAACAATGAAAATTCTTCGAAAACTATTAGTTTGCTTATCAATTAATTCTTTCCTAGTTTTGCACGTAATTCGTTTTTTTTTTTTGGTAAATTTTCAAACATATACACTTAGTCTTAAGCCTAGGAAAATAACAAACAAATTGTGCATATAATTATCAAGTACTAAAAATACATAAACAAAATACGGATACTGTATTCACGATAAAAATGGTAGTTTTAGTTGCACGTTGTTTGTTTTTCATATCATTAATTCTTTAAATTTGAATAGTTTTGAGGTATATAATTCATACGTTTAAAATATAACCTGTGGTCAACACCTAATAAATTTTGAATTCTTTTCAAGAAATTTGGAGGCGTTCTAATCAGTGATTTCCCATGACTTTCATATTAAAAAATAGATGGATATAATAAACATTTGTAGAAATTTTATATTACCATCAAGAATATTTTGTGAAATTAGGGATACGTTCGCGTGACCTAATTACATTTTCTAAAGGCAGTTCGGATTATGCGTTCGCCCAACTTCGAGCAAACTTTTAATAAAAGGGAGTTCTTCGAAGGATATTAAATTAATTTCATATAACCCGAGATGTGCAGTTCACTATTTAATCATACAAGAGTGACGAATGTTCTTAATTTTATTTTAAGCACAATTTCGAACATAAGTTTTTCTTTAATAAAAATATAAAAAATATTATCAATCTTATTGTGTACACGTATGCGTGACACGATTATTTACATTTATAAAATATATATATATATAATACGAATATACGTACGCGTGATTCGTTTCAAGAAAGGTCTATAATTGTAAACAATCTAAACAAAAGCGGTAACATAATCATGCAACAAGAAAAAATGTATTTAGTAAGTCGAGATAATTAAGCCAAGTATAAAAATGGTTAAGCGACCGTGCTAGAACCACGGAATTCGGGAATGCCTAACACCTTCTTCCGAATTAACAGAATTCCTTACTCGGATTTCTGGTTCGCAGAATGACAAATAGAGTCATATTTTCCTCGATTCGGGATTAAAACCGGTGACTTGGGACGCCATAAAATTCCCAGGTGGCGACTCTGAAATAAACAAACAAATCCCGTTTCGACTGTCCTTTAATTGAAAAAAACTCCTTCACCCCTCGCGGGGGCGGAAAAAGGAGGTGCGACACTGGTGTCTCTCCCCCTCGACACCGCATCTTTTATAATCAGCATTTCATTCGTCAATAAAATCATCATCATCATTCAAAACCCAATTCTCTCTCAGCTTCTGCAATTGCTCGTGATATTGATTTTCCCGCACGATACTGATAATCTAGTCTAGCGTGCGGAGGAGACCTCATTGGCGGACAGCAACCGCACTAACATCGGTTGCTTAGCCTTACGTTGCCCTTCCAAAGAACATCAGGAAGGCGTTGCGTAACAGCATGTGTGATCATAAACATGCTCAAACACAATACACATTTAATAATCAAGTGGTCGGTATCAAATGCAATGAATTAAAAACACTACAACAAGCAGTAAGACAACTCCCATCACTATTCTAAGTATATTCAACTACTTAAAAGAATACCAATTGACCAATAATATTCACACAGCTGATGTTATTGCGACGACATGCAAAGTTACAACTATATAATCATAAAATACCGAGTTATCATCAGCTTTTGCGAATTATATGAATCTGAAGTAAGTTATAATATTTTTGAAGGTAAAATATTTTCTCTTCATCAAATATTAAGAGAAACACAAAGAATCAAAGAGGATGTCTTTCGGAGGATCTCAAAAATTACATTCCCATAAATTCGGTAGTTAAAATCGCACAACATTTTAGAAGGAAATTTCATGCCTTGGAGATGGACAGTCGGCTGCAGTTGACGATCAGCATAGAGGAATGTAGTCAAATGTAGGACGAGATGTATTACTTATGAAAAGGAAATAAGCTGGTGGAAATTTTGCAGTAAGGGAAGAATACACAGCTCTTACTAGAAGTGGTAATGAAGATTCATTCAAAGCAAAAGTTCCTCCCAGAGTGGCAATGTTTTGGCTGGATAGCATTGCGTGAAGCATGCTTTGCACAAGATAATCTATCCAAAAGAGGTTTTATCTTATGCATGCAGTAGATGATCTTTGTGTGAAAAAAGATACAACACCAATCAATCACTTATTTATATATATATATATATATATTGTACGATAGCTAAAATACAATTACTTATAATTTTTGTCAGTTTGGCCTAATTTTAAGATGCAAATGATATAAATCTTCTGATTGATATTGACAGTTCCTTAGGAAGCTAATGGAGAACTAATTACTTCTCTTTTCATGAAACATTTACCTTTTGCTCAATAATAAATTGCACAACATTTCACACAATTCTATCTTCCAAAAAAGGTCAACAATTTCAACTAATTAGCTCACAAGAATATTCTTTAAAGGTATCTTTTGTTGGGAAATTATTGGACATAAATTCTCAATACTAGAAACACTTGTAAAAGGAATTAAATATGCCACCGGATAAAGTGACTAGTTTACATGAATTTTTGATACTGTGTTGCATTTTTTATACTAAAGCAATTGTATTTAATGACATCTTCGAAAATTCGTTCCAAGGATTTTTGAATACATGCAAATTAGCAAATATAATTACTTACCAAGCGCTTTTTTGGATATAGGATGACTTGATGACAAGAATGAAGGGACTTAGACAACCAAGTGTCCTGATCCATTAAGTGCTTGATCAGCTGGAAGAGGTGCAGTAGTTATCTCTAAACCAGTTGCTCATTTGTAAGTTGACTATTTTTGGAACTGAAGTTTAACATGAAGAGGGATGTGTTGCACCAAACTAGCTACAAACTGAAGACCTTGAAAGAAACTTACCACGCACAATTTCTTTGTCCAATGGATGCATCCCATGTTCTTTGATGGCAGTTACGTCCCGCTTTAAGCTGCCATTTATCCCAAGTATTTTAACGTAAACTTCGAATTTCCAGCATAGGAAAAGGTTAAAAATTCTCCAAATTCCAAATTATTGTCCCGCACAAAGTCTGGCCAACTCCCATGAAAAAGAAATCATTGTCATTCTTTTCCACAAAAACCTTCCAAGATCTCCCTAGAGTTCGGAGGAATATCTCCATTGAAAAACTAGAGAAAGGTCGATGGAATTCTCCAAGCAAAGGAGACACAAAACGGAATATAACTTCGCTTTGATTTCTGGCAGAAGAAAAATGTGCAATATAAACAATAGAACAAGATAGAATTGATATAACAAAAAATTGAACTACACTCCTAGATGGGTCTTAATCCCGTGCTAATTTTTTTGAGTATATTGTTTGATAATGTCCACTCTAATCTTCTATATTTAGGGCCATAACCACCAGGTAAATCTTTTACTAAGTCATCATTCACTCTTCAGTCAATAACAAAGTGTATTAAATTGGCATTCCTTTCACATATACATCTTTAGCCCTTCTTTAAATATTTACAAACCATCTCTAATCCTAGTTTCTCTGCAATTATACGAGTATAGATTGCTTATTAGGATAATAAACACCCATTTTACCAGATTATAAGGAGTAGTGGTAGGAAATAAATATTTGCACGTTTTTAGTATTATTTTCATCAACATCTAAAAGGACCCATATGAACTGTGAACATTCAGACAAGAACCAAAAACTATAAGAGAACATACCTACATGAAATGACCTCTGTTTTTTAATTGATTAAGAACAGCAAAAAAGTTGGAATAAGTTAAAAGTTCAACTAGTGGATCTTAATGCGGCGTTTTATTACCAGTTAAGGAGAAATAACTAACAATTACAACAACAAATATTACCAGTTGGGGGTTGCATATTTGAGGGTGATAAATCTTAAAGAACTCAGGAAGATGATCGGGGATAGTCACTTGCTCAATTGATGTCACCATTTTATCTTTCACCTTCTTTCTCTGGCTCATTTTGTCTATTGGAAATAGGCTATCTATCTCCACAAGGTAGGGATACACAAGATAAGGGTTGTTGGCATGATGGAGTATTTAGCTTCTAGTCCCAAACATAAAAGTAGTGACACAAGTGGCTAGCCGTGTAATAGTTGTATTTATTTTTCTAGATATTTTTGTAATAATGCTTAGTCTTGTTAGTTAGTCTGTCAATTGGTCCATTTGGTATTGGGCACCCGGATTTATTTAGGCCGATTGTATAAATATACAATAATGGATCTAGAAAGATCCATCGGATTCTTTTCTTCATTTTCAATATACACAGAGAAGAAAATGTTCTCTCCATATGAGTTGAAACCCTAATGCAATTTTACCTAAATTCCTTCATTCAAGATATTTTTATGGTATCAGAGCGGGCATTTTTGATTTCTCCCATGGATCCTTAACGTCCGACCTTACCCCGCATCCGTGTAATCAACATATGGAGATTTTCTGGTCATCGCATTTTTTTAGGATTCGAATTTTCTTTCGAATTTTGGTTTGATTCTTCGTTTCTAGCTAGCTTCCACCGGTGTATAGATTTTCTTCTCAACGTATGGGTGAATTTTTCGACGTGTGCTCTTCATCTTGGTCTCAATCTGGGCAGTGAAGAAGTTAGGGTTTTGCTCGACTTTGTTTGGGTGATAAGATCCAATTTTGAAGGCCGCTCTTCTCCGGTAGTGAAGAAGGCTGGTAATTTCATTTCTTTCGTATTAAAATTATTTGATTACGACATTGTCTAATTTCACTAGTTAGGTATTAGACGAATGGTGTAATGGGAACTCCTGAGAACTTTTCTCCTGATCCCTCTAGCCCCATGTTTGTTCACTCCTCTGATATTCCCGGAATTTTTTTAGTTCTTGTTCCTTTTTCAGGAAGTGAATTTGGGGGTTGGAAGAGGAAGATGATTGTTGCCCTTTCTACTAAGAATTAAATAGCCTTCGTAGATGGTACGTACCCCAGACCAACTATTAGTGGATCTCAACAGAAAATATGGGACAGATACAATAATATGGTAATTTTCTGGTTAACTAGTTCCCTTTCCCCTGAAATAGTAGAAAGTGTGCAATACTCTGATACTGCTCAAAGTATTTGGACTCAGCTCCAAACTAGGTATGGACTACAAATAGGGCAAAGATTTTTGAACTCAAGCGTGAACTAGCTTATACATCTCAAGGTGTTTTAGACATAGTTTCATATTTTAATAAATTGAAGAAACTATAAGATGAACTAGGGGTAATTTGCACCAATCATGCATAAAGGTGCATTTGTGCTGCTAAACCTGGTATTTAACAAGAGGATGAGGAGAACAAGTTTTTCCAACTCCTAATGGGTTTAACTGAGGTATATGTAGGTGTCAGGAGCAATTTGCTTATGATGCAGCCTCCTCCAACTCTTGATAGTGCTTATAACATTTTACTTAATGATGAAAAACAAAGACAAGTTCCATCTAATTCCCAGTTCAACCCTAACTCAATGTCCTTCAATGTGAACGCTAATGTAAAAATGGGTTCCCATCCTGGTATTTGTCTTGTCCCAGCCTTCAATCATAGTGCTCCTCTTCCCATGCAGTATCCTCAAAGGATAAATTTTGAACAGAACAAGGTAACTTTGTTCTGTAAGTACTGCAAAAAGTCTGAACATTTAATTGATCAATGCTTCAAACTTCATGGGTTTCCACAAAATTCTAAGGTGTTCAAGGGTAAAAGAAGTGTTGCCCACAGTGCTGCTGGTTTTACCATGAGTTCAGCAATTCTGATTTTGCTGCTAACTTCAATGAGGGTCCAACTTCTATTACCCCAGCTATTGAAACTCAAAATTCAGTCATTCCAGGGTTGACCAAGCAAAAGTATGCACAATTGATCAGTCTGCTACAACATTCCAATTTGGGGGAATCCACCAACTCTTCATCCAACCTGTTACGCGGCGCCTCCCTGGGATTCCTTGGAAGGGCGACGTAAGGCTAAGCAATTGATGTCAGTGCAGTTACTATCCGCAAACGGAGGTCCCCTCCGTACGCTAGACGAGATTGTCAGTAGCGTACGGGAAAAACAATGTCAAGGCACTTAAAGAGTTGGGTCCAAAAGTTCTTAGTGAAGCATGAGTCGCGATCACTAACAATATCTTTGGGCAAGCCCCAATATTTGACGAAATGAGAGAAGAAGCGTCGAGTTGTATCTCCTGCTGATATATATTGTAGGGCTGCAATAAAGGTAGCATACTTGGAAAACCGATCTACCACCACCAAGATAGTTGTGAGGTCTCCGACTTTGGGCAATTCGGTGATGAAATCCAGGGAAACGCTTTCCCAAGGTCTCTTTGGGACAGCTAGTGGTTCCAAGAGTCCCGCTTGTGTCAAGTGGTCTGACTTGTCCTTCTGCCATACTAGATAATTCTTCACATATTAAGTGACGTCATCGGCCATTTGAGGCCAATAATATGCACGACAAAGTAACGCCATGGTGTGTTCTTCACCGAGATGGCTGGCCCATAGAGTATCATGTCATTCCACCAGAAGAGTCCTTCGCATATCTCCTCATTTAGGAACATAAAGTCTGTTCCCTTTCACTTTCAGAAAACCATCTTCCATGTAGAATTGGCGAGTCTTGCCATGTCCTACCAAATCAACCAAATACTATACAGCAGGATCCTTGATGAGTAGATCCTGTATCTGGTCCTTGATGGAGGTGGCTACTTCGCTCCCCCTTAGGGTGGCGAGTAGGCACACCGGTGCTAGATCAGCTCTCTGACTGAGCGCATCAGCAACATGATTGGTGTTCCCACTGCGGTACTCCAGGTTAAAGTGGAATTCAGCTAGAAGTTCTTGTCACCTGGCTTGTCGACCATTCAGCTTCGGCTGCGTCATGAAATGGCTAACAACAGTGTTGTCTGTCTTGACCACGAACGGGGTCCCCAAGAGATAATACCTCCAAAGGCGCAAGTGGGTGGCATAGTGCCGCTCTGCATCCTTTAGCTTCCGACTCTCGTACGCTACAGGATGCCCTTCTTGTAGCAAGACTCCACCGAGGGCATAATCGGATGCATCCGTTTGTACCTAAAATGGCTTGGCCAAATCAGGGAGGGCCAAGACGGGGCTACTAGACATAGCCGTTTTCAATGCGTTGAAGGCCTCTGTTCGCCTCGATCCCCAATCCCAGGGTGTGACCTTCTTGAGGAGTTCTCTCAATGGCACTGCGATGAGGGAGTAGTTTTTCACAAACCGCCTATAGAAGTTGCATAGGCCAAGGAACGCACTCATGGCGTGAACATCCTTGGGCAGCGGCCAAGCTGTGATTGCCTGAATCTTTTGTTGGTCCATCTTGATCCGCCCTTCCTCGATGACATGTACGAGTAAGTCAATTTGCTTTTGAGCAAAGGAGCACTTAGATAGCTTCGCATATAGTTCATACTCCTGCAATCGTGCTAAGACCTTCCGCAAGTACACTAGGTGTTCTTCCAATATTTGGCTATATACCACAATGTCATCCAAGTAGACCACCACAAATTCGTCAGTGTACTCTCGGAGACTTGGTTCATCAGACTGCAAAATATAGATGGGGCGTTAGTCAAGCCGAACGACATGACCAGGAAGTCGTACGACCTATATCTTGTCACACAGGTCATCTTGCGATCATCACCCTTTGCAATCCGAACTTGCCAATAACATGTCTTCAGTTCTATCTTAGTGAACATCGTCACACCACTCAGTCTATAGAACAAGTCTGCCGTTAGCAGAATAGGGTACTTGTTCTTCACGGTGATTTTGTTTAGAGCACCGATAATTCACATAGAGTCGCACGCTGCCATCATGTTTCTTTTGGAATAGAACAGGGGACCCATATAGGGACTTGGAGGGCACAATGATCCCTGTATATAGCATTTCCGTCAATTGTCTCCGAAGCTCGATGAGTTCGGGTTGTGACATCCTATAGGGCACCTGGGCGGGTGGCTTCACACCCGGCACCAACTCAATTTCATGGTCCACAGTGCGCCTAGGCGGTAGTCGCTTTGGCATGCCTTGTGGCATGACATCTTCAAACTCCAGTAGTAGCTCCTTCACGGGTTTAGGAATATGACCCGAGGAGCGTTCTATATCTTCAATGCAGAGGGTTGCTTGGAACGTGGGCTCATGTCTTTTGACCCCCTTCTTCAACTGCAAGGTCGAGATGTTCTCAACGGCCATCTTCATGGGCATGCACGAGATATTGTAGGGCTTGGTTCCATTTTCTCCCATCATCAGTAACATGTCAGCATATGGTACAGGCATGGTGTTCGTTTGCCTCAGGAATTCCAATCTAACTATCAACTCGAAGTTATCTATGATCACCACGTGCAGGTTGAATTTTCCTTCGTAAGGGCCAAGCTTCACTGGTACCTCTTTAGCTATTCCATCCACTGGCTTAGGAGGTGAGTTGATAGCCTTGACACTACCTCTGTCCTTTCCTACAACTAGACCAAGGCGCTCCACCTGAGTCGAGGCTAAGTAATTGTGGGTAGCACCCATGTCTATTATCGCCCGAATGGGCTTGTCATTTACCTTCATCTCGATGAACATTAAGGTCCTCTCTTGTTTAGGAGGAGTCCTCTCATCCGCCTTCTTTTTCCCTTTCTTGGTTCTTGGACAGGGGTCCTTCTTCTTACGGATACCAGCACTGGTTCCCGCTAAGGCCTCAGAAATGGAGCCAACAATTGCATTGAAAAATATATCTATCTTATCAACTTCTTTACCACCTAGGCAATCATTTCCTTGTTCTATTTGTCCTATGGCTAGAAAAACTAGACTTCCCTTTCCTGACAATTTTATTACTACTACTCGACCCTTTCAATTGATACATGGGGGCCTTACCCATATCTTCTGGATCTAAGTATTTTCTTATGGTGTGGTTGAAACAACATTCTCACACACCTCAACAAAATGGTGTGGTTGAAAGAAAACTTAGAACTCTCCTAGAAACATGTAGAGCTTTATTTTTTAAGTCCAAACTTCCTATCAGTTTTTGGGGGGACTACTTGTTAACTGCTACTTATTTGATCAACAGAATTCTATCTAGAATCCTTCAAAATACTTCTACATATGAAGTTCTGTATGGGAAGCCACCGACATATTCACATTTGAGGGTCTTTGGCTGTTTAGCTTATTCAACTGTTCCAATTCCTTAAAGGGACAAGCTACAACCCAGGGCTATTCCTTGTGTTTTCTTAGGCTATCCTTTTGCCCAGAAGGGCTACAAACTTTACAATCTGTATACCAAGAAATGTTTTTGTATCAAGGGATGTCATCTTCCATGAACATTGTTTTCCTTTTGCAACTTCTCCTCCTTCCTTTGACCTTCCACCTTCTGTTGTCACAGTTCATCATCCCAATGATATTCCTTTCACTACTTTTCCTCATCGCACTTCTGTTGTTGCTCCTACCTCTCCTTATCCTCCCTCTCCTTCAACTCTCTCTACTTCTTCTTCTAGTTCTTCTCCTCCTGTACCTAGTTCTCCTGCTCATCCTGTTTCTCCTGCACCTAGTTCTTCTCCTCCTGCTCATAATGCTTCTCATGTACCTTTTAATTCTGATATTCCTTCTCCTCCCATTTTTTCTCCTTCTCCTCATATTAGAAAATCCTCCAGGCAACATACTACTCCATCTTACCTCCACGATTATGTATGTAAATTGCCTTACTCTCAAGCTGCCTTAATCCCGGCTTGGCAGGATGAAATGACAAAGGAATTTAAAGCCTTGGATTCCAATCAGACTTGGGATGTTGTCCCTCTCCCTGCTGGCAAGAAGCCAATAGGTTACAAATAGGTGTACAAAATAAAGTATATGGTTGATGGTAGTGTTGAGAGATACAAAGCTAGACTTGTCATAAGAGGTGACACTCAAGTTGAAGGGGTTGAATTTACATAAATCTTTTCCCTTATAGTTAAAATGTCTACTGTCAAATGTCTAGTGGTTGTAGCTATTAAGGAATATTGACATCTTTTTCAACTTGGTGCTAACAATGCTTTCCTTCATGTGAATATTGATGAGGAGGTTTATATGAAATTACCCCAGGGGTTGTCCATCTCTTCTCCTTCTAATTTTGTCCCTCTTGTTTGTAAGCTGAAGAAATCCCTTTATAGTCTTAGACAAGCTTCTAGGCAATAGTATGCCAAACTTTCCCAGGCCTTATATTCTAGGGGTTATTCTCATTCCCTTAATGGCTACTCTTTGTTTGTCAAAGGCAGTAGTGGGCATAAGGTTCTTCTGGTAGTGTATGTTCATGACATCATTATAACTGGGGATGATAGTGTTGAAATCTCCTCTTGAAGCAATTCTTGGACTCTCAATTCAAAATCAAAGATCTAAGGTCTTTGCATTACTTCCTGGGTATTGAAATGTCTTCTATTCTTGGTGGGGTTATTCTCAATCAAAAGAAATTTACTTCAGATCTTCTTCAGTAGTTTGTCTGCGCTGCAGTCACTCTTGTGGTCTGCCCCTTGGATTTGAACACCAAATTGCATGCTAATTCTAGTGATTTACTGTCTGCTCCTGAGTCTTATAGAAGTGTGGTAGGCAAATTGTTTTCCTCACTCATACCAGACCTGATATTTGTTTTGTTGTTCAGTATTTAAATCAGTTTTTGAAGTCCCTAAGGGTCCCTCACATGACTACTGCTTTACATGTTTTGAGATATCTCAAAGGCATTGTGGATCTGGGTTTGTTTTATTCAGATTCCTCTGATTTCTCTATTACTGCCTTCTCAGACAATGACTGGGCAGCTTGCCCTGATACCAGGAGGTCTGTCACTAGTTTCTGTATCTTTCTGGGGGATAGTCTAGTTAGTTAGAAGTCTAAGAAGTAACCCATTATTTCCCTTTCTTCTACTGAAGCTGAGTACATGCCATTGAGAAATATGGTTGCTGAATTAACTTGGTTTTCTAGGTGTTGGCTGATTTTGTTGTACCTGTTATGCTTCCATTTTCTGTTTTTTGTGACAATCAGGCAGCCCTCCATATAGATAAGAATCTAGTCTTCCATGAACGAACGAAGCACATTGAAGTTGATTGCTACTTCATCCGGACCAAGCTGAGTGATGGTTTGATATACTTGTCTCACATCACTACCTCCAACCAGTTGGCTAATCTGCTCACTAAGCCCCTGCCAGGCACTCTCCATCATCATTTTCTCTCCAAGTTGCAGGTGATCTCCCCCTCCAACTTGAGGGGGGGTGTTGGCATAATAGAGTATTTAGCTTTTAATCCCAAACACAAAAGTAGTGACACAAGTGGTTAGCCGTGTAATAATTGTATTTAATTTTCTGGTTGTTTTTGTAATAATGCTTAGTCTTGTTCTTTAGTCTGTCAATGAGTCCATTTGGTATTGGGCACCCGGATTTGTTTTGGCCTATTATATAAATATACAATAATGGATCTAGAAAGATCCATCAGATTCTTTTCCTCATTTTCAACATATATAGAGAAGAAAATATTCTCTCCATATGAGTTGAAACCCTAATGCAATTTTACCTAAATTTTTACGTTCAAGATGTTTTCAGGGGTAAGGTCTGCGGACACACGATTTTCTCCAAAATCCAGTACGTGAAATATAATGGGTATGTTGTTGTTGTTATTTCTTTCTCTGGCTCAACTATAAAACAACAGAGATAGAGAGGGGAAAATCAGTAGCCATTTTCCCTGAGTTTTTGGTTCTCATTTTTGCAAGGAATTATAGCGGGGAGATAGATATGAGGAATTGGTTCGGCCCATTTGGGGACCCGAATTACCTCTCTCTCTCCTTCCTAATCTACCTCTTCCCGAGGTAGGAATATGAAGCATTAGGAATGTGATGATTTTGGCGTGGGAAGATGAATCCAAGAGTTTCAAAAAAATGGGATGTAAGACAAGGGCAAAGAATGAGCAAGGGAAAAAGACTAAACATGAAAATGAAAAAAGAGATAGCAGTTGATGCAGAGCTGACAATGGAGGCGGAGTAGCCGACGGTGACATGATTGGACAAAAGCTGGAATTTTATGGAAGGGGAAAGGAAGAGAAGAAATAGGGGTTACCCAAAATAGACCTTCTTTGAATTTAACATTTATAAACCTATCGGACTACATAAATTAAAGCCAAAATCTATTATTTGCACTATCGAGTTGTAACCTAGTAATTTTATATATATAGAAGAACTAAAAAGGTAGGACTATTAATAATGTTAAACCACTAAGAATTAGGCTAGGGATAAACGCTAAAATGATATTTAATTTCAAATCATATTCAAACATTAATAATGTGATCTCTATTTTCAAAAAAATTATGTACATTATATTGGAGAAATATTTGGATAAATTCAAATTGAAAATCACTTTGTCAATTCATTCACTCAAACCATGACGTTTTATTTTTTTAAATGATGTACAAATTATGTCGAGTTTCGAGGCGTGGGCCGGGGTATGATTTTTGGCCGAATTTGAGATTTGATGTAGAATTCGATCTTTATCATTTGAAATTGTTTCCTTGGGTTTTATCTTATGTATTTGAGTTGGTTTTGGCTAGTTTGAGCCATTCAGAGGTCGCTACGCACGTGATGGCATTCTTGGAGCATCGCTTGGCTTGCTCGGCATTGGATTTGGCTTGTTTAAGATAAGTAACTCTTCTAAACTTAGAGCTGAGGGTATGAAACCTCGAATTACGTGCTATGTGATTGATATTGAGGTGATGCACATGCTAGGTGATGGGCGTGTGGGCGTGCACCCTGTGAATTGTGACTTTGTTGTGTCCAAGGCACAGAATAGTGGTCCTATTTTGCTGATACATGTGTTTTCACCATTTGATAAAGTAAATGAGATGTACATCATGATAGATATCATGTTTGGGCCTATACTGATATTGTTGGGACCCATAATGGTCGTTTCTTGCTATCATCTCATTGATTTTATTAATATTTCATATTCATGCATTCATATCGTATCTCAGTCTCAGTTGTTATTATTGATACTTCACATCATTATTGTCGGGCTAGTTTCATAACGTTGAGAGCTCGAGAGACTGGAGAGATTGATGACTGAGTGAGGTCGAGGGCCTGATTGTGAGGATATTGATGGGATCGGGCTGCACGTCGTAGCATGTTTTATTGATTTATGCTTGAGTGAGGTTGAGGGCCTGATTGTGAGGATATTTATGGGATCGGGTCGCACGCCGCAACATGTTTTATTGATTTATGCTTGAGTGAGGCCGAGGGCCTGATTGATTTATGCCATAATTGGCTTATTATAGTGCTTGGTCTAAAGGAGCCTCTCCGAAGTCTACACACCCTAGTGAGCACAGGTACTTACTGAGTGCGAGTGCTGAGTGTCGAGTGCCGAGTCCGAGTGATTGTGAGGATTGAGTGGCTGTGAGGACTGAGCGACTGGGAGGACTGAGTGAATTGATACTCTGAGAGTATGCATATAGTTTTATTACTGAGTCGCATCACATTTGACATGCACATGACATACAGGCATAGAGATGCATTTTTCCTCATATTGTACGATATCACGTCATTCATGAATTTTTACACACATTGATATATGATTATAAAGAGGTATTTCACACATGCTATCTAGAAAAAAATGAAACATCATATTTACTGTTGGAAGGATTTTTGGGAAAAAGTTACAGTTTTCAAACTTACTCATATTTTTGACGATTTCAGTAAAGGATTTGGGCTTTCATTGGTATACCAGAAAAGTGAAACTGATTTCGGAAAACTATAAAAAGGTTGAGCACTTTATCTCTGAGCTATTTCTTTATTTATTTGCTTACACTGTTATGAACTGCTATTGGTTATTGGTTTTATACCCGACATATGTTCCAGCTCGTCACTGCTTTCAACCTAAGTTTAGGTTTATTACTTTTTTAGTACATGGGGTCGGTTGTACTCGTACTACACTTCCTGCACATTGCGTGCAGATTTCGAATGTCGATGTTGTTGCATTCGACGGAAGTTGGATTGGAAGATGTACTTGCGTCCCGGTTGTACTGCCTCTTGTTCATGGTAGCCTTAGATTATATAACTCTGTTTATGTACTTTTCAAATAGAAGATGTATTTATTTACTATCAGTTTTGAAATCTCTACTTTTAGAAGCTCATGATTTGTACTACCAGTCCTAAAAAAATGTATAAGATTTGATAATTCCTTTGTTTAATTGTCTTATTAAATTAAATGGAAATGGATAATTATTAATTGTCTTACTTAGCGAGTTGGGTTAGGTGTCATAACGATTAGTAGATTTTGGGTCGTGACAGATTGGTATCGCATACCTCAAATCTCCAAATTTTGACTAACTCCCAAATTTTTCAAAAATTTCGGCAGAGTCTCCTTGGGCCTATCCACCTGCCAGAGAATCATCAAAACTATCCTAATAACACATTCACAACTCAATAATGCATTACCACAAACCAACCTACAATATATTAACAAAACTGGCATCTCGACATGAACTGTACATATTTGAATCATAACATGCAGAAATAACCTTTCGATACACAATCATTTGCTATACAAACAAGTGAGAACAATCTTCCCACAACACTTTCGGCCTTCAAAGTGACCTTCTCGACTCACAATACATTAAAGAAGGCAATCCCAACTTCCGGACTTATCTAACAAGGATGGCAATTAAGTACCTCTCATAAGCTAACTATTCATTAACTTCTCCTTCAACAATTTCCACCAAAATGATACACAAAGAATTTCCAATTATCTCCTTTGACATAGACACATGAAACACCGGGACACAGTGACAATAATAGGGAAAATAGCATACTCACAGTTTGGCCAATTTCTTTCAAGATTTCATAAGGCCTAATGTGACCACACATAATTTACCTTCCTTAGCAATTTGTATTACTCCTTCAGGGAGAAATAATTGAAAATAACCCGTTCATTTTCTTCAACTCTAAATCTCTATGTCGAACACCCAAACTAAACCTTTGCCGACCTCGAACAAATACTCTAAGATGTTCCATCAAAAATTGACCATAGAATTTTCCTATTGAATATATTTGAATCACGGGGTGATGCTTCTTCTTTGACATATTTGAACCTTCAACCCCCATAGATTTCTATAAGATGGAACAACGAGGTTCGAGATTAGCTAGAAAATTTTCAAGAATCTATAAATATGCTGAGTTTCAAGAGGTTATATATCCTAAGAGACATGAAGCTTACTACTGATAAGGCTGACAAGATTAATCATTATGATGAAATCATTGATTTGACAAATAAGGCATAGAGTTAACTAGTACATTGGCAATAAAAATCATTAAGGAGGAATATTCAGGTACGTGACCCCAGTCGTCTCCTGGAGTGTAGGGAAAATCAGTTTAACAAAGATGAGAATACTCTGGCACCTTGAATGTGATATGGGTTTCAAAATACATGAAGTTAAATTACACTCCTAACATTAACTGACACAAGGAATTTATGCCACAAGTCAGTGAGGATGAAAAATAAGTTGAACACTTATGAGATTATCATAATTCAAACAGCTTAACCTTTCCTGATAATTGATCCTATATGAGAGAACTAAAGATACGACAATTTGTCTTCCAAATCAAAATGTTCGTGATATGTGTCAAAACCTGAAACATTTAATCTGAAGCCTTTCACGAGTGAAACCACGTAGCTAGGACAACTAAATATTGGGATGAAATCATGTATTGGTGAGAGAGAATAAACACTTTTCTATGAGATAGACATGTTTCTGCCATAATAACTCCCAGGTTGCAATACCAGGCCACTTCATAAGCAACTGCAATATTATGAACCAAATGAGTGACTTACTGCGGAATGATCTAAGTAAGCACGAAAGTCACACTACAATGGGAAAATAAAAGATCTTCCTATGACGAATTTGTGGAAACCTTAAATTTCTCAGAAACTTTATACGGGCAAGAGACCACTTCAATTGACATGCACACATATGATAGGAGCTGAGATGTGCTCTCATGTTACTAGACGGTGAAAAGGTTTCGTGGTGATACTCGCAAGAGAGTAAAGTGACTGTTCAATATTGCAGGAATGGGAAGAAAACTCTTATATGCCAAAAATGCAATAGCTAATTCTCCAAACTACTATTTCGTAGTGAAACAATTGTATAACTTCTGTGATACTTTACACAAAGTTGGATATTCAATGGATAGGATTGGTGAATTGAAGAGTATAGAATCCATCAAGAGGACAATGCTGATGCATGAAAACATTTTCAAACACCAGGTACTCTTCCATCTTAATTGCAATTTGCAGGTTATGAATTTTGAATTTTTGCATTTTTTGAGAAGCTTTTTTCCTTGCCGGAATTACTTTTCCTGTTTTTAGAACTATTTTATCCAAAATCGACTTTTTGGGGAATTTGACTTGAATATGATCCAATAGGCTATTCGGATCAGATACACTAGAAATAAGGTAGATGGAAAAAATGCTTTTATTTAAATTGGGCGTGTTTTTTTTATAATCATTCACTAGTAAGACCACATGCTAATTAAATTGGCCCATATGCACCCCTAAGATTGAGGAGATAAATGGCGGCTTACAGTATTTTATTATCATCCAGTTTGTCACAGATTAGAATAACATGCTTCACAATCTGCCTCGTCAATGACACTATATTAAATTTCACTTTTTTATGATTAACTTATCTGCGCATGGATCTACAGAAAAAGAAGAAAATAAGTCTTCTTTCTCAGTATTTGATATCAGGGCTTCTTTCACCTTCTTTAGCCGAGGGTCTATCGGAAACAGTCTTTCTGCCCTTCCAGGGTAGGGGTAAGGTTGTGTACATCCTACCCTCCTCAGACCCCACTTGTGGGATTATACTGGGTTGTTGCTGTTGTTGTTGTTTCTTAGTATTTGAATCTCATGTTGACCTGGAAAAAAAAAAGAAATGTATTGACAATATAAAGAATCTGCACACTATCATCATATCAATGTAATTTTACTTCTTATAGCAGGTTATATGTAATTTTTTCAGATCACCATTTAATGTTTTTATAGGAAGTTACCTGCTGTTGCCTTTTTAGTAACTTCGATTATGTATATTTTTACACTATCAGTAAATGTAACTTAACCTCCAAACTAATAACAGGTAAAAGAGCTCCACCGACTATACAATCTTCAAAGGAAACTGATGCTAGAGTTGAAGAATGGCATGTCAAAGATAGAGGATCCAAGAGTATTATTAGACAAGTCTATGATCAATCAAAACTTGTCCACTTGGCAACAACAATCCACAAGAGAAATAGGGTTTAACAGTGTTCGTCATTATGGTTTAACAGATGATCAACAAGGGGAAAGAAGTGGTAGTTGCTCAGGTGAGAACTCAAGAATATTAATGCCAGTTAGAGGATTGAATCTTGAATTGCCTTCTAATCATCAAGAAGGAACTTCAACTAGTACTATTTGTGCTAGTTATGACCATGCCAAGTTGAGAAATATTGATAAGGAAGCAGATGTGGAGCTAACACTAAGTATTGGGCCTAACAATAATTAAAAGAGGGAAAAAAAAAAGGAGATTAAATTTTCAGCTTCAGCCAAGTTTGAAAGAGGAGAAGAGTGTACTGATGGTAGCCCAGCTAGGAGCAGTTCAAGTGCTACATTCAAACAAGAAAGTTCCTCTCAAGCTTATTGGTTTTTCCAAGATCTTAGTTTAAGCAGAAGATAGCCTTAAGCCTATATTAACTTCCTTCTTTTTAATTCTTTTGTACTTAATCTATGGAAGCCTAGTTATTTCCTTTCAAATGCTTCAATGTGTTTACTTGAGTAGCTTTCTTTAATACTTGTATATTTTATTAACCTACAATCGGTAGAAATAGAATAGAGGAAAGAAGCATTCTCTATTTATAAACATGTATATAATAGATAAATATTCTAAGAAAAGGAATCACCACATCTTAGTTAGTCACTAACCTCCTATCCTCCCTTTTCATATATGTGCACCTTGACTATCTATATTAGGAACTAAACAGTGGCTCGCATGTCTACAACATTATTAACAGTCTCATTATACACATGCTCTTGAGTCCCTATTTGTGCAAATAGTCCCCCCTGTTCCAATTCTCAATGTCATATTGACAGAAACTTAACATAGCGGCAATAGGATTTGCAGTAAACATTTGGATATTTGCAGTTAATTGCACCCCTACAACTGAAATTACAGATTTTGCCCAATCAATTCCTTGATCTTTAGCCATATCATCGCCAACAGTGATTAAATAATTCCTTTAGTCGGAATCATATTTACCATCTTCACTACTATAAACAAAAACAAATCATTTTGACCTTAAACATTTAAACTTCGCCTGCCGTGACTCCATGCCCCATCTTTCATTCAACACTGTTCTATGGTCATGTGTCTATTGTCATCTTGTCAAAGATATATCGAACAGCTTTCTTGTTCTCCTGGAGCAGCAATTCCATACGAGTCCAATTTTATAGCTTCACATCATTCACCTTCATCATGTCTTTGAAGATAACATCTTGAAGACATAAAAACATAAATAGAAGTGTCATCTCTTTAATAGCTTAACCTTAGGATGAGGTAATCCACACAGTTTTACATGATACTAGAGCAATTAGAGGTCCTCGGCTTGAGTCACACCATTATGCATCAACAAAATATTTCACATTATAGGTCCAGCAAAAGAAAATGTATCAGCTGAGACAACATGGATGTATTGAAGACTTAAAGAAAATAGATTCCCTCTTTAATAGTTTAAGCTTTTAGATGAAGCAGTTCATATAATTCGATAACAATACTTTGAAATCATATCATATTCAATTTGCTGCCAATAGTCATAGATTTTTCCAGATCCAAAGATGATTAAACACCTACCAAAACTTGTTTTAAGAAATCTGCTAGCCGATCGACTTCAGCCATAACTATATTGAGACTGTGTGATTAAACGTTTGTAGAACCGTCCATGGACAATGCATGACAATAGGAGCAACTATTAATTTCAGAGCAATTATATGAAGCCAATATGGTCGTTATCTTGGTAACCAACCCAAATAGGGCAAGAAACTTTCTTTTTTTGGGGCTAAAATCCACATCATACCGGACACTACTAGTTTATTTTTCACGAATAAACCAGACTTTGCAAAGAAGAATGAAATCATCTTCATAAGTAAATTGTTAAAAGTACAAGCACATAATCAATTCTACCCACAATATAAAACAAACTTTTGAATTAAACTAAACTAGGGCATATCAAATCTCTACTACTACGAATCGTTCATAAAAGACTTACCCACTAGAGAGAGTAAATGAATCCAGACACCTTCATCATTCAAAAAGCATATACAACTCACAATAAATTTTTCTTGCAAATTCATTTCTAATAAAAAATTATCTGACCGCTTAACATGGTCAATCGAGTAGTGGAGGCCCATATCTTTTAAAATATGTCTTGGGTGTGGCAGGAGTTAGGCATACCTTATATTGCCTAACCACTAGCGCATATTAATAACCAATATGTAATATAGGGTGATGTAAGATGTTACCTCCTTATCCTGTGTGAGACATATCGTTTCTGTTACTGTAGTATATTATCAAAATTATATTTTTCATGTGACATAGGGTGTGGGTGGGTGGGGTGGGTGGGTGTGTGGGTGTGTGTATAAACGCAAGGAGTTGATTCTTACAGATATTGGCCAATGTCAAGTAGATGCTTCACTGTTATCAAAGCACCAAGGACTCACAATGTATTTACAGAAGAAACGTGAAATTGGTGAAGACATCTTGCAACAGAAAGATAAAGTAGATGATCATAAAGATACTGCATAGTTTAAACTAATCAAACTAGTTTCTGCCATTTCTGACTGTATACGGTGTAATTCCCTACCCTCCAACTGTCGACAGTATCTCAAATAAAAATAATTATGTTTTCCAACTCAAGAGAGATTGTTATATCTCCTTATGTAATTGATTGTTTCCTTTTATAACTATATCTGTATTTCCTTGGACACCCTTTTTTTAGAAAGGTAATAATGCATTTACTGGGACACTTGTTGCTCCAACTTTCTGTAAGTTAACATTAAAATGATAGTTCCTGGTTCTCACACCCCAAATTCCAAAAAATTGTTATCTGGACACCTCCAATAAGCGTCAATGCCACTACATTGAACTCGAAGTTGGTCATTGGCCAAAACGGTAAAGGGATTATCCATCATCATTTGGACAGATTGAATTATACATTAACATCATAGTGGATACTTTTCACGATGCACAGTTGCTGAGAGAAAACCAAGAGTAACACAAATTCCCTCTACTTTATATCGAACAAGTTAAAACTATAAATTAACAATTACACATGTGGCATCAACTGAAAAGGAGACACTTGCAGGGGACAATACCTGCAAGCTTGACTGTGAAAAGCCCAAAGACCTGTGGGCAAATACCTTTTAGAATCGCATTCCTACCTGTGTTTAGGAATAAAAGGAGAATAGAAAGAAAAGCAGGTCTGAGTCCCAAGTAATTTTAGCAAGTAATTTAAAATCTAACTTGCTTAAAGAATTTTTACCCTTTAAAGGAGTATCTTTGAAATCAGTCCAAAACTGCTTGAATTTCAGAATAGCATCATCAGGGATATCGATTTCTGACTTTAGCTCACATTATAGGAAATACGTGAAGAGAAAGGCAGTTTATTTTATGAGAAAGAGTCAGAGAAATGTATTACCTCCTCCAAGCAGCGGAGACAAAAGGTGGTAGGTCAACAAAGCCTTTCACCTCAAAGCTTTGAAAGTCATGTTTTGCTTCGTGTAAGTTTTTGAAATATTTTGAGAGATAAAAGTGTACATCTGCTCCTGATACTTTTTAATAAAAACAATTATATTATTGTTTCTCTTCTAAGTTTAAATCCTTATTTGGCCATTCCTTCTTGGATATAAGATTCATTAAGCTCTACAAATATCACAATGCTATTTTAGCTTGGGAAGATGACAAATTCAATTAGTAATATCGTATATTTCTTTACCTATCAATCAAAAGGAAAGAGGAACTACAACAAGATCCTGGAGGATGATCACCTTTCTGGTAACAAAAATCAGTGAAAGAATTCAAAGGCAATACTTCATACTCTTGAGCCCTTCATTGGTACTCCCCTATACTGTCAATAAAAGGCCAACTACATACCCTAAGTTGCTTGCACACGGGTGCGGATAATCTGACTCGGGTGCAGATCTAGAGGTCGGATCATTAAAGATGTAAATTCTAAGATTTAACGATATAGATCCTAGTATGGATACGGGTGCGGGGAACCGGCTAAAAATAATTTTAAAAAATAAAAATATTAAAAATTATGAGAAATTTTGTGGAATACTTACGTATAGCTTGTAAAGTGTGAATTTCTTTTTTATTCTCAAGTTGTAGAAAAATAAAGGATTGATTTCCTAAATAAGGTATGCTATTTTCTTCAAATTTACCAAGATCCGGTACAGATCTCATATCCACATGCATACTAGTGTCATGTCGACATGGGTGCAGCACCTAAACTGTTGTGTTGGAGCAAATTAGCTCTCATCCAAAGTCTTCGTCGCATCTACACCATGCTTTACTGTATGAAATTGCTGTATCTACTGAACAATGACCCAACCTAAGGCTTAGAATTACTCTACTTCTTCTTTATTTTTAAATTTTTTTTTGACAAGGTAAATTGTTCCATTGCCTTCTTAAAGGTAGGAGTAAGGTATGCGTACACTCTACCCTCCCCAGACCCCACTTGTGGGATTATATTGGGTATATTGTCGTCGTTGTTGTTGTAAGTTGTTTCATTGAACGTCATCAAGAAAATGCAGTGATAACAAAAATAAACCTTTAGAGGGGGGAGGGGAGATGGTGAAACCATGCTATTAGTTTTATGATGAGAAAAAATCTATGTCACTGCAAACAATGTTAAACGAGAGGAAACAAAAAGAAAAACGTGACCTGCTTCTGTTTAACCCAATTATTAACCATCCTTCCCAATTGATGAGATATCAAGCAGTATCTAACAGTTTAAGTGGCACTTTCTGATTTCATTCTCAAATTAAATTGACAAGGATCGAAGGCAAAAGGAAAAAAGAGGGAGATTGAGTTTGCCATGGTTTACTCTGCGACTCTAAACAACCTACTCCCTACGTTTCGATTTAAATGAGGTAGTTTAACTTGGCACGGAGTTTAAGAGAAAAGAGGGAGACTTTTAAAACTTGTGGTATTAAAAGCTTAAAAGGTAAAAGCTTTATGGGCCCATGACATTTGTGTGGTTATAAAAGCTTCTCATTAAGGGTAAAATGGGTAAAATGAAAATTTTAAAGTTGAATTATTTCCAATTATAGAAATGTGTCATTCTTTTTGGAATAGACTAATAAGGAAAGTGTGTCATCTAAATTGAAACGGAGGGAGTAATACTTAAGGACAAATCAAAGTGATGCACTTCATCTCAAGCAACAGCAATGATTTGTACAAAATACCAATAATTCGCATTCATAGGTTCTGCACATATAACTGGATAACAATCCTTTAACTATCCGGATTTGAATTGTGGTCACATGAAATGAATTGAAATCTTTCTCAAAATGAACTGAGTACTCCCTTTACCTTACATGGTTGGCAATTAGTACCGGATCAAGGTCACAGCGAATATCTCTTAAATCGGGGGACCATTTGGCGGTTAAGATCCCAGTGACAATCACATCATCTGACAACATTAAAACATGGCAGTAAATTAAGGACAAGGAAGAAAATCTGCATCAAGCTTATCAGTGAAAAAGAGGAAGAAAAGAGAGAATTGTTTCTCATTAGGATAGAAGATGAATTAACATAAAATAACACAGAATAACATTGCAAATAAGCAGACTGACATATAAACTACCTCCATTACGAAAAGCGACCTATTACTGTTTCAAATTCAAAACACATCTTAACTTTGACCTTGATTACTCAAACAAATGCTTCGAAATTTCATTACAAAATTTGTAGCGAATAGGGTGCTTTACAGCAACAAATGTTTTTTTATAACATGTGAATGATAAATGTCCTAAATGATACTAAACATTGATCTTTTTGAACCATGTAGGATGGAGGGGCTTAAATCTTTGTGGCGTCAGAGCATAAGATGTTTTAGTATATTCCATAGTAAAAGCAGCAAGAGACAGCTAATCAGCCCACACACCTTTATTGAACTGCAAACAAGCTAGTTTTAACAAAATAGTACCTCCAGCTTTAACCGTGTCAACAAGATCATCCTTCAGAATGACAGGAATGGAGCGAGGAATAGCCCCAACAGCCAATACCTGAGTACTTTCTTGGATTTTAATCTCCTGACAATCATGACAGATCTTATTGTCTTCTACAAGCTGAAAACTTGTGCTTTCACAAAACTTAGGCCTCTGTAAAAGAACTTTAAGAGATTATTGATTTTCTTACAAGCAGCTGGTTTTAGAAAATGATAAACCAAACTGGAAGAAAGTTATTGCAAAACCAACATGGAGAATGGGAGGGAATGAGGGTAGAAAAGTAGAGAATAGAAATTCAAGATTGAATAATGAAGTAAAACAACACAGCATATATAATCTATGAGGCAGTTTGGATTTTACTGTTACCAGCATGGTTATCAGAGGCGAAAAGCATAAATAAGCACCCAAGTATCTGTTGGGGTTTTAAACAGAAAGCACAGATAAAGTGCACACTTTAGTAAAGGTAAAGGAAAGATAACATAGTCATATTTATTATGTTGCCTCTAATTTCAGACATTGTGTGAAAATGATCCAATACCTCAAATATAGGAGGATACCATACAAAACATTTCACTCTGTCCCAAGTTTGGTATCTATTTCAATTTTTTACTATTCCAGTTCATTTCCATAAACTCAATTGATGGGCGTATTTAGCTTCTAATGCTTAATTTTCTTGTAATTCTCACACTTGTGTGACAATTAAAGGAAACCTTTTTTTGAAAAGGAAACCTGATTATACAAACATTAGTATAGTGCAGCTTATGTTAATATTTCCTCATGTTGCACTAGAAAATTTATTCTTTTTTTAGAGGCTAACCCGCTATACTAAGCTCCCGCTATGCACAGGGTCCGGCAAAGGGCAGGACTAGCTTCCTTCATCTACGGTGCACTAAACTCCCACTATGCGCAAGGTCCGGCAAAGGGCAGGACCAGCTTAGTTCACCTGCACTAATTCACTGGGTGTTCTGCTGTAGCCCACAAATTACACTCCAAAATTTCATACTTGGCCAAATCTGTTGCTAGTTATCAAGTTTCTTTAAACAAAATGTGGTAGAAATTCATATCTAACCAAAAAGAGCTTCTCTTGTCTGGACAAATTGCTTGCAAAATTACCCATACCAATCTTCTTCTAGTTGAATACTTTGTAACAAACAAAAGTCTCTATCAAACCAATTGACATGGTTGAATATGTGAAGTTCCTAAATTCAGCGGGACAGATCTAGAACTGCTAAAGTACGAAGCACGTTTCGTTCATAAGAATTCAGTATGACTGTCCTTTTTTATTATAAGGTAAAGTATTTAATTGAACAGTACCAAGAAGGTACCAAAACGTTTACGAAGGATCAGGATTCTAACAAAAACTACACAGTAATAGAGTCCAGCAAATTCGTGAAATCGGAAAAGCTAATTACAGAATCAACTCTAAGCCAACAAAATAATCTCTGTAAACATCTAGAAAGAATTCAATATGCCTGTTATTTGTTCTTAATAGGGAAAAATGTAATGAGATTGCACTTTCCACTGGCAATATCTGCCTTAAGAAACTAAAGCACTTAACAAGTTAAGCAATCAATGTAATGCAGATAAATAAATGTCAATTAGAATCAAATTGTGACTTCTGTATTCAATGAAAGAAGATTCCTGACCTTAAGATTCTTCATGCTAGTATGCACTTCTAACTTCTCATTCCCTGTATGCGCTATAAACTTCATTAATCTCCATCTCGGATTCATCTTCCAAATCACCCTCCAAACTACCCATACTATGCTCGTTATTTTCCACTTGAACTCTTTCATCTTCTGACTCATTCTCAAGCAAATCATCATCCACGAATTCCTGCAAATCTTTAAGAGTATCCATTGTTTCCTTCTTCCTCCTGTATCCAACAAAGCTTAGAACCTTTTCCCTCCAAACAGTCAAAGGGTGCTTCTCGCTCAACTCAGAACCTTCATAAGCACTATTAAGAAATACATGAAATCTCTTACCCCTTTCTGAAACATAAAACATTCCAAAATGTTTAAGCAACAGCCTCATCAGCTTCTGAGGCATTACGAACTCCCTCCTAAAATGTGTCAAATAATCTGTCACCAACCTCTTTTCGATTGTGAAGCTCAGCAGCTCATGCATCACTGCAACCGCCCTCTTATTGAACTCCAGTGTTCCGGCCTTTAGTTCCCTGGCATCTGCATAAGGCGACAAGTATTCCCGCTTCTGAAAATTCTCTATCTTCCCCTTATATCTAGACAAAACTTGTTTATAATCAGGTGGGAATTTCATTGGGAAAGACAAGGAAAGAAGACCAGCTACGTGATCATCTGGGGCCTGCATACCACCCAGCGCCTTCCTTTCTAACTCTGTCATAGCCCAACTCGATCTCCAATTCACAAGCTCTAAATACTCACTTTCATCATAAGGTTTAAATGGATGAACAACTCTAAAGTACTCAGGAAATCTGTGCACCCAATGGTTCCTAAAATCCATTGGCAACCCCAAATCTCTTCTGAAATGAACAATCTTATCTAAGGCAAGGCGCTTGTCCATGGACATCATCAGCATCCTAGTTACAAGTTCTGCAGCTTTATCACTCTGCTGTTCAATAATAGCCTCCTCTTCTTGGACTAAATCTTCAGCCTCCTTTGTCATACCACACCATAAAATCCCTCTATGATCCTTGTACAGTTCAAAGAGCTTTGGGGACTTCCGTAGAAAAGCTGAGATTTTATGGGGCTTCGGGAGGTTTATTTGCCTCCTATATTGATCAAGTTCCCTAATAGATATGATTTTTTGAGGCTCCTGTTTGAGGACTTCAAATATTAATAGGACTTTAGAGAGGATCTTGTGCTTTTCTGTGGCTATTTCAAGGTCATGCACCCGCTTCTTCTTGCTTCTGTCTTGGACTCTTTTACTGGTGGTCATTGATCGATGCAATTGCAAGATTGCTGAAGAATCTATGAACAAGAATGCAATTGATGTATTTAGTTCAGCAGAAAAACATCCCCGTTTACCAATAAGGTTGAGCATTGTGCCAAACCAGAATAATCAGAGGGGATTCTCCCACAAGACAAAGAGGGTATTGCAGCTGTTGTTAGTCCAAATACTAAATAGTGCACTGAGTGATGGATGCACTCACTTGTCATGCACCTACTGTTCCCCAATCATACACCTTCTGTTCCTGATCAATGCTTTGCCACAAATAGAAAATGGCCGGAGACAGCACGATGCGGCATGGCAAGGTTAATCCATTGCAGAAGCCTAAGACTTGTGAAAATAGGCCTCCCAAGTGCAACCAATTTGCCCTAAGTGAGTTCTCAGACAAAGTACCTGGAGGGAATATAAAAAATAACTCTGTTGAGACTGGTAGTTGTGGAACCAACATTACATACTGCTCTAGTGCCTGACATGACATAATATTGATTAAAGCAAATGAAGAATAATTACCAACAAGCACAAGTAACTATTGCAAGTCGATCATATTGCCATAAGATAACACCAAGAATAGATTATTCATTGGGGTAATCTATCATGATTACGAAGAAAAAAAGCTTCTAACTCGTGCAGCAATACTTAATGCGTATTTTCCAAGTTGTCATCAAACTCTTTTCACTCCTTTAAGAAATGAATTAACCTAGATAAGAAAACAATGGAAAAATTAACATTTATCCTTGTTGATAAGAAGTATTAGATGTCAAGTGGACTAAGCGTGCAAAACACTTTGCAGACTCAAGTGGTAAATGGATGATTAACTTTGTTAAAAAGCACATGTATCATGAGATAATTAAGAAGTGTGACGGTTCAAGTTAAGAAGACTACAGGAAGCAAAACATGTGAAGTTACAGCTCACCAATGCCATTTCACACCAACAAACACAACGGATGATGTTGGAACTTTTCTTTTTTTCGAGAAAGCATGATGTTGAAATTTCAAGCTCTGAAAACCCTATCAATGACAGTAAGCTTCTAGGTGTCAGTATCTATTGGGCAACTGTTCAACAGTTAAACCATTAAGGAAGTAAAAGAGAGATCTTGAGTGTAAACGAGCGTCACTCTCTAACAAAACCAAAAGAAAGAACAAAAAAGTTCCTGAGGTTAGATGTAAACTAGCGTCACTCTCTAATGCTATGCTGTTGAAATTATTACCTAAAAAACTTCCAAAAGCAAAAACGTAACCAAATACTCTAATGCTAATGGAATGCGTTTTCAGAAAATCGATACCTAAACATGAAAAATGACAAATATTGAGCACAAAAGAATATAAATAAATAAAATAAAGAAGCAAACAAGCTGGATACAACATTATTATTGTACTTTTCATTCTACTTAGTCATTCTATTAATCGATAAGAACTGTCTCCTATCTACTTTTATTAATTGAATTTTCGATTTTCTTAAAGGAAAAATAGTCAGTCTCTCACTTTTTAATCAAACAACTAAAACAACACAATATTCTAAAATCTTCTTTTGAATTCTTGCATATGTGAAATGGAATAAGAAATAAAGATTATGCCACAAAAGAAAGAAAGATAGTGATTAGATAGCGAGCAAATCCAATTGAGGCAAAAGGTCGAACACCTATAAGGCAGTTAATGAAACCAAGGGGGGCAAGGGGTATCCTTAAAATACTCCAAAAATAAGCAGGTAAATGCTTGTAAATTTAGTAAGTAAAATCAAATGAAAAGAAATCCCTACTCACTGAGCAGTGTAGGGATGTTTAAGTGGAATGAAATGACCATACTTGCTTAGCTTGTCTACTACTACTAGGATTACTTCACATCCATTTGACTTTGGCAAACCATCAATGAAGTCCATGTTGATCTGTGACCAAACTACATCTGGTATAGGTAGTGGTTGCAATAGGCCTAAATAAGCAGCTAAGTCTGATTTGTTCCTTTGACAGACATCACGTTTCTGGACAAATTTCTTTATGTCTTTCCTCATATTCTTCCAGTAAAACTCACCAGCCTCCTTAATGTAGCTTCAACACCTGAGTGACCACCTTGAAGACCAGCATGCCATGCTGTCATGATTGCCTTTCTTAGTTCTGGAACTTTCCCAATCACCAATCTGCCCTTCCTCCTTAGTTGGTCTTCAGTCCAAGTGAGCTGTTTATGAGCAGCAGGGTTATGTTGAAGTTCTATAATATGTTGCTTAAGCTCAGAATCTGAATTCCAACTGGATACTATGTTTTGGAATAGATCAGTGTCATGAGGTGATAGCATTAGTGCTAATAGTTCAGCACCAGTGACCCTTGAAAAAGAATTAGTTACTTTGTTTTCCACTCCCTTCTTGTATTCTATAGAGTAGTCAAAAGGCATAAATTTAGTTAACCATAGCAGTTGAGAATTAGTGTGCAGTTTTTGCTCCATAAGGAACTTCAGAGCCTTCTGATCAGTCCTTATGATAAACTTTTATCCCAGCATGTATTGTGACCATTTAGAAACTGCATGAACAACAGCCAATAGCTCCCTATCATAGACAGATAAGGTAGCATGTCTAGGTGACAGAGCTTTGCTAATAAAGGCTATTGGATGCCCTTCTTGCATGAGTATAACCCATATCCCAAAGCCACTTGCATCAGTCTCCACAATGAATGTCTTGTTGGCATCAGGTAAAGCTAAGACAGGAGCATGAGTAAGTGCCTCCTTTAGTTCTGCAAAGGCTGCATCTGCTACTGGTGACCATTTGAAATTGTTCTTCTTGGTCAATTCAGTTAATGGTTTGCAAATAACACCAAAGCCTTTGATAAACCTCCTGTAGTAGCCAGCTAGGCCTAAGAATCCTCTCAACTGTTTGAGAGTGGTTGGTGTAGGCCAATTCCTCACAGCTTCTATTTTATGGGGATCAGTAGAGACTCATTCTGATGTAATAAAGTGGCCTAGATATTCAATTTTGTGGACTCCAAAGAAACACTTCCTCCTCTTAGCAAACAATTGATGCTTCATAATCTCCTCAAAGACAGACCTTAAGTGAATCAAATGATCTTCCATAGTACGGTTGTAGATTAGGATATCATCAAAGAAAATCAACACATGTTTCCTAAGAAACTTGTGAAAAATAGAGTTCATTAATCCTTGGAAGGTTGCAGGAGCATTTGAGAGGCCAAAAGGCATAACCAGGTACTCAAAATGACCTGAGTGAGTTCTGAAAGCAGTTTTAGGCACATCCTCCTTTGCCATTCTAAGTTGATGGTAGCCTGACCTTAAATCTATCTTAGAAAAGATTCTGGATCCTCCTAATTCATCTAACAAGTCTTCCTCAATTGGGATGGGAAACTTGTTCTTCACAGTATGTCTATTCAGATCCCTATAGTCCACACAAAGTCTCCATGTACCATCCTTTTTCCCCACCAAGACAACTGGAGATGCAAAGGGACTACAGCTAGGTTGTATGATGCCTTGATCAAGCATCTGTTATACTAAACCCTCAATGATATCAAATACACCTCTAGAAGGAGGTAGTTCAGTAGGTTCTTCAAACAGTTTAGAATTTAGAATACTCAGATAACAGTTGTGTTAGCCTAACATCTGTTTTAGGTTCTTCTTTAGCCTTAAGTGCAGGCCATTGTTCACTCGCACTCGCCATAGGCACTACTTGAATCATGCATAACTGAGAAGTATTACTTGTATGTTTGGCTATCTTTCCAGCTTCTTGAACCTTGACCTGGTTGCTGGCTCCTCTCAGAAGATGCTTTCTTCCTTTGTACCAAAACTCCGTAGTTAACTTCCTGAAGCTCATTTTTATATCCCCCGGCGTCAGCAACCATTGCACTCCTAAGACTGCTCCATAGGAGCCTAGTGGTAGTAGTGAGAATTATGCTGAAAACTCAGCACCTTGCAACAAACATGTGATGGTACACATTTTGTCCACCATCATATTTCCATTAGCAACAGCCACCATTTGAGAAGTAGTTGATCTAATCTTCATCCCAAGTGATGAACCAATTCAGGATCTATGAAATTATGTGAATTCCCCGTATCAATTAGTATGTTCAATGCCTTTTTAACATGATAACCAGTCACCTTCAGAGTTTTGTAGAATAGAGAGCCATTCCGAGCATGGATAGAAATCTCCATTTGCTCTATGGACTGAGCTGGTTCTAGTTGCTTTAACTCTTCCTCTTGTAGTATCAGTTCACCCTCCTCCTCTGTGTCATGTCCTTCCTCTATTTCTTCTACCTCCAATACATATATCTGTGGAATTCTTGCACTTATGCCCAGGTACATACTTCTCATTGCAGAATTAGCATAACCCCCTTGCCCTCTTGTCATTCATTTCTTCTATACTCAATGTCCTTCTATTGAATCCGTTAGTATAATTTGAACCACTGGGGTTAGGAGTAGGTAGTAAGGGCTTACTAGTAGTTCCTTGTCTTGGATATCTCTTGATTGAAGAATTAGGTGTGTAAGAGGATTGTCTAGTTGCAGCTAAGTAAGCCTCTTGCATTCTAGCAGTTTTGTACACCTGAGATAGAGTAGTAGGATCGGTGAGTTTGATTGCAATGTTCAGCTCGTGTTTCAAACCACCAATAAAACAACTGATGGCATTTTCTTGAGATAGCCTCACTTGATTCAGATTCCTCTCAAAAATAGCTTGGTATTCTTTCACACTTCCAGTCTGTTTGATCTTTCTGATCTCCTCCATTGGATCATCAAAATCAGCCCAAACCTTTCTACCAGTGCCATAACATATTCATTCCAAGTAGCTGGCCGTAGATACTGTATGTACCTCATGAAGGAAAGATGCAATTGAATAGCCTCTCCTTCCAATTGCATTGCAGCTACGTCCACTCTTTCCTTAACAAATACTTTTTCCATAGAGAAAAATTGTTCAATTTTGAATAACCACGATCTCAAATCTTCACCCGTAAATAGCAGGAACTCCATTCCATTCTAGACCACCTCGAGAAATTAGAATCGAGGTGATTACAACTAGTAGGGCTCTTTTCTCCTTCAGATGGTTCACATTCATTCTGCACTAATGATTTATCATTTGGTTGCTCCCTTGAATTCGTGAATTGCTCCTTCAATTTAAGGATTGTCTGATCTAACTACTTCATATGTGAGACTTCACCTGATAAAGCTCCCACATCTGCTGTTAGTTTATGTATCAACTCGCGCAGATCAATGGGTTCTTCAGTCAACTTATCAGTTGATCCAGTACCTTTTTCCATGATTCGGAGGATCAAAAGCTCTGATACCAATGTTACACGATTGCAGGAGCTCGATTCAGGAAAAGCTTTGAGAATTCAGCTATGGTTAGAGTTTACAAAAGAAGAACAAGAGAAGAAGAGAAGAGAGAGATTAGGATAGAAGAATGTAATTTCATATGTGATTGTAATTGTTCATGGCAATTGTATATATATCTATTACAATTGATTGAATTCCCCTTCTATAGATTCTCTAACTAACGACCCTACTGACATATCCTCTAACTAACAGTAGGTAGTTATTCTAACTAACTCTAACGACAATTTGAATTTCTAACTACTACTCCTTTGCTCGACTCTTTATTCCAAAAATGTGTAACAGCTTCTAAGTTCTAAACATTTATGCAACAATTGGCTTTTAAGCCGGTTAAATTAGCTTTTAAGCTCTTTTTAGCTTTTTCAGTATTTGACAGAGTTAAAAAGTGCTTAAAATAAATTAAAAAATGCATAAAATAAGTCAAACGCAATAACCCCAACTTATTATTTTTTGACTTAAAAGCTATTTCTGCTGAAAACCCATTTTTAAGCCAATCCAAACGGGCTCTAAGTTTACATCAAATAAAATTCGTACTTACATTGGGAGTTGATTAGCCTATCAGATCTTTCTTTTCCCTATTTTATAATTTTGACTGAATAACAGTTAGAACCGAGTATTTGCATCCTTTTTTCTTCTATATACCTTCTAATCAAAACAAGTGTTTTAATCCCTCCTAACCGTAACAAAGCTTATGTGTAGCACTAATTTGACTGAGCGGACATTTTACTGTTGTTGTATTCGAGTTTATGGGATAGTGTCTTATTGTGCTGAAATTGTATAAAATTTACATGGGCAAAATAAGTAGACAGCATTCAAAAAAAATTGACAGAATTATGGCACTACTCCCTCTGCCTCATATTATCGGTCGTGTTTTTCTTCCCCTTAAGAAACATTAATTAAGAAAGGGATAGACTATTTTACCCTTAAGAAAAAAATGATTAATTTTGTCTTGAACTTCTAAAATGACAAATAATTTGAGACAATTATTTTAGTAACCACGACTGATAATATGAGACGGAGGGAATATTACGTAATTAACAAAAATAGCACCTAATTAATTTCATTGCTTAAGAGAAACACAAAGATTTTTGCTTATTTGTAGGAAACTAAGTTATTCCGAATCACCACTTATTTTTGCTTATTTGTAGGGATTCTCTTTTAACAATAATCTTTCATTTCTTCTATTTAAGTCTCTTATTTTCCTTCCCCTCGTCACTCTAACAGAAATTATACACATTCATTCAAGATTCTATATGTCACCAACACACCGAGTCTCCTATTTTCTAACTTTTTGTCTTTCTTTTAATTTTCTTTTAAGGTGAAATAAATTAATAGAATATTTACATATTATTCACTGTATAATTTACATTATATTCTTTTATACTAATATACATTGCTGGAATCTGAAGAGTAATAGGTAAAATATTTGATGAAATATTTATATTATATCCACAGTATAATTTCAGTTAATATTGATGGAACATTCAAATTATATAAAACTTTTACAATATAATATCCTATAAATATATTAAATATATATTGTGTTGAAAACATAAAATTGTCCAACATAAAAATAAAATATTAAGAAAATACCAGAAATCCCCTTGGTATAAATATACTTTTGTGGTATAATATCATTATAAAACATACTCAATAAGTGTATTTAAAGCACCGTATAAATATTGTCACACCTCCTTTTTTCGAGGGGATAGAGAGTTTTTCCAATTTAAATGTGACATTAATCGAAATGGGATTATTTTTTTTAATTTCAGAGTCGCCACTTGGAATAATTTATGGTGTCCCAAGTCACCGGTTTATTTTAAATCCCAAATCAAGGAAATTTGACTCTGTTTAAAAGTCCGTGAAACCAGAAGACTGGGTAAGGAATTCTGTTAACCCGGGAGAACGTGTTAGGCACTCCCAAGTTCCGTGATTTTAGCACGATCGCTTTCAATCATACCTGGCCTAATTAAATTGTTTAATTACGTATTTTAGAACCTATGTGTACTTTACCTTTTACCGCTTCTAATTACTCGATTATTCGTGATTATGGAATTATCTTGATACGAGTCACGCGTACGTGTACTCTTTTTGTTTGGTGTACCAAAGTTATGTCACGCGTACGTGTATACAACTAATAACACTTTATTATTAATATTGTTGTTGCGCGAACGCATACTTCGGTTTCAATTTTGGAAATCATAATCATGTCACGCGAACGTGTACACAATTACGATAGTAGATTAAATGCGTGCCTAAAGCATTTCTATGAATATCCAAAGGGTTAATTAATTTCCTAAGAAACAGGATTAATTGCGGAGGTTCTAATTAAGGAAATTCACTGAAAAACTTGGGGGTGATTCCAGTTAGCTCTATCCAACCCCCACAATCCCATAACATTACAATCTGCTTATACCCCTACAACATTTAATTTCTTACAAGCAAACACATGGCCATTATTGCTAATCCCCTAATTACCCAATTAATCTTTGCAATTTTCATGATTAACAAGAAGATGAAGTAACAAACATGAGACAAACCAAGCGAAAATGATTTCTACTGCAAAACATTTAGCATTCTTCATTTTTTATAGTTTGGGGTTAAAAAATTAAAATTAAGCACTTACATCCTTAACAACAAAGTTAACAGAACACAAAAATATTCCGCCACACAATACAACGAAATTTACTAGCACGAAAAATTCAAACGACACAACCATAACAGATTATAGAAATTTAACCAAGCATGATCTTCCGAGCAAAATGGTAAAGAAGAAAACAACGGACCTTTGAAACCTTTCAATATATTAAAGATCTTCCAACTGGTTTACAAGAAGAACCCGACACTGTAGTTAAAAACGAACAGACCCGTCACCCAGAAACCACGACAGAAATCTCAAACCGGCGACGACCTTGACGGAACCGCGAATATCTCCGGGAACCTCAGACTACGATCTCAACTCCGTTGGTTCAACGCTGCACCTGCTGATGCACCACCGACGTGTGCTAATGCAGTAGCAGCGGTAGGTATCGAGAGAAAAGGAGAAGCCAGTAGAAGCTCGGATGAGTGAAAGGATCGACGAAGCTTGAAAATCTGGTGCGTGGCTGATTTCCGGCGTTCTTTGTGTGTGTGTCTGTTTATATGGGTGTGTGTTGCGGCTGAAGGTTCCGAAAATGAGAGGGGGGAGGGTTCGTTTCTTGTCTTTGAGATTAGGGTATGCTCCTGTTGTTCTAAGGTTGGAGGGATTGAGAGGTTGGGGCTGCCGTTTTTTATTGTTTTTGAGAGGAAGGAATT
This sequence comes from Nicotiana sylvestris, assembly GCF_000393655.2. NCBI lineage: Eukaryota > Viridiplantae > Streptophyta > Magnoliopsida > Solanales > Solanaceae > Nicotiana > Nicotiana sylvestris. The sequence continues at coordinate 14,698,854 of NC_091058.1, forward strand.
TTGCGTCTGGTTTCCGGCGGCTGCCGGAAGAATGGAGAAGGGTGGTCTCGCTGGCAGAGGCGAGAAGATGGGGTGGGCGGCTGTTCTGCTCTGCTCGACGGCGGCTGGGTTGTTGGAAAGGGGGGAGCTGAGTGAGGGTGGCGGATGGATTTACAGCTTGTTTAGATTGGTGTTGCCGTATGGTATTGTACTGTTACGTAAAAGTGGTTGTTATGATTGTTTAATTATAATGGATTGTATTGTATCGTTAAATTAATTGTTCCGGAACAATGATTAGTATTTTTTTTAAAATAATCGATTTAGTATGGTGGTATTGTTTATAAATTTTTTTTCCAATCATGCCTTAATTTATTACTCCATAATTCTATTTTACCTTTTAGCCTTTTTGTTATTTTAATTCCAAATCTCCAACATATGACCTACTTTATTTTTTTTTTCAAAACTTCTACTGTCAACGTTAAAGGTGTTTTGTCGCATTCTGTTTTATTTTCTCCTAATTTACTTTTAACTCAATTCTAATTAGTTGTGTTCGTTTGTTTTGTCTGCTTCTGTCTCGCTCCTTTGTTCTGCTTTCTTAAGGTATTTTGCCTTCTTTTGTTTTATTTTTTAAAATTATTTTTATGCATAATTTTTGATAAATTTTAATATTTAAACAATTGAGGGTATTTTAGTAAACTTATCAGTTATAGTACAGTACGATACAGTCAAACCAAACAACAATATTATTTAACAATAACAAACAATACAATATATTCAAACGTCTCCTGGAAACAGCATCTCTATCCTTCAGGGTAGCGGTAAGGTCTGCGTACATATTACCCTCCCCAGACCCCACTTGTGGGATTATACTGGGTCGTTGTTGTTGTTATTGTATAATCTATTCAAACATTATATTCATAAAACGACACGATACAATACATTATAAAACGATGGGGAACAATGATCCAAACAGAGTGGTTAGAGAATGATAGCATGTTCGTCCAAGCTAGAGAAATCGGCTTATTTTGATAAGTGTTTTTTTTCAAAAGTGCTTTTGAAAAACGTACTTTTGGAGAGAGACAGTTTGTGTTAGGCTAATCAATCTACAAAGCACTTTTAAACAATAATTTGTGTTTGGCCAAGCTTTTCAGAAAATGCTTTTAAGTATGAGATTACGAATAAGGACATGAATATATTTACTTAATAGTTAATATTATAAGTAAATAAATAATCTCAAAAATTTGTTATTACAGGTAATAGTTAAATCTTTTCATTTTATTTAAGTAAAATATGAAAATAAAATTAAAAAGTACTTAATTCTTTTAATATAAGTTAAATATATTAAAAACATTTAACAAATATAAAAGCATTCACCCCTAAAGTTACTATATATTAGAAAGTTATCCTAAAAATAAGAAGAAATACTTATATATTAATATCCTAAGTATTAGGTTTAACGATTATTTTGGTATATAATATATTTTGTTAAGGGTATTTTTGGTAAAAAGAAAAGTCAAAACTACTTTTGCTTCTGCTTTTGGAAAGAAACTACTTTTTTCTGCTTCTCAGAAACTGCTTGTGCTTCTTCCCAAAAGCATTTTTTCCCTCTAAAAAGCTTGGTCAAACACCTCAAGTTAGGAAAAAAAGTGCTTTTGGAATAAAGAAAAAAAGACACTTTTGACTTCTTGAGAAGCTTGGCCAACAGGCTATGAGAGTGTCATCTTAAACTATTAGGGTTTTAAGAGTTGAACTGATGGGTCCAATGAATTTTTGGACGTGGGTCGTAGGTCTATTGGATATTTGGGCTAAGAGGAATTGGGCTGGTCCAAAATTGCTTAAGAAAATCCAAAATGGGGCTAATTTTGGAGTTGTTCAAACTCTTTTAGCTAAAATCTCAAATCTTCTTCTAAAATAGTATAATGTATTTATAAAATATAAAAATCACTCTTAATTAATTAACATATACTACTAAAATAAAATTAGATATTAAAAGTGAAACTATTTTTGTATTTTTCAAAAATTAAACTAAAATAAGCTAAATCAATATCACTATAAAATACTAACTACTCAAATACATACAAATAAGACAGAGAGTGAAACTATTTTTTGCGGTTTCTAATTTTTATGCTTTAAGAACTAGAATTAAAATTAATAATAGAGCGAAATCCCATAGAAATTTACTCAAAGAAATATTCTAAAAATACTTAAACTACTAAAGATAATTTTAGTGTGCGAGTCAAAAATTACGTGGTTACAAATATTGTATGTTTTATTCAAGTGTTGTTGTGTAATATTTTTGGTATATTACAGGTATTAAGTATATATAAACGTTTATATTTAATATGTCATATTTTAAAAGAGACATGTTCTACTAAATATTTGGGAAAAATATGTAAAATGACAACAGATCAGAAAGAAATGTTATACTTGAATCCACTTGGTTGTGTGGTAGTGATAATATTATGTATATTGCACCAAATTACATATCTTTTTTTTGGTAGGAAAGGTAAGTAACATATATTAAAACATGCGCATAGGGTTGTGATGCTCATGCATCATATTACAAGTGCTAGTGCTAAATATACTATTAAGTATACTATCCGTACATGCATAACGATGTGAGGTATCGCCTCTAGTAATGTCACACTAACGATTCTTCAAAGTAGTATGGACTGCATTTTTACTACTAAAGCTCTTAAAATAAATAATAGCAGCCTCCTTAGGTACATGATTAGTAACAAAACATCTATTGCCATCTTGATCATCCAGCTGTTGTACTATTATAGGTGGAATCATGCGTTGGGACGTGAATCCTCGCTGGTCTTCTAACAGTTGTTTTGTAACACAAAAAGGTGGTTCAACAAAAATGCACAATGCAGCAGCAGGTGGCATCCTATTTCCTAGCTTTGCAAGATTATCTGCTACACAATTCTGCTCCCTGTATGCATGGTTGACTACTGGATCATGGAGTGTCCCTAGGAGGTACCTGCAATCCAAAATTAAGTTAGAATACCTCGAATTTTGGTTATCCAGAAGTGTAATTACCTCTTTTGCATCTATTTCCACTTGAAGTGGTAGCAGTCTCAGTTGTGCTGCTAGACTTAAGCCTTTGATGAGTGCTTGTAATTCAGCAGATAGACAGTTCATATGAGGAATTTGGCCAGCGAATCCCACCATCCACTCGCCTTTGTGATTTCTAATAAGCCCCCCAATTCCATCTGTGTCAGTCTTGGAAGAAGTTGCCCCATCCGTATTTAGTTTGTAAAAATTTATTTGTGGGGTCATCACTTGTTTTTAAATTGAATTCTGCGTTCCTAGGCCTTAAAACCCTCTTTTAGCATCACCTCGATTTGCGTACGAGTTCGGGCGCGAAGCCGGAAAGCTTATATGTGAAAATTTGTGAAAAATGATGAATTTTGACTATAAAATGAATTAATTTGACTTCGATCAACGTTTTGGGTAAACGGAGCCAGACCTATGATTTGACGGTCCCGGAGGGTCCGTAGGAAAATATGGGACTTGGGCGTTGCCCGGAATCGAATTCCGAGGTCCCAAGCCCGAGAAATAAATTTTTAAAGAAAATTATTTTCTGAAATTGTTTAAAGGATTTGGAAATGAATTTTAATTAGAACATGTTGTTATCGGGCCCGTATTTTAGTTCCAACACCCGATATAGGTCTTATATTTGATTTAAGATAATTCTATGAAGTTTGGTAAGAAACGGAATCCATTTGACGTGATTCAGACCTTAAATGCAAAATTTGATGTTTTAAGAAGTTTTGAAATAATTCATTGATTTTGAGGTTTAATTCGATGTTAATGACGTTATTTTGGCGATTTGATCACACGGATAAGTTCATATGGTGTTTTTGAGTTAGTACGTATGTTTGGTTTTGAGCCTCGAGAGATCGGGTGTGTTTCAGATGTGTATCGGAAGGTTTTTGGAACTCAAAAAGTTGCAGGTTTTTCAGTTCTGGTGTGCTGATATTTTCTTCTTCGCGTTCGCGGGAGGACCCTCGCGAATGCGATGAGCTATTCATGCTGAAGGAAAATTCCTTCTACGCGAACGCGAAGCATTGGGGGGTCTTCCCTTCGCGAACGCGGGCCTGGTATCGCGAACGCGAAGGCTTATAGCCTGGGCAAGGGGAAGGGTACTATACCCTACGCGAATGCGACCACCTGGACGCGAAAACGAAGGCTCCGGGAGCTACGCGAACGCGAGCCGTTTAGCGTGAACGCGAAGGTCACTTAAGCTGGCTTCATCGCGAACGTGATGAAGGCTTGTCCAGTGATTTTAAAACAGAACCAAAAACGGGATTTAGCCAAAATTTTATAACTTTTTCTCTTCAACTCCAAATTGGACGATTTTTGAAAGGGAATTTCACCACCAATTCATAGGTATGTAATCTTAGACTTATTTTCTTCAATTCCCATTAACACCCATTAGATTTCTAGGCCTAAATTATGTGATTAATGGCAGAAAATTAGGGATTTGGGTAGAGTTAGGGCTTTTTGATTATTTGGGAATTTGACCTCGTTTTGGGGTTGGATTTCAAAACAAATTATATATTCGGGCTCGTGGGTGAATGAGTGATCGGGTTTTGATATGAACCTCGTGTTTTGACCAAGCGGGCCCGAGGTCGATTTTTGACTTTTTGGGAAGAATGATGGGAAAGCTATAATTAAGCATTGAAATTGGACTGTTTAGCATTTATTGATGTTATTAAGTCGATTATGTCTAGATACAATTAATTTGGAGCCGAATTCGAAAGGAAAGGCGGTGTTTGAGGCTTGAGTTGGTCGTGGAAGTTCGAGGTAAGTGTTTGGTCTAACCTTAGCTTGAGGTATTAGGAGTTGTACCATATTTGCTATTTGCTTCTTGTTGAGTACGACATATAGGCATGGTGACGAGTATTTATACATTGTGTTAGGCATGACCGTGAGTCTTAAATTGAAATTTATTGTGTTCTTAAATAGTACTACGGATGCTTTAATGATGATTCTCGATATTGAGCAAGGATTAAGTTTGTTTTCGTGGAAATTACTTATGATTGAGTATTGGTGTTAGCTGAGATGAGTAGAAGTTGGGTTAAGATTGGTTATAGTTGTTTCTCCCTTGCTGGGACGTATTTACTTTTACTGTCGAATCCCTTGCCGGGATAGTGTAGCTTATTGTTGATCCCTTGCTGGGACTCTTGGTATGATTGTTGCTAAAGTTATATAAATGTTATGTTGGATCGGGTTGCACGCCGCAACAATACTATATATGGAATGGGTTGCATGCCACAACAATGTTATATTGGATCGGGTTGCATGCCGTAACAGTGATATAAGTGGATCGGGTTGCACGCCGCAACAGTGTTAAATGATAAGGATCGGGTTGTGTGCCGCAACAGTGTTATTATTGTTTGTTGTAGATCTTGAATTGTCCCCTCATATCTCTCTTAAATTACTACTGGACTTGATATTTTCCCCGTAGCATGTACCCCCTCCCACCTATTTGCTTATTTCCGGTATTATTTTTCCGTTGTATATTATATAACTGCATAGGTTTATCTGAAGTCTGATCCTAGCCTCGTCACTACCTCGCCGGGGTTAGGCCAGGCACTTACCAGCATATGGGGTCGGTTGTGCTGATGCTACACTCTGCACTATGTGCAGATTCCAGAGCAGCTTTTGGACAGTAGCACTCGGGGAGCCTGCCTTCAGTCCATCTAGAGATCCAGAGGTAGTCTTGCAGGCGTTCGCAGGCCCGACGTTCTCTTCTACTTTATTATGTACTCTGTTTTCATTAGATTTCAAGACAGATTGCATTTCTTTCAGATATGTGTATGTAGTACTCATAGATAGTCCGTGAATATTGTGACACCAGATTCCGGATAGAGGAGTATATTGGCCTTGTAGTACTGGCTTGGTTATTTTTAGTTGTTTAAGTCTTCCGCTTATTCTGTTATCGTTAATATTTAAAATGTTGATTGCCTGCTAATTAAAACGGTTAAAAAGGATTAAAATGAAAGAGTTAGAATTTCTATATTTCGTGGCTTGCCTAGCTTCTACGAGTAGTCACCCTCACGACTCCCTCGGGTGGAAAAATACGGGTCGTGATAGGTTGGTATCAGAGTTCTAGGTTACATAGGTCTCAGAATTCATGGACAAGCTTAGTAGAGTCTGAGGGATCGGTACGAAGACATCTGTATTTATCCCCAGAGACTACAGAGTTAGGATAAACTTCACATTTGTTCTTTCTTGTCGTGCAGTTTGGTTTCTCAATGCTAATTGAATTTCTACTCTGTTTTTTCGCAGATGGCGAGAAAGCGTGCTTCCTCATCTACCGATCAGTAGCTCGAGCCCCCAGCAGCAGCTCCCGCGAGGGGTAGAGGGCGAGGCTGAGGCCGTGCTAGAGGTCGAGGCAGGGGCAGAGCTCAGCCCAGGGCAGCAACACACGCAGCAGAGCCTCAGGTTGACTTTGATGATGAGGTTCTGGCCCCAGTAGTTCCGGTGGGCCCAGCTCAGGTCCCAGAGGAGTTTATTGCTACTCTACTTCTTTAGGATGCTCTGGTCCATCTAGTGGGCCTTATGGAGAGTGTCACCCGAGCATGCTTGCTTCCTGGATCCCCAGGATTATCTAGACAGTTGTTATGAGGTTCTCAGGAACATGGGGATAGTTTAGACCAATGGGGTCTCTTTTGCTACTTTTCGCTTGTCAGGATCCGCCAAGATTTGATGGAGGGATTTCTGTTTGGCTAGACCAGCCGGATCGCCAGCTTTAACTTGGGAGCAATTTACTCAGCTATTTCTGGAGAAGTTTCTCTCCATCACTCAGAGAGAGGCCTATCGGAGGCAGTTTGAGCGTCTCCAGTAGGGTTCTATGACTGTTACCTAGTATGAGACCAGATTCATCGACTTGGATCGTCATGCTCTTGTCATACTTCTCACCGACAAAGAGAGGGTAAGGAGGTTCATTGATGGACTTATTCAACCGATTCGTCTTCAGATGGCTAGGGAGACTAGGAATGAGAATACTTTCTATGTGGCCAATGTCGCACCTCCTATTTGCCGCACCCGCGGGGCGCATGGGGAGTTTTCTCCAATTAAAGGACAGTCGAAACGGGATTTGTTTGTTTATTTTAGAGTCGCCACCTGGGAATTTTAAGGCGTCCCAAGTCACCAATTTCAATCCCTGAATCGAGGAGAATATGACTCTGTTTATTATTCTGCGAACCAGAAATCCTGAGTAAGGAATTCTGTTAATCCGGAAGAAGGTGTTAGGCATTTCCGAATTCCATGGTTCTAGCATGGTCGCTTAACTGTTTTTATTATTGGCTTAATTATCTTGATAATTAAATATATTGATGTTATCTGATTTTACTACCGCTTATACTTATTGTGATTGAGAACCCTTCTTTGAATCGAATTACGCGTACGTATATTCGTGTTATAAATTAAAAAGATGCGGAATTGTGTCACGCGCACGTGTACACAATTACTTTTGACAATATATTTATTAAGCACATTTTTTTTTCGAGATTGTGTTGAATCAAGAATAATTATTTTTCTTGAATAGTGAACCGTACATATCGGATTTTTATGAAATTGATTTAACGCCTTTAGAAAAATCTTTTTATTAAACATTCACTCGAAATTGCGCGTACGCATAATCCGAAATTTTTGCTTTTAGAAGTATAATCAGGGTACGCGAACGTATCCCTAATTGCGCAACATATTTGTAATGATATTATGGAATTTCCACAAAAAAAATGTTTGTTACATCACAAGAAATCTCGTTTTAAGATATTCTTTAATTTTTTGGAAAATAATCCACAATTTATTAAATATTGACCATTGATTATAATTTCCGAATATAAATCATATTCATTCCAATTATTCCAATTCAAAGGACAGAATAAAGATATGATTAATACTAACTTTAAAACAAATATGACATATATATATATATATGCCAAGGAATAAATTACATATGAAACTGAAAATGAATGATTCATAAAGGAAGGAAATATTTTCCAAGAATTTTCATTATTACTTAATGCAAATTCTATTTTAATTACCATTGATTTAAAGTGTTGCCATTTGTGTATATACAACTCAACTTATTCTCACATACTCGTTTTAGTCTTAATAGATGAAATTAACTTACTTAGTTATGCCTATGATTGAGTTAGGATAGATATAGATATAATCAAACCAATTTGATTCTCAATCTATGTGAATTATTACTAACTATTAATTTTCACATTGTATAAGTTCCTAAGCCCTTTATTACTAAGAAAGAGAATAAGTCTTGTTGACTTAATAAAATGATATTACATACAATATATTACTTACTATATTTGACACTTTTGAACATACGGATTATACTAATACATCTTTCAACTATAAATTATGAACACCACCAATGTTATGCCAAAAGATGGCAAATTGCAGCTAATCATCATCTAGCTTTAAACAACAACTAATTAACTAACAAGATAAACTTATAGCATATTTTCTTTGATAATGCTATATTATGCTATACCTATCTAACAACACCATGAAGTGTAAATAAAAACCAACTTTCTGCCATGCTTCTTATTTACACAACTCATGGATAACTAAACTAATGAAATTTGACATGGATAACATTACTACAAAGTTTTATATGAATTTCAAAATAAGACAATTTAACTCATGGCTATCAAATTGAGTTCACTACTAATTAATTAACATAAAAATGAAAATAATGAACTTGGACAATTGGAAATAGCATTTCAATTCAAGCTTCATTGATGGGTCATGCTGAAATCTCTTTCCAACTTAAAATTTAAAAGATATATATACCTGAAATGGAGGTAGAAGAAGTAAGTTTCAGCAGTTACAGCAGTAACAAATTCAGTAGAATATACTGATAACCCAGTAAATCTGAACAAGAATAGGATTCAAAGAGCCCAGATGCACAGTAAAGTACTTTTAAGAAACACTTCGGATTTTAACTGAACAGTGGAATCACATAAAGTTGAACAGATTCAACAAAAAAAACATTTCAGATTTCAGTTTTTCTTCAGTTTCAAATTCAGTTTGTTTCTGATTTTCTGTTTCTGCTGTTGTATCTGTGTGTGAGTGTGTATGTGAGTATTCTATTTTCTGTTTCCTTCCTTTAAAATCTCAGCCCTCAAAATCTCTTCAAAATTCTCTCTTATAAATTCTCTCTGTCTCCCTCCTCCTTATTCCTGAAATCTGCCCCTGTATTTATACAGGTATGCCTCCTTCCTTTTTGTGCTGCCTGGACCCCCTTTATCTTTTAAAAACAGAAAATCATATCTAAAATCTGCTTTTAACTATTTTAAATCCCATTGAGTGAACTTTTTCCTGATTTCCAGCATTCCATTACCCTTTGTTTCCCATTATCTCCTAAATTATAGCCACTAACATTCCATTATAAGCACACTATTATTATTATATTACCCTACTGTTTCATTTCTCAAATAATCACTGAAAATCCCTTAATACTACTGTTATTACTGCCCCAGACCAAAATTGCTTAAACCTTAACCAAATTATCTGAATTAAACCTGTTTAGCAGCTAATAACCAAGTCCTAAATCAAACAAACATTCTGTCTATTCAATGATAGCTAATTGATCCAACACCCAATGTCTTAATAGCTAATGGACAAAATTAAATTCAGATTTGAACACTGAACTTGTATACAAACATTTTAACAATACGCAGAACTTAACAGAACAAAATCTGAATTGAAATTGAATTTAGCATAAGTGCAGGGGTATTGACAGTATATGCATTACCTGAAACTAACTGCCCAGAAATCAATACATACACAACATCCATTTGACGGACTCACTGATTTATAAACAAACATGATTTAAAAGACTAATTAACTAACTATCTATAACAATTGTCAACAAACAATAGGTAGACAAATTGTTTCAATCAGTATTTATCATAAACGAGAATTCATAATATAACTAATCGACGAACTTAATCGAGTCGATTACATACATTGTAAATAATCACAACCAATAGAAACAATTCACATTCGGATCAAGTAAATAGGTAGGAGACAGAAATGACAGAATTGATCAAAACAAATATGAAAAATCAAAAAGCTATTGACACAGACAACAATACACTTAGAATACACAAAATAATAGAAAAATACCTCTGAATTTTAATCAGACTCGAACTCAACTCGGCTTCGGATTTTTGTTTGAAATCAAACAGACCTTAGTCGAAGTATTTTCCACTGAAAATACTTTGACTAAGGTCGATTGAACCTCAATCTTTTACTTGAAATCGGAAAAATTCCAAGATTGGAAATTTTTAGGGTTCCAGGTTCTTGGATCTTAAATCCGAACATTTCTGGGCAGATTTGAAGGGAACCAAACATGATACAAGGGTGAGGGTAGCCTAGGGGTTATTTCGTGTTAGTTTGAAATGGATCTGAGTTTGTTCTTGTTTGGTCCGAATCTTCAAAAGAAGATTCGAGAAGTTCCGAACTGATTCGAACCAAACAACCAACAGATCCATACTCAGGATGACTAGGGGAAGCCATGGTGTTAATTTGGGGCTGATTGGTTTAGATCAAGTTTTCAGGCCAACCTTCGATTTAAGATTCGAAGAGTTGTGGCCTGATTCGAAGGAAACTAAGGTTGGATTCGTGTAGGGGAGGTTCAGGAGGTCCTAGGGTGTTAAGTTGGTGACCGGCGGCGTTGATGCCGCCGGGTTTCAGGCGAAGGGGAATAGGGGCGGCTAGGGTTAGGGGTCTGTTTGGAACGATGATGAACAGGAGCGGAGAGGGGGGGGGTGTTTAGTTAGAGGCTGGGTAGAGGTTTGGGATTTATATAGGGGTGGGGTGGACTGGTATCGTCCGTTGGATCAAGTAGAATGGATGGATGAGATCTACTCACTTAACCAAACGGTGTCGTTTGGTTTAGGTTAGGGGGACGGGTTGAACCGGGTATCGGATCGGGTAAGGGTCTTGGGTTAGGGTGATGAGATCTTGGCCGTTGGTTGGATTTAATCCAACGGCCCTTGATAAGGGGTAACCAAACGACGTCGTTTGATTCTGTTTTGAATTGGACCGGACATGGTCATTTGGATTGGGCCTGATTTTGTTTAGAAAATTTGGCCCAGATCCGTTTTTGCCCATTTAATACCACTCTTTTTAATTTCTAATTTAATTCTTCAATTATTAAAAATCCTAATTAAAATTATAAAAACAAAAAATTACTCCTTCAAAATATTAATCAACCTTTAACAATTTAACACATAGACAAAAAATATTAATCACATAGTGAAACATTAAAATTAGAACAAACGCATATTTTTTTGTAATTTTATTTAAATTAACTCTTAAATGCATAATTAAATCCTATATGCATGCAACATGTATTTTATTTTATTTTTTTTGATTTATTTTGACAAAATAAACATTTACGGACATAACACAAACATTTAACACCACGCAAATTCAAAAATTACACAGTAAAAGAAATTTATTTTATTTTTTGATTTATTTTTGGAGTAGTTTTCGTTAAAGCAAAAATCACGTGCTCACAGCTGCCCTCTTTGTGCGGAAACTCGAAGAGTTTTCGTGCAAAGATAAAGTGAGCGGATACGAGCGATTTTTGCCCGTTCGAATACTCCGTGGGAAGCTTTTTTAGAAAGATTTGACCGAACCTCTGCTTCAAAGATTTCCTACATATCCTTGGCTATAAAGGAATCAGGTCAGTGTAGTTCGGGAACTTTGGGGTAGCTGGGACTACCGCAGGACTGTGATGTTACTGCTGCTTCGTGCTATTTTTACTGCTTGCTGACCTCCTTATTACACCTTACTTTAAAGGAAATACAAAATTAAACTTGACTATGGTACATGAATTATAAAATCTTATCTAGATCATGCCCTTGCGTTTCCTGTTGTTTTGATATCTTGGTGAATCTTGGGCATTTGGCTTATTTCGTATTTTTCTTGACGCTCTTGTTGTTTCTTGCTGGGGATTCTATTGGACTCCTCTGCTTTATTGATTTTAAGTGTGCTCCTTTCTCATATGAGCGGGCTTTTTGATTTCAACACTTCAATTTCATTCCCTCGTTCTTCAGGTGGGTGCCTTGACTGCTTCTTTTCTTTTGTCATCCTCATTCTCCAGGTGGACGCCTGACTTCTTCTCTTCTTTGTCCTCATTCTCTAGGTGGACGCCTGACTTCTTCAATTCTCATCCTCATTCTCCAGGTGGACGCCTGACTTCTTCTTTCTCATCCTCATTCTCCAGGTGGACGCCTGACTTCTTCAATTTCTTTATCCTCATTTTCCAGGTGGACGCCTGACTTCTTTAATTCTCTGTCCTCATTCTCCAGGTGGACGCCTGACTTCTTCAATTTCTTTATCCTCATTCTCCAGGTGGACTCCTGACTTCTTTAATTCTTTGTCCTCATTCTCCAGGTGGACGCCTGACTTCTTTAATTTCTCATCCTCATTCTCCAGGTGGACGCCTGACTTCTTTTTCTCATCCTCATTCTCCAGGTGGACGCCTGACTTCTTCTTTTTTCATCCTCATTCTCCAGGTGGACGCCTGATTTCTTCAATTTCTCATCCTCATTCTCCAGGTGGACGCCTGACTTCTTCTTTTTCTCATCCTCATTCTCCAGGTGGACGCCTGACTTCTTCTTTTCTTCATCCTCATTCTCCAGGTGGACGCCTGACTTCTTCCATTTCTCATCCTCATTCTGCAGGTGGACGCCTGACTTTTTCTTTTCTCATCCTCATTCTCCAGGTGGACGCCTGACTTTTTCTTTTCTTTGTCCTCATTCTCCAGGTGGACGCCTGATTTCTTCAATTCTTTGCGAGGTATTTCCTGACACAAATATTGTTTTTGCCCCTGTTTTAAATCAAAGAAAACTTCGTTAGTTTAAAGCAGGGTGGTTGGCTGTGGTATTCTTGCAGATGGTGATGTTTCTCTTCGTCTCTCTTTATTGCCTTGGAATGATTGAAAAGACTGTTTTGTCTTTGTAATTGATCCTTGACTATAGGATTCCCCTCTGTGTGTTTTCCTTCAAAACCTTTCAACTGTAATCATGTGCCTCTTCTGACTTTGCTGATCCACTTTTGATTTCATCTTTCTTACACCCGTATTTTATCTCCCACCTTTCGTGGCTGTATTTTGTAACCTTGAATCTTGGTAGTATACCTTGACATTCCTTCTTATTTGTTTGGAATAAAACTTATCTCAAAGCTTGGAGAAAGTAAGATTATTAGTAACGAAATACGCTGATTTCGACAATTATAGAATGAAAAGAAAAATCCAATTTTTGGATGACTGTTGGAAAAGGAATAAAGGACTTATCTGATTGGAATTACTGGCACCAATGATCAGGGTATGCATTTCGGATTAATCAACCCAGTCTTTTAATCAATCTCCTTTCAATTGTCTCAAGGAGTTTTCATCGATAAACTTTCCTCATTTTTCACTTCTTCACTTCCTTTTCGCCTTATGGTGCCTACGAAGGTTTTCACCAATAAGACTCTCTCATTTTACTTTTCTCTCAACTTCCGTCGCCTTATGGTGCCCGTGTGGGTTTTCACCTATAAGACTCTCTCATTTTTACTTTCTTTTCTTGTTTGTACCAGAGTGTTATGAACCATCTTCATTTGCTTGCCTCAGCATTTTTCTAAGATTGATCGAAAGGTCTTTTTGGTATGGGGTTAGAAATGAAAAAAGTATTAAAAGCTAAATAGCTTTGGTATGGGTTTAAAATTACAACTCTTGGAATCTTTTCTTATTTCCAATATAATTCCTGCCCCAGTTTCTTGATTGGGGTCTCTTAAATTCTTTTCCGTGCACATTGTGCATGTGGTGCACCCTATGACCGAGCCGTGAGGCGCCTACGTATCCTTCTTTGAGGAATCAGGTCAAACGTAGTTCACTACCTATAAGACTCTTAAACGTAGTTCTTTTACGTATCGCCTGACGATTTATTCCAATTTTTTTTTTTTTACGTAATACTTGATTTTTTATTGATTCCAAGAGAGGGTAGGAAAGAAACAAGTTGGCTCAAAGGGGAAGCAAATGGTATAGTGTTTGGATAGCAGAATAAATTGCCATTGTCATTCCAATCTTCGAAATAGTGCTAAATACAAACATTCAAAAAGTTATGCATAATATCTTTTTACCGCGTCAGAATTGATCACCATATCTATGCATTTGCCTTCAATATCTGTTAAACATAGTGCACCATTCGATAATACTCTGGTCACAATGAATGGTCCTTGCCAATTCGGAGCAAATTTGCCTTTTGCTTCAACCTGATGTGGAAGAATGCGTTTCAGCACATGCTGACCTACTTCGAACTTCCGGGGACGCACCTTTTTGTTGTATGCTCTTTCTATTCTTCTTTGATATAATTGACCATGGCATACTGCGGTCAATCGTTTTTCATCAATTAAGTTTAACTGTTCTAGACGGGTTTTGACCCATTCATCATCATCAATCTTTGCTTCGGCGATGATCCGAAGGGAAGGAATCTCAACTTCTGCAGGAATTACTGCTTCAGTGCCGTATACCAACAAATAAGGAGTTGCTCCTACTGAAGTGCGAACAGTAGTGCGGTATCCCAATAATGCAAATGGTAATTTTTCATGCCATTGTTTTGAACCTTCTACCATTTTCCGAAGTATCTTCTTTATGTTTTTGTTGGCTGCTTCTACTGCTCCATTCGCCTTGGGCCGATATGGGGTAGAGTTACGATGTGTAATCTTAAACTGTTGACATACTTCTTTCATTAAGTTGCTGTTGAGATTAGCACCGTTATCTGTGATGATCACCTTCGGGATTCCGAATCGACATATGATATTTGAGTGGACAAAATCGACCACAGCTTTCTTGGTTACTGATTTGAATGTCTTGGCCTCAACCCATTTGGTAAAATAATCAATAGCTACCAGAATGAATCTGTGTCCATTGGATGCTGCCGGCTCAATTGGACCAATCAACATCCATGCCCCAAGCAACGAAAGGCCATGGTGCCGACATTGTGTGCAACTCGGATGGTGGAGAATGAATCAAATCTCCGTGTATTTGGCATTGATGGCACTTGCGTACAAAACTGATACAATCTCGCTCCATGGTAAGCCAATAGTAACCAGCTCGGAGGATTTTCTTTACCAACACATATCCACTCATGTGGGGTCCGCAAACTCCTGAATGTACTTCAGACATGACAGTTGTAGCTTGTCTGGCATCTATGCATCTTAATAATCCAAGATCCGGTGTTCTTTTATACAAAACTCCTCCGCTTAAGAAGAATCCATTTGCCAATCGCCTAATGGTCCTTTTTTGATCTCCTGTGGCTTGTGCGGGATATATCCCCATTCTGATATATTCCTTGATGTCGTGGAACCATGGTTCACCATCAAATTCTTCTTCAACCATATTGCAATAAGCGTGTTGATCGTGGACTTGAATATGTATCGAATCTACATAAGCTTTGTCCGGATGGTGCAGCATTGATGCTAGGGTAGCCAATGCATTGGCAACCTCATTATGGATTCTTGGAATATGTTGGAATTCCACTGATTGAAACTGCTGACAAAGATCATGTAAACATTGTCGGTATGGTATGAGCTTCAAGTCTCGGGTTTCCCATTCTCCTTGAATTTGATGTACCAAAAGATCCGAATCTCCCATGACTAAGATTTCTCGGATACCCATGTCTGCGGCTAGCCTTAAACCCAAAATGCAAGCTTCATATTCAGCCATATTATTGGTGCAATAAAATCGTAGTTGAGCCGTAACAGGATAGTGATGCCCTGTTTCAGAAATGATTACAGCTCCTATTCCAACCCCTTTCATGTTGGCGGCCCCATCAAAAAAAAGTTTCCAGCCATACTTTTCAATTTGCTCCACCTCATTGATATGCATGGTTTCTTCATCGGGAAAATAAGTCTTCAACGGCTCATATTCCTCATCGACCGGGTTTTCGGCTAAATGATCGGCCAGTGCTTGAGCCTTCATTGCAGTTCGAGTCACATAGATGATGTCGAATTCCGTGAGCAATATCTGCCACTTTGCAAGTCTTCCCGTTGGCATAGGCTTTTGAAAAATGTATTTCAATGGATCCAACCGAGAAATGAGGTAAGTAGTGTAGGATGATAAATAGTGTTTCAATTTTTGAGCTACCCATGTTAGGGCGCAACATGTCTTTTCCAGATGAGTATACTTAACCTCATAAGCTGTGAACTTCTTGCTAAGGTAGTAGATGGCCTGTTCTTTTCTGCCAGTGAGGTCATGCTGCCCCAATACACAACCAAATGAATTTTCCAAAACCGTCAAGTAAAGAATCAAAGGTCTTCCTGGCTCTGGCGGGGCCGACAAGTACCCTTTTATTTTGTCGAACGCTTCTTGACACTCATCGGTCCATTTGACCGCAGCATCCTTTTTCAACAATTTGAAAATTGGCTCACAGGTTGTTGTGAGCTGAGCAATAAACCTGCTGATATAATTTAACCTTCCCAACAAACTCATTACTTCAGTTTTGTTTCTTGGGGGTGGCAGTTCTTGGATGGCTTTGATCTTTGACGGATCTAGCTCAATGCCTCGTCGACTGACTATGAATCCCAGCAACTTTCCGGATGGAACTCCAAATGCGCACTTGGCAGGGTTAAGCTTGAGGTTGTACCTGCGAAGTCTTAAGAAGAACTTCCTCAAATCCTCAACGTGGTCGGCCTGATGCTTTGATTTTATGATCACATCGTCCACGTATACCTCAATCTCCTTGTGTATCATATCATGAAACACTGTGGTCATTGCTCTCATATAGGTTGCTCCGGCGTTCTTTAAACCGAATGGCATTACCCGGTAGCAATAAGTTCCCCATGGTGTGATGAATGCCGTCTTTTCTGCATCTTCTTCATCCATTAGAATTTGATGATACCCGGCATAACAATCCACGAAAGACCCTATATCATGCTTGGCACAATTGTCGATCAAAATATGTATATTGGGTAATGGGAAATTATCCTTTGGACTTGCTTTGTTGAGATTGCGATAGTCGACGCATACTCTAATTTTGCCGTCTTTCTTTGGTACAGGAACGACATTAGCCAACCAAACAGGATATCGAGTAACTCGAATGACCTTTGCTTCCAATTGTTTGGTGATTTCTTCCTTAATTCTCATACTCATATCAGGCTTGAATTTTCTCAGCCTCTGCTTGACAGGAGGTACCGTTGGATCGGTGGGCAATTTGTGGACCACTAAATCAGTGCTCAAGCCTGGCATGTCGTCATACGACCATGCAAATATATCTTTGAATTCTATGAGTGCTTTAATTAACTCTTCTCGGATCTTTGGTTCCAGATGGACACTTATTTTAGTTTCCCGGACATTACTCGTGTCCCCTATATTGACGTCCTCGGTATCACTCAAGTTAGGTTTGATTTTTTCCTCAAAGTGAATTAACTCTTTACTAATCTCTTCAAAAACCTCATCTTCATCATATTCTGATTCATAATCACAATATATTTCTTGAATTAATATTTCGGAACCAGATTGATTTTTAAGACTGGGCTGAGGATTCCTCATGCATGCCATATCACTAGAGCCAGCGTAAAAGGAACTGTACAGAAAAGAAGAAAAAGAAAAGAAAGCTATTAGGAATGATAATAAAAAGGAAACTGCTTTTTATTGGATGATGAAAGATAACAAGGTTTTGCACACTTCAAACCAACTGTAAGATAAACTTTGGGATTACAACCTTGAAATAACCCAAACAAACTGAAAGAAAATCAAAATAAACTACCAAGACTCCTTTCGAATTGGGAGAGGAGTGGCTTTCCAATTATTGAGCTTTGTTTCTGGTCCAACGAATTGAACTTCTGCGTTGCTACACCCTTCTCCGTCTTCCAGCATATTTACATCACTAAACAATTTCTCGAACCTTTCAATTAATTCCTCCTCAGGATTGACCTGGGATTTAGGAATTGTTGTTATCGGGCGATTTTTAGCACCGGTCTTGACAAAAGACTTCAACAGCTGTGGTACTGGTTTTGGAAGAACCCATGCTTGGTGTTTCAACTTCCTGGCTCTCATCACGTCATTGGCGGTTGGTGTGAATCCTAAACCGAATGTTCCCCAGTTCTCGGGGAGAGATACTGGTTGTACAATTCCTTGCAAAGATAAGCCCAGACCTTTGCCGGGTATAAAGCCATTCTTCAGCATTTCATAAGCTACCATGACTGATGCAGAGGATACCTTTAGATTCGAAAGGTATTTCCCTTCTGGAATTTTTTCTACCGTCACCGTGTCGGACACTTGGTATACCCATGGTCCTTGGTCAATTTCTGCTCCCTTGACTGATACAATGGTGCTGTTGTGAGCATTTAAACTTTCTTCTCCATGCACGACTATTTCTTGATGGTCCCATTCAAACTTGACAGCCTGATGTAGTGTTGACGGGACTGCTTTAGCAGCATGGATCCATGGTCGACCCAACAACAAGTTGTAAGAAACAGTCATGTCCAACACTTGGAATTCCATTGTGAATTCAACTGGCCCTATAGTTAGTTCCAACACTATGTCGCCAAATGAATCTCTGCTTCCACCGTCAAATCCTCGTACGCAGATACTATTCTTTTGGATCCTCTCCTCTTTAATTTTTAATTTGTTTAAAGTGGAGAGAGGGCATATGTTTGCACTGGACCCATTGTCGACCAATACCCGGGTTACTACGGAGTTTTCACATTTCACGGTGAGGTAAAGAGCTCTGTTGTGCTCGGTACCTTCCACAGGTAATTCATCATCAGCAAATGTAATTCTGTTTGTCTCAAAGATTCTGTTGGCTATTTTGCCCAAATGATTTACAGAGATCTTTTCAGGAACATGAGCTTCATTCAGGATTTTCATCAACGCCAGACGGTGTTCCTCTGAATGGATCAGTAATGACAACAATGAAATTTGAGCGGGGGTTTTCTTTAATTGATCCACAACAGAATAATCATGGAGCTTCATTTTTCTTAAAAACTCCTCCGCCTCTTCTTCCGTCACAGCTTTCTTTGTTGGTATTGGATTGTTTTTAGTTTTTCTCAGCTCTTCGGGAGTAAAACATCTTCCCGAACGAGTCAAGCCTTGCACCTCACACACTTCTTCCTTGATTTCTTTGCCCTTGTACATTACGGTCACCCGTTCATAGTTCCATGGGATGGATTTGTTGTTGATGATTGGCAGCTGGATTACAGGTGCAATAATAACCCGATCTGTACGTGCTCCTTCTACGAATACAACGGGTTTGTTAGCAACCCCTGGTACTATCACCTTCGGCCTCTCTTGTTTTGCGGCAACTTTGTTTGATGATCCCTCATCGACTATCATAGAAGGTTCATCACCATTCTTGTTACGCTTAGACACCGGCTTCTCCTCCATTAACTGCTTATCTGGCTTGGTTTTATGAGACTTGATCATCATGACAGTTTGTGACGGCTTCTTTGTCTCCCCATCAGCTTGTATGATTTCTATCATATTAGCCTTTTGATGGGCTGGCATTGGATTTCTATTGATATTTGGAGCTTCGGGGGTTTGAACCTCGATTTTATTAGTATCAATCAGCTCTTGTATTACGTTTTTCAAATGCCAACATTTCTCCGTATCATGGTGTGGTGCACCGGAGCAATATTCACAGCTAATGGTGTAATCCAGATTCTTTGGTGGAGGATTGGGTAGCTTGGATTGTATTGGTCTCAACATGTCTAATTGTCTCAGCCTGTGGAACAGACTAGTGTAAGACTCTCCCAATGGAGTGTAAGTTTTCTTTTTCTGTTCCCTTTCTCCCCTGAATGCTGGCCTAGGCCTAAAACCTGGTCCGGGATAAGCTCGGGGGTAGGTATTTGGTGTGACAGGAGCACGCCAATTGGTGTGAACAGGTGGCTGATTGTATGCTTGAGCGTGGTTAATGGCAAAATGAGGCTCTGAAGGGTGATAGTAGTGTTGGAATGAGTCATGGTGGTAAGCTGATTGGCGAGGTCGTTGTTGATTATAGTAAAGCGGTGAGCCTCTGGGTCCCGGCCAAATTCCTGAATCAACTACGGTTGCTTCCTCCCTCTTTTTTCTTCCGATTCCTCCTACCCCGCCTTGAATAGCTTGAGTAGTTGCCTTAATTGCTGAATAGCTCATGATTTTATTTGTTTTGAGGCCTTCTTCCACCATACCTCCCATCTTCACTACCTCGTTGAATGATTTTCCAACCGCTGAAACCAAGTGGGCATAGTAAGTTGGTTCCAAAGCTTGGAGGAAGTAGTCTACCATTTCGCTCTCCTTCATAGGAGGATCCACTCTTGCTGCCTGTTCTCTCCACCGAAAACCATACTCTCTGAAACTTTCATTGTGTTTCTTCTCAAATTTGGTCAAAGATAATCGATCTGGGATGATTTCCAGATTGTATTGGAAATGGTATGCGAATGCCTGTGCCAGGTCATCCCAGGTGTACCATCTTCCATGGTCTTGGCGTGTATACCACTCCAAAGCTGATCCGCTTAGACTTTGACTGAAGTAAGCCATCAATAATTCATCCTTTCCCCCAGCTCCTCGCATCTTGCTACAGAAACCCCTTAAGTGGGCTACTGGGTCGCCGTGCCCGCTGTATAGGTCAAATTTGGGCATCTTGAAGCCAAATGGCAATTGTACATTAGGGAATAGGCATAAATCTTTGTATGCTACACTGACTTGCCCACCTAATCCCCGCATGTCTCGGAACGATTGTTCTAGACTTTTGACCTTCCTGAACATCTCTTCTTGTTCAGCATTTTTGGCTGGCTTGTCAATTTCGGTTGGGAGATCAAACCGAGGAGCAGTTGAATTGATTTCGGAGGCTTTGAAGGTGGGCTCCGGGGGGTAATATTGGTTGTCTTGGGCCTGAAATGTAGGCTCACTAGGAGATTTGTGAAATGTAGCAGGGGGAGGTGCTACGAAAACAGGAGTCATAGGTGGAGGAAGGTACGGAACTGGTTTTGGAGGTGGAGACTGTGGTGTCTGAGAGGTGGTGCCTCGGTAGTGCTGATAAATGGGGAAACTTGGGGATAATTCAGTGGTGATATTATCCTGAGTTTGGATCATTGATGGAGCAGGGTTATTTGGGTAAGATGGGGGTAACTGTCCTGTAGACCAAGCTTGGTACATTTCAGCCATTTGCTGCTTGAGCTTAAGCATTTCTTCTTTCATTTTCCCGACATCCATCTCTTCTATCTCCATACCTGTGTCAACATCTGGGATAGACATACTTTCGGGTATTGGTCCTTTTGATCTTGTGTGATAGTGATAATATGCCAGTATACTCTTTAGAGAAACTAACTGGTTGAATTCTGAAAATGAACAAACTTGTTAGTTTTGAGAGTTTAACACATATATAATCACACGTTGAGATGCAATGCTCCTAGACAAATAATCCCTTTCTATTATGCATTCGCTCGGTTGCTTGTGTCGTCCCAGCTTTCTTGAAATTGAAAAATTGTCATTCGCTTTTATTTACTATATGTATCTTTATCGTGGTGGTCGAATCTTAGAGATTGCTTACGTATTATGTCAAACATGAATCAGACCTTGCGTAGTTCGGACCAAAGTCAATCATGTTTATTTATTACACAAAGATGGAATTACATTTGAAAACTTTAAGAAAATAGCTTGAAACACACACACTTAAATCAAAATAAAAGATACAATTCATAACATCTCACAAAATGCCCCACTTTCCACTTTTGTTCTCTAATATTGGATTATCTGCTCAATGTGGGGCTTGACCTGGATGGCCTCCCAGCGTACGATACATCCTTTCCAACTCCATTGCTAGATGACGAGCAAAAGTGGGCGCATGCTCTGTAAACCTTTCATAATCCATTCCTTGGCAGTTTACATAACTTTGAGATGTGAAGACTGCCAAGTCGTGGATTTGTGCCCTGAAACCTTGGAGACGTTGGTCTTGGTCTTGCAATTGCTGCTGACGAGTGGTGGCTATGTCTCTGACACGGTTTTCACGATCTAAAGCTGATTCTAATAGAGCTCGGAGTCTGGCCTGCTCTAATCTTGCTTGCGATCTTTCCCTGTCGAGGTCTGCTTGTTGGTATTCTCTGTTGCATCTTCTTGCCTCTTCTAGTTGTGCACGAAGCTGGTCTTCTGATCGCATCCAATAGTCTTTTTCCTTCTTGAATTGAGCCTTGTCTTTTTCGGATTGCCTATCTTGGCGTTCCTTGTTAGATCTGGCTTCTTCGTTTAATTGTTGGATCCTTTCTTTTGCTTTGCTCAATGCCCTTTCGTTTTCCGCAAGAATGGAATCATAATCTTGCATTTTTTCAAAGAGATTGGCGATGGTTTTTTGATCCTTCCAGCTCCTCTTTGGCGTTTCAGAGACTCTTTTCATTTTTTGGAATCGAGCATGAAGATTTTCATTCTCACAAACTAGACTCTTTTTCTCGCCTTTGGCTTCTTGTTCTTGCAAATCTTTCTCCAAACTGAGGCTTCTTAGATTTTCTTTTAGGGCATGGATAGTTGCTTTGTACCCTTTTTCTTTTTCTCCCCAGATCAACCGCTCTTGGATTTTATCATTGAAGTTTTGAACGTGGGGTCTTTTTGTTGGCCTTTTTAGCTCAGGTTCTGGTACATCATCCACGCGAGACCGCTTTTCGAACCACCTCGCATATCCAGGATTTATCTCACCCTTGGTAGTGTCTAGGACTTGAGTATCACTTTTCAAGTATCGGCACCCATTCCACATTTGCTGAAGTAAAGCTTCGGGAATAGTGGCTTCTGGGTGTAATTCGATTACTTGCATACTCAAATCTTCCTCATCAGGAACTATTTGATATCTCCCTAGTTGCCTTAGGACTCTTAGTGGTGCATACGGCTGAATGCTTCTCAATCCCAATAGTAGTAGATAACTATTTGAGGTTGACATATGTATTACTTCTCTCATCGGGAGCCATCCCAGAGTCCATTCAATTTGATTTGCCGTTAAAGCCTTTAGATGAGATACCCATGCTTCTATCCCTTCTGGAGCTTGGTAATTTTTTGTTCTTTCCTCATAGCTCTCGATGCAATTAGCTTTGTTCGACCCATACTGTATGATCTTGGGTTGTTGTTGGAGATGTTCAATCACCCACATTTGCAACAAAATTTTGCATCCTTCGAAAACTTTCGCTCCTGATTTGCATAAAGTCAAAGCCCGATAAATATCTGATAGAATGATGGGGACAAGGGTGTGATTTTCTTTAGTGGTGAGGATTTGTACAACTTTTGCGGTGCGAATATCAATTGTTCGCTCTTTATTTGGGAAGACCATGACTCCTAGAAAAGCCACCATGAAAGCAAATCGACGGTGCATCTGCCAAGTGTCTTTGTTTTGCTTATTAGTAAGGCCTTTCTCATGAATTTCGAACCCATCTGACTTTCCAAACCTGGAATACAAAAAATTGAAGGAACAACATCCATTGATGACATTGCTTTTCCTGATTTGACTGCTGATGTTCAGAAGACCGAAGAATCGATGTATTGAAGGAGCCTTTGTGAATATCAAGCTTTGATTTCTTAAACTTCCGTCAAAACCAACATAGCCAGCTATCTCCTCTAATGTAGGAGTAAGCTCGAAGTCAGAGAAACGAAAAACATTGTGAACAGGATCCCAGAAAGTTACTAATGCCGTAATCAGATCATCCCGAGGCTCAACTTTCATAATGTCCGTGAGATTTCCCAAATGCTTGACGACCCATTTTTGACCGTCTTCGCCTAAATCATACCACCACATTTGAAGCTGACATAGAAATTCCTCCGTACTTGTGGATGAGGGGCTTTGTGTAGTGCTCATTTTGTATCTGAAATTTAATTTTAATAAAGTCAAAATTTATACTAAAAAACATTTTCGAAATTTTTTCTTTTTAATTTTTTTTTTAAAAACTACATTTTTTCGAAATTTTTAAAGCAACCCATTTTATTCCTTTCTCCTTATCAATATTTTATTTAAGCTGGTCAACAAGCATGTTCGAGGCGAATGAATGCACAAATAACAAATAGGATGCATCATGATGGTCTTTTTAATTTTGGGTTCACCTGTCCTAGACAGACCCAACCCCTGTGTTGAGTCTCCAAGGCCAAATGCATATGATGCAAATATTCGTTCCTACTAGGGATCCGGTACATGGCTGAGTTATTCTAAGTGTAAAACCTTAGGTTGATTGTTCTAAACCTGGCTTACCCAAACGGACAGTTTGAGCCGAAGCGGGGGTAATGTACCGGGAGCACGAAAGTCTGCCCGGCCTAGTTACTTGTCCCAACTCCGTCTTATTTGGTATGACTTTAACAGAAAGGTGGGTCACGCGCACGTGTACACCATAAATTCAGAAGACTCAGAAAGAAGGGGGTTTCGTAGCAGTTGTATATATTCACAATTCAAATAATATTAAAGCGGTAAAAAAAACATTTAGCATATTAGCATATAAACAGTTGAAAATTATATAGTAAGTAAAGCCAATAAAAACAGATATTTTAAGCTCGAATTCTTTAAACCCTGAACCAATGGTTCTGGGTTATAGTAACACTTTGTTCCCCAGCAGAGTCGCTAGAGCTGTCGCACCTCCTATTTGCCGCACCCGCGGGGCGCATGGGGAGTTTTCTCCAATTAAAGGACAGTCGAAACGGGATTTGTTTGTTTATTTTAGAGTCGCCACCTGGGAATTTTACGGCGTCCCAAGTCACCAATTTCAATCCCTGAATCGAGGAGAATATAACTCTGTTTATTATTCTGCGAACCAGAAATCCTGAGTAAGGAATTCTGTTAATCCGGAAGAAGGTGTTAGGCATTTCCGAATTCCATGGTTCTAGCATGGTCGCTTAACTGTTTTTATTATTGGCTTAATTATCTTGATAATTAAATATATTGATGTTATCTGATTTTACTACCGCTTATACTTATTGTGATTGAGAACCCTTCTTTGAATCGAATTACGCGTACGTATATTCGTGTTATAAATTAAAAAGATGCGGAATTGTGTCACGCGCACGTGTACACAATTACTTTTGACAATATATTTATTAAGCACATTTTTTCGCGAGATTGTGTTGAATCAAGAATAATTATTTTTCTTGAATAGTGAACCGTACATATCGGATTTTTATGAAATTGATTTAACGCCTTTAGAAAAATCCTTTTATTAAACATTCGCTCGAAATTGCGCGTACGCATAATCCGAAATTTTTGCTTTTAGAAGTATAATCAGGGTACGCGAACGTATCCCTAATTGCGCAACATATTTGTAATGATATTATGGAATTTCCACAAAAAAAATGTTTGTTACATCACAAGAAATCTCGTTTTAAGATATTCTTTAATTTTTTGGAAAATAATCCACAATTTATTAAATATTGACCATTGATTATAATTTCCGAATATAAATCATATTCATTCCAATTATTCCAATTCAAAGGACAAAATAAAGATATGATTAATACTAACTTTAAAACAAATATGACATATATATATATATATATATATATATATATATATATATATATATATATATATATATGCCAAGGAATAAATTACATATGAAACTGAAAATGAATGATTCATAAAGGAAGGAAATATTTTCCAAGAATTTTCATTATTACTTAATGCAAATTCTATTTTAATTATCATTGATTTAAAGTGTTGCCATTTGTGTATATACAACTCAACTTATTCTCACATACTCGTTTTAATCTTAATAGATGAAATTAACTTACTTAGTTATGCCTATGATTGAGTTAGGATAGATATAGATATAATCAAACCAATTTGATTCTCAATCTATGTGAATTATTACTAACTATTAATTTTCACATTGTATAAGTTCCTAAGCCCTTTATTACTAAGAAAGAGAATAAGTCTTGTTGACTTAATAAAATGATATTACATACAATATATTACTTACTATATTTGACACTTTTGAACATACGGATTATACTAATACATCTTTCAACTATAAATTATGAACACCACCAATGTTATGCCAAAAGATGGCAAATTGCAGCTAATCATCATCTAGCTTTAAACAACAACTAATTAACTAACAAGATAAACTTATAGCATATTTTCTTTGATAATGCTATATTATGCTATACCTATCTAACAACACCATGAAGTGTAAATAAAAACCAACTTTCTGCCATGCTTCTTATTTACACAACTCATGGATAACTAAACTAATGAAATTTGACATGGATAACATTACTACAAAGTTTTATATGAATTTCAAAATAAGACAATTTAACTCATGGCTATCAAATTGAGTTCACTACTAATTAATTAACATAAAAATGAAAATAATGAACTTGGACAATTGGAAATAGCATTTCAATTCAAGCTTCATTGATGGGTCATGCTGAAATCTCTTTCCAACTTAAAATTTAAAAGATATATATACCTGAAATGGAGGTAGAAGAAGTAAGTTTCAGCAGTTACAGCAGTAACAAATTCAGTAGAATATACTGATAACCCAGTAAATCTGAACAAGAATAGGATTCAAAGAGCCCAGATGCACAGTAAAGTACTTTTAAGAAACACTTCGGATTTTAACTGAACAGTGGAATCACATAAAGTTGAACAGATTCAACAAAAAAAACAACATTTCAGATTTCAGTTTTTCTTCAGTTTCAAATTCAGTTTGTTTCTGATTTTCTGTTTCTGCTGCTGTATCTGTGTGTGAGTGTGTATGTGAGTGTTCTATTTTCTGTTTCCTTCCTTTAAAATCTCAGCCCTCAAAATCTCTTCAAAATTCTCTCTTAAAAATTCTCTCTGTCTCCCTCCTCCTTATTCCTGAAATCTGCCCCTGTATTTATACATGTATGCCTCCTTCCTTTTTGTGCTGCCTGGACCCCCTTTTATCTTTTAAAAACAGAAAATCATATCTAAAATCTGCTTTTAACTACTTTAAATCCCATTGAGTGAACTTTTTCCTGATTTCCAGCATTCCATTACCCTTTGTTTCCCATTATCTCCTAAATTATAGCCACTAACATTCCATTATAAGCACACTATTATTATTATATTACCCTACTGTTTCATTTCTCAAATAATCACTGAAAATCCCTTAATACTACTGTTATTACTGCCCCAGACCAAAATTGCTTAAACCTTAACCAAATTATCTGAATTAAACCTGTTTAGCAGCTAATAACCAAGTCCTAAATCAAACAAACATTCTGTCTATTCAATGATAGCTAATTGATCCAACACCCAATGTCTTAATAGCTAATGGACAAAATTAAATTCAGATTTGAACACTGAACTTGTATACAAACATTTTAACAATACGCAGAACTTAACAGAACAAAATCTGAATTGAAATTGAATTTAGCATAAGTGCAGGGGTATTGACAGTATATGCATTACCTGAAACTAACTGCCCAGAAATCAATACATACACAACATCCATTTGACGGACTCACTGATTTATAAACAAACATGATTTAAAAGACTAATTAACTAACTATCTATAACAATTGTCAACAAACAATAGGTAGACAAATTGTTTCAATCAGTATTTATCATAAACGAGAATTCATAATATAACTAATCGACGAACTTAATCGAGTCGATTACATACATTGTAAATAATCACAACCAATAGAAACAATTCACATTCGGATCAAGTAAATAGGTAGGAGACAGAAATGACAGAATTGATCAAAACAAATATGAAAAATCAAAAAGCTATTGACACAGACAACAATACACTTAGAATACACAAAATAATAGAAAAATACCTCTGAATTTTAATCAGACTCGAACTCAACTCGGCTTCGGATTTTTGTTTGAAATCAAACAGACCTTAGTCGAAGTATTTTCCACTGAAAATACTTTGACTAA
The DNA here is from genome assembly GCF_000393655.2 of Nicotiana sylvestris. Classification (NCBI taxonomy): domain Eukaryota; kingdom Viridiplantae; phylum Streptophyta; class Magnoliopsida; order Solanales; family Solanaceae; genus Nicotiana; species Nicotiana sylvestris. Next base: position 14,726,720 of record NC_091058.1, read on the forward strand.
GGTCGATTGAACCTCAATCTTTTACTTGAAATCGGAAAAATTCCAAGATTGGAAATTTTTAGGGTTCCAAGGTTCTTGGATCTTAAATCCGAACATTTCTGGGCAGATTTGAAGGGAACCAAACATGATACAAGGGTGAGGGTAGCCTAGGGGTTATTTCGTGTTAGTTTGAAATGGATCTGAGTTTGTTCTTGTTTGGTCCGAATCTTCAAAAGAAGATTCGAGAAGTTCCGAACTGATTCGAACCAAACAACCAACAGATCCATACTCAGGATGACTAGGGGAAGCCATGGTGTTAATTTGGGGCTGATTGGTTTAGATCAAGTTTTCAGGCCAACCTTCGATTTAAGATTCGAAGAGTTGTGGCCTGATTCGAAGGAAACTAAGGTTGGATTCGTGTAGGGGAGGTTCAGGAGGTCCTAGGGTGTTAAGTTGGTGACCGGCGGCGTTGATGCCGCCGGGTTTCAGGCGAAGGGGAATAGGGGCGGCTAGGGTTAGGGGTCTGTTTGGAACGATGATGAACAGGAGCGGAGAGGGGGGGGTGTTTAGTTAGGGGCTGGGTAGAGGTTTGGGATTTATATAGGGGTGGGGTGGACTGGTATCGTCCGTTGGATCAAGTAGAATGGATGGATGAGATCTACTCACTTAACCAAACGGTGTCGTTTGGTTTAGGTTAGGGGGACGGGTTGAACCGGGTATCGGATCGGGTAAGGGTCTTGGGTTAGGGTGATGAGATCTTGGCCGTTGGTTGGATTTAATCCAACGGCCCTTGATAAGGGGTAACCAAACGACGTCGTTTGATTCTGTTTTGAATTGGACCGGACATGGTCATTTGGATTGGGCCTGATTTTGTTTAGAAAATTTGGCCCAGATCCGTTTTTGCCCATTTAATACCACTCTTTTTAATTTCTAATTTAATTCTTCAATTATTAAAAATCCTAATTAAAATTATAAAAACAAAAAATTACTCCTTCAAAATATTAATCAACCTTTAACAATTTAACACATAGACAAAAAATATTAATCACATAGTGAAACATTAAAATTAGAACAAACGCATATTTTTTTGTAATTTTATTTAAATTAACTCTTAAATGCATAATTAAATCCTATATGCATGCAACATGTATTTTATTTTATTTTTTTTGATTTATTTTGACAAAATAAACATTTACGGACATAACACAAACATTTAACACCACGCAAATTCAAAAATTACACAGTAAAAGAAATTTATTTTATTTTTTGATTTATTTTTGGAGTAGTTTTCGTTAAAGCAAAAATCACGTGCTCACAGCCAAGAGAGTGGAGATGGTTCTGTCGCAGGGAGGTGGTCAGAGGTTGGACAAGAGGCCCCGTCATTCAGGCAGATTCAGTGGTGCCTCGTCTGGAGGTAGGAATTCGTGTGGTAGAGGCCATCCTCCTAGGCCCTTTCAGTCAGCACTTCAAGTTTCTCATGGTGCTTCAAGTGGCCGTGGTTCTTACATGTAGTATTCTGATCAGCAGCCCTATAGTGCACCACCAGCTCCTATTAGTGCACCGCCGCTCCAGAGTCTTCGGGGTGGTCATTCAGGTCGCCAGGGTCCGTCTCAGTTTCCTCAACTGCAACACTCAGGTGGATGTTTTGAGTGTGGTGAGTGTGGTCATATCAGGAGGGCTTGTCCGAGATTGGTGGGTACTCAGTCGCAGCAGTAGGGTTCTTGTGCTATGGTTCAGGCACCAGGTGTTCCATAAACCGCCCAGCCAGCTAGAGGTGGGGGTAGAGGTGCTAGAGGTAGAGGTGCTAGAGGTGGAGCTTAGACTGCTAAGGGTGGAGGCCAGCCAGCAGCAGGCCATCCCAGAGATGTAGTCTAGGGTGGTGGGGCCCAGCCCCGATGTTATGTCCTTTCAGCCAGGCCTGAGGCTGAGGCTTCCGATGCAGTTATCACAGGTACTATTCTAGTTTGTGATAGAGATGCTTTATTGTTATTTGATCCAGGGTCTACATACTCGTATGTGTCATCTTATTTTGCACCGTATCTGGTCATGCCTAGTGATTCTTTGAGTGCTCCTATTTATATGTCTACACCGGTGGGTGATTCTATTGTGGTAGATCGAGTTCATCGCTCTTGTATAGTCATGATTGGGGATCTTGAGACTCGTGTAGATTTGTTGCTTCTGGACATGGTTGATTTCGATGTTATATTAGGGATGGACTGGTTATCACCTTACCACGCTATCTGGACTGTCATGCCATGACTGTGACCTTAGCCTTACCGAGTTTGCCTCGTTTATAGTGGAGAGGGACTCCTAGTCATTCTACCCGTAGTGTTATCTCTTATGTGAAGGTTCGGCATATGGTCGAGAAGGGGTGTTTGACTTATTTGGCATATGTTGGTGATTCTAGTGCTGAGGTTCCTTCTATTGATTTTGTGCCTGTTGTTCGTGAGTTTCCTGAGGTATTTCCTTCAGAATGCCACCCGACAAGGATATTGACTTTTGTATTGATTTGGCTCAGGGCATTCAGCCCATTTCTATCCCGCTGTATCGTATGGCCCCACCTGAGTTGAAAGAGTTGAAGGAGCAGTTGCAAGACTTGTTTGAGAAGGGTTTCATTAGACCCAGTATTTCGCCTTGGGGCGCGCCGGTGTTGTTTGTTAAGAAGAAGGATGGGTCGATGAGAATGTGTATTGATTACCAGCAGTTGAACAAGGTTACAATCAAGAATAAGTATCCATTATCAAGGATTGATGATTTGTTTGATCAACTTCGGGGTGCCAAGTTATTTTCGAAGATTGACTTGAGATCTGGCTACCATCAGTTGAGGATTAGGGCATCCGATGTGCCTAAGACAACTTTTCGCACTCGGTACCGGCATTTTGAGTTCTTGGTGATGTCATTCGGGTTGACAAATGCCCAACAGCTTTTATGGATTTGATGAATCGAGTGTTTAGGCCTTATTTGGATTCATTTGTGATAGTCTTCATTGATGATATTTTGATATACTCCCACAGCCGGGAGGAGCACGAGCCACACCTTAGAGTGGTTCTTCAGACTTTGAGGGATAGTCAGTTGTATGCTAAATTTTTGAAGTGTGAGTTCTGGTTGAGTTCAGTTGCATTTCTGGGTCATGTTGTATCGGTAGAGGGTATTCAGGTTGATCCGAAAAAGATTGAAGCAGTCAAGAACTGGTCTAGACCAGCATCAGCTACAGAGATTTGGAGTTTCTTGGGATTGGCAGGTTACTATCGTCGGTTTGTGGAGGGGTTCTCATCTATCGCAACCCCGATGACCAGGTTGACTCAGAAGAGTGCCCAGTTCAGATGGTCGGATGAGTGTGAGGTGAGCTTTCAGAAGCTCAAGACATCTCTGACTACGGCACCAGTATTGGTTTTGCCCACAGGTTTAGGGCCTTATACAGTTTATTATGATGCGTCTCGTATTAGGCTTAGTGCAGTATTGATGCAGGATGGCAAGGTCATTGCCTATGCTTCGCGGCAGTTGAAGATTCATAAGAAGAACTATCTGGTTCATGATTTGGAGTTGGCAGCCATTGTTCATGCACTGAAGATTTGGAGGCATTATCTGTATGGCGTGGCGTGTGAGGTGTTCGCAGATCACAAAAGTCTTCAGTATTTGTTCAAGCAAAGGGAGTTGAATTTGAGGTAGAAGAGGTGGTTGGAGTTGTTGAAAGACTATGATATCACCATCTTATATCATCAGGGAAAGGCCAATGTGGTGGCCGATGCTTTGAGTAGAAAGTCAGCCAGTATGGGCCGTCTCGCTTATATTCCGCTCGGTGAAAGGCTGCTTGCTTTGGATGTTCAGGCTTTGGCCAATCAGTTCGTGAGGTTGGATGTTTTTTAGCCCAGTCTTATGTTAGCTTGCACAGTCGCTCGTTCTTCATTATTAGAGCGTATCCGTGATCGGCAGTATGATGATCCCTATTTGTGTGTCGTTAGAGACACGGTGCAGCACGGAGGGGCCAAGCAGGTTACCTTAGGTGATGATGGAGTTTTGAGATTGCAGGGTCAAGTTTGTGTGCCTGATGTGGATGGACTCCGTGAGTTGATTTTAGATGAGGCCCATAGCTCCCGGTACTCTATTCATTCGGACGCCGCGAAGATGTATCAGGATTTGCGACAGCATTACTGGTGGCGGAGAATGAAGAAGGATATCGTTGCATATGTGGCTCGGTGTTTGAATTATCAGCAGGTTAAGTACGAGCATCAGAGGCCCGGTGGTTCATTTCAGAGGATTGAGCTTCCCGAGTGGAAGTGGGAGCGGATCACTATGGATTTCGTTGTTGGACTCCCACAGACTCGGAGGAAGTTCGATGCAGTATGGGTCATTGTGGATAGGCTGACCAAGTCAGTGCATTTCATTCCTGTGGCAGTCTTCTATTCTTCTGAGAGGTTAGTTGAGATCTATATCCGGGAGATTGTTCGCCTTCATGGTGTGCACGTGTCTATCATTTCGGACCGATGTACGCAGTTTACCTCACGCTTGTGGAGAGTAGTTTAGCGAGAGTTGGGCACGCAGATTGAGTTGAGCACAACGTTTCATCCTCAGACGGACGGGCAGCCCGAGCGGACCATTCAGATTTTGAAGGATATGCTCTGAGTTTGTGTCATTGACTTTGGAGGCTCGTGGGATCAGTTTTTGCCTTTAACAGAGTTTGCCTACAACAATAGCTACCAGTCGAGTATCCAGATGGCTCCTTATGAGGGTTTATATGGTAGGCAATGTCGGTCTTCGGTTGGATGGTTTGAGCCGGGAGAGGCTCGGTTGTTGGGTACGAATCTGGTTCAGGATGCCTTGGACAAGGTCAGGATTATTCAGGATAGGATTCGTATAACTCAGTCCAGGAAAAAGAGTTATGCGGACTGCAAGGTTCGTGATTTAGCATTCATGGTCGGTGAACGCATTTTGCTTCGAGTGTCGCCTATGAAGGCCGTAATGATATTAGGGAATAAGGGCAAGCTTATCCCTAGGTTCATTGGCCTGTTTGAGATCCTTGATCGAGTGGGAGAGGTAGCTTATAGACTTGCATTGCCGCCGAGCTTGTCAGCTGTGCTTCCAGTATTTCATGTGTCCATGCTTCAGAAGTATCACGGCGATCCATCCCACGTGTTAGATTTCAGCACTGTCCAGTTGGACAAGGACTTGTCTTATGAGGAGGAGCCGATAGTTATTCTAGACCGACAGGTTCGTCAGTTGAGATCGAAGAGTTTTCTTGTTGTTCGTGTTTAGTGGAGAGGTCAGCCTGCTGAGGCATCAACCTAAGAGTTCGAGTCCGATATGTGGAGCCGTTATCCCCATCTTTTCCCCGACTCAGGTACTTCCTTCTTTTGTCCGTTTGAGGACGAACAATTGTTTTAGAGGTGGAGAGTGTGATGACCTTTTGTTTTTACATTGAATTCTACATTTCGAGGCCTTAAAAACCTTTTTTAGCATCACCTCGATTTGCGTGTGCAGTCCGGGCGTGAAACCGGAAAGCTTATATGTGAAAATCTATGAAAAATGATAAATTTTGACTATAAAATGAATTAATTTGACTTCAGTCAACTTTTGGTTAAACGGACCTAGACCCGTGATTTGACAGTCCCGGAGGGTCCGTAGGAAAATATGGGACTTGGGCGTATGCCCGGAATCGAATTCCGAGGTCTCAAGGAGAAATAAATTTTTAAAGAAAATTATTTTTTGAAATTATTTAAAGGATTTGGAAATGAATTTTGATTAGAACATGTTGGTATCGGGCCTGTATTTTGGTTCCGATGCCCGGTACAAGTCTTATATGTGATTTAAGATAATTTTGTGAAGTTTGGTAAGAAACGGAATACGTTTGACGTGATTCGGACCTGAAATGCAAAATTTGATGTTTTAAGAAGTTTTGAAATAATTCATTGATTTTGAGGTTTAATACAATATTAATGATGTTATTTTGGCGATTTGATCACATGGATAAGTTCATATGGTGTTTTTGAGTTAGTACGTATGTTTGGTTTTGAGCCCCGAGGGCTCGGGTATGTTTCGGAAGGTTTTTGGAACTCAAAAGGTTGCAGGTTTTTCAGTTCTGGTGTGCTGATATTTTCTTCTTCGCATTCGCGAGAGGACCCCCGCGAACGCGATGAGCTATTCATGCTGAAGGAAAATTCCTTCTACGCGAACGCCATAACCAGGTCACGAACGTGAAGCATTGGGGGGTCTTCCCTTCACGAGCGCGGACCTGGTATCGCGAATGCGAAGGCTTATAGCCTGGGCAGGGGGAGGGGTACTATACCCTACGCGAACGCGACCACCAGGACGCGATCACGAAGGCTTTGGGAGCTGAAGCTCCACGAACGAGCCGTTTAGCGCGAACGTGAAGGTCACTTAAGCTGGCTTCATCACGAACACGAGAGGCCTATCGCGAACGCGATGAAGGCCTGTCCAGTGATTTTAAAACAGAACCAAAAACGAGATTTAGCCAAAATTTCATAACTTCTTCTCTTCAACTCCAAATTGGGTGATTTTTGAAAGAGGATTTCACCACCAATTCATAGGTATGTAATCTTAGACTCATTTTCTTCAATTTTCATTAGCACCCATTAGATTTCTAGGCCTAAATCATGTGATTAAGGGTAGAAAATTAGGAATTTGGGTAGAGTTAGGGATTTTTGATTATTTGGGAATTTGACCTTGTTTTGGGGTTGGATTTCAAAACAAATTATATATTCGGGCTCATGGGTGAATGGGTGATCGGATTTTGGTCCGAACCTCGTGTTTTGACCAAGCGGGCTCGGGGTCGATTTTTGACTTTTTGGGAAAAATGATGGGAAAGCTATAATTAGGCATTGAAATTGGATTGTTTAGCGTTTATTGATGTTATTAAGTCGATTATGTCTAGATACAATTGATATAGAGCCGAATTTGAAAGGAAAGACGGTGTTTGAGGCTTGAGTTGGCCGTGGAAGTTCGAGGTAAGTGTTTGGTCTAACCTTAGCTTGAGGGATTAGGAGTTGTGTCCTATTTGCTATTTGTTTCTTGTTGAGTACTACGTATAGGCATGGTGACGAGTATCTATACATTGTGTTGGGCATGACCGTGAGTCTTAAATTCAAATTTGTTGTGTTCTTAAATATTACTATGAATGCTTTAATTGATGATTCTCTATATTGAGCAAGAATTAAGTTTGTTTTCGTGGAAATTACTTATGATTCAGTATTGGTGTTAGCTGAGATGAGTAGAAGTTGGGTTAAGATTGGTTATAGCTGCTTCTCCCTTGCTGGGACGTATTTACTTTTACTGTCGAATCCCTTGCCGGGATAGTGTAGCTTATTGTTGATCCCTTGTCGGGACTCTTGATATGATTGTTGCTAAAGGTATATAATGTTATGTTGGATCGGGTTGCACGCCGCAACAATACTATATATGGAATGGGTTGCATGCCGCAACAATGTTATATTGGATTGGGTTGCACACCGTAACAGTGATATAAGTGGATCGGGTTGCACGCCGCAACAGTGTTAAATGATAGGGATCGGGTTGTGCGCCGCAACAGTGTTATTATTGTTTTGTTGTAGAACTTGAATTGTCCCCTCATATCTCTCTTAAATTACTACTGGACGTGATATTTTCCCCGTAGCATGTACCCCCTCCCACCTATTTGTTTATTTCCTGTATTATTTTTCCGTTGTATATTATATAACTGCATAGGTTTATCTGAAGTCTGGTCCTAGCCTCATCACTACCTCACCAGGGTTAGGCCAGACACTTACCAGCATATGGGGTTGGTTGTGCTGATGCTACACTCTGCACTATGTGCAGATTCCGGAGCAGCTTTTGGACAGTAGCACTCGGGGAGCCTGCCTTCAGTCCATCTAGAGATCCCGAGGTAGTCTTGCAGGCGTCCGCAGGCCCGACGTTCTCTTCTACTTTATTATGTACTCTGTTTTCATTAGATTTTGAGACAGATTGCATTTCTTTCAGATATGTGTATGTAGTACTCATAGATAGTCTGTGAATATTGTGACACCAGATTCCGGATAGAGGAGTATATTGGCCTTGTAGTCCTGGCTTGGTTATTTTTAGCTGTTTAAGTCTTTCACTTATTCTGTTATCGTTAATATTTAAAATGTTGATTACCTGCTAATTCAAACGGTTAAAAAAGATTAAATGAAAGAGTTAGAATTCTATATTTCGTGGCTTGCCTAACTTCTACAAGTAGGCGCCATCACGACTCCCTCGGGTGAAAAAATCCGGGTCGTGACATTATTGCAAGAGGAATCCATCTTAGATGTACTGGAACTCTATTAGAGAGCATATATGTTGAGCCTACCAAGTAGGCTTGTTCTATTGCTAGATTTAAAACATTAAAGGGATTTGGCTGTTGATCTTTACGCTCAAAAATGTATTAATTACGAGTAGTCCAAAGGTGCCAAAGACTTGTAGTTAAAAAAGTTTTTGAGTTAACTTTATGTGGAAAATTAATTCCTTTGTAGTTAATGAGCTTTTTCAACCAAATTATATATCATTAAAGAATAAAAAGTATTACAATGAAGAGAAAAAAATAATTTGTTTAACTCTTGCGATGGCCATTTGTTAAATGAGTGAGATGTGCCAAAGACTGTGAGAAAGAAACTGTAGTATTTTCGAAAAAATAACGTTAAACTAACAAGAGATGGGAAGAACTTCCACCGAAATCACAGAAGACATGAAGCTTCTCATTTTATGAGAGAGAAAGAGAAAAAAGTTATCAAGAATTTAAATATAATCTCTTGTTTTGGGGAAGAGTTAGATAATAAATAAGTTATTATTAAATACGACTCCATCCGTTTTAATTTATGTGAACTCATTTGACTGGGCACTGTAACACTCTTCAAGTCTATAAAAATTTCAAGACCCGCTAAATATGGAATTTAATTTCTTATAATCTTAAATTATACTCCTATTACGGATTAAAACGCTTGTGATTGATTTTGAGTTACTTCTCTATTTATAAATAATTGGATATACAATTAGGGGAATATTAATAATTTTACTATTTTATATTATTAATAGTGGGTATAGTTAAATACTAGTTAAGTCAAAACAAACAAACAAAGACACCTAAAATTGGGCCTAAGGCCCATAGAGTAGTCTGTACGTGAGGGAAGTAAAGGCTTAAGCCTTGGACTAAAGGAAAATAAAAGTCTCAAAAAGCCTTAGACAAGTCAGGTAGAGGTGTTCATCAGTCAGCACGGTACGATATTTAGACATTTCGGTTCGGTATTTTCGGTATTCGGTATTCTAAAATGTTATACCAATACCGTACCTAATTAGATTCGGTATCGTTCGGTTTTTCGCCTTTCGGTTTCGGTTTATTCGGTTCTAAAGCAGCTTCAGAACATTATATTTTGGGGCAATAAAATCAATCTTATGAATGCTACAACACTGCACAACATATATGTGACTTCAAATAAGAGCATAAGATTAAAATAATATTTACAAACTTCATCAACATATAAGTATGTCTGGTCTAAAGCTCTAACTTGCATCTCCATAATATACCGGACACCAATAAGCTTCTTAAAACGTGACCAAAATAAGTCTTTCACAAGTGTTGTTTACAAAAACTATTCGGGTAACATCCATCAACCACATAGACAAAAATAGGTGGCGCACATGCTTCAACAAAATAACATGGAAGTAGAAACATTATCTTGAACCTCTCTGGTAACTGAGAGCTGCAAGGATGACATGATATTTAAAACTAATCCAATATATATTTCGGTACGGTATCGGTATTTCAGTATTTTAAAAAAAATACCAAATACTATACCTAATACCAATATTTTTAAATATAAACCAAATACCAAAATACCAAATACCAAAAATTTCGATTTCGATATGGTAATTCGGTATTTACCAAATTATGCACAACCCTAAAGTTAGGCACAAAACAGAAGGCTTAAACTTCTGTCATTCACGTAACAATAAGAAATAGAGGCAACAAGTTTAATTACGCAGACAAGGAAATTATAGGGTTCTTTACAAATCACTAATTCTTGAACTCAGGTATATAAAATTTTTTATTTTTAATTATCCTAAAGTAGTAGTAGGTAAGAATTGAATAGTCAATTCCCTTCTTTCTATATATCAACAGTAAAGTTTCATGTTTTGGTGCAAAATTTTAAAATTAATTAAAATGCACTGGTTGTTGTAAAATCCATTGTTTGACTAGTGTCAATTGGACTGGGGCCTACGTATTGGCACGAGAAGTTTTGAGGTGAGTTGATACAACTCTTTACTAAAGTGGTTTAACTCACAAAAGCACGCATACAAGGTGTTTGATGAATTTCTTAAAAGAGTTTATATTTACTTAAATGGAGAGAGTGAGTACCTATTAACTTAGAATTGTTCTAGCAAAAGTTTAGATGATTTATTATGATATATGTGCATAAATTTTCAGATTTTTGTGTTATTCTTATATGCTATTTTCATGTTGAAAATTTATGAAGAAGCAAAAATCTTTAGAAATACTTTTACATGTTTATTTCATTCTTATGTCATGCTTTACATTTAAGGATACCAGCATGAGCATGTACATGATGTTCTATAAAGAAAAGATTTAGACTTGAAAAGTCACAAGAAGATTTTTGGGAGTATCCTTTATTCTGAGAAAGGGTCATCGTCCAGGCTGAGGGTCCTCACCAAGGCGTTGACTTCCTAAAACTACTTGTGCCAAAGTAGGGAGCACACGAACCTAGGATCTCGTTGCTGAGAATTTACTTAGTCATGCTAAGGTATGATACATGAGCGTTGCGAACCATGAAGCGAGTGGCACCTCATGGATTGGGCCTATTCGATCAGGTTGGGATCGAAACCGTGCCGATCACACGTTGACAGAGATAGAATTAAGTCAGGATAGTTGGAACTCCCAAAGTATAAAGTGAAGTATTTTTTATAAGAAAGAAAAAGAAAAGAATTTCTTTTAGAATATTCATAAACTGCGATTATGCAATTATTTTAGAATTATTCTTATAAGCTTTATGTTTTACATGCATTAGAACCTTTGCCCTTAACGTATATGTTATTAATGTTTCGCCCCCTATTGTTGAGACTCACTGAGTACAATGGATGGTACTAACGTTCTCTTTTGGGAACCTACGTTGGTCTGTGGTACAACATAGGAACCGGTTTTGCAGGCGAGTAGGCTACGGGTTAGGACTTCCTTCTCTTCCAGTGCTTGGTGAGCTCTGCTTTTGTTCGTGGAGTATTCCTTAAAGTCATCTTTATTTAGTTATTTCTTTGTTTACTTAGAGAACTAGCCAGGAAATCTCATATCATGATCAATGCATCAGTTTATCAGTAGAGGCTTCATAGATATAGTCATTGGGTTAAGATTCAGTTGTTTTTGATAATAACTTAGTAGTAACTCAGTAGTTACTACAAATAGAATTTTGGAGTTGAATTATTTAAATATTTAAATTAATCAAAAGTATTTGTTTAGAGTATTGTCTTGTTGCATATAATGTTTGGAGTTATAATAGATTTGATAAGCAGAGATGATTCGCTCGGTCATGTTTAGTGATCGAGTAACGGTCCCGACTTGTTCAGAAAATGGGTCGAGACAAACTTGTAATCAGAGCCTCAGGTTTATGGAGTCCTAGGGGTCTATGAAGTCGTGTTAGTAAAATCTTGTTTATGTGTATGAAGCACGCCATACTTATAAACAGGAGGCTACAAACATTTAGGAAAAGTCTCATATTTCATACTTTAGATCGTGCAGTAGAGCCTACCTCTAAAAAATTATCTAATGTATTCTTTTCTCCAAAACTTGCAGATATGGCTCGTACTCGCAACTCTAACACCGACACTAAGGATGCTGCTCAAGAAACTATTGCTACTATTGTGGCTCAAGGCAGAACTAAAAAGACTTCAACTCAGAAAAGGAAGGGTAAATCAACATGTGACGACCCGACCAGTCGTCTCATGAGTTAACGCTCCATTTTCCCTATTTCTGCTTCGTTATGCTTTATTTAACTATGTTATATGGTATCGGATTGGTCGGATCGAGTTCAGAAAAGATTTGGTAAGGTTTGAGACACTTAGTCTCTCTAGAGTGAGTTTAAGTTGGAAAAGTTAACCGGATGTTGACTTATGTGTTAGAGGGCTCGGATATAAGTTACAAAGGTTCAGTTAGCTCCGGGAGGTGATTTGTAGCTTAGGATCATGATCAGAATGAATTTTGGAGGTCCGTAGTAGATATAGGCTTGAATTGGTGAAGTTGAGATTTTGGCGATTTCTGACTGGTAGGCGAGATTTTGATATAAGGGTCGGAATGGAATTCCGTGAGGTGCAGTAATTCTGTTGTGTCATTTGGGATGTGTGCGCAAAATTTTAGGTCATTCAGATGTGGTTTGGTTGGGTTTTTGATCGAACGCGTAATTTGGATGATTTTAGAAAGTTTGGCTTGAATCCGATGTAATTTGGGTGATTTGATGTTGTTTGAGGTGTTTTGATGATTGGAACAAGTTTGAATAAGGTATTGGGATATGTTTGTGCTTTTGGTTGAGGTCGCGGGGGCCTCGGGGTGATTTCGAATGGTTAACGGAGAAGTTGGATTTTTGTTGCAGCTGCTGAATTTGTTACTTTTGATATTTTTGCACGTGCGGATTGGTGACCACAGCGGCACCGCACGTGCGGAAAGGGAGTCGCAAAAGCGAATTTGGGAGGAAGTGTTAGGAACCGCAAATGCGATAGTTTGACCGCACTTGCGGAGTTGCAGGTGCAGAGTGTTGACCGCAGATGCGAATTTGGCTCATTAAGTGATTTCCCCAGAATCGGAGGAAAGACTGCATATGCGGTACCGCAGAAGTGGCTATTTTGCCGCAGATGCGGAACAACTGGGCAGAACATATAAGTTATCTTATTTCGCGAATTTGAGTTATTTCACCATTTTTGACTTCGGCTTGGGAGCCTTTTGGGCGATTTGAGAGAGGGTTTTCAAGAGAACTTCATTGAGGTAAGGAATTTGAACCTAAAATTCGTTCCTATGCTATTATTTCATGGATTAGAGCTAGAAATTATGGCAATCAAAGGTTAAAATTGGGGAAACTAGGGCTTAGAAACTTAGGCCTTTAATTGTGGATTTGGAGGACCATTTGGGGTCGGATTTGAGAACTTTTGATATGTATGAACTCATGGGGAGATAAGGAACCTATTGATGTGAAAATTATTGAATTCCGAGACGTGGGCCCGGGGGTCAGGTTTTGGTAATTTCAAGATTTGTGCCCTTTATTGATTGTTTTTGCTTGGGCTCCGTTCCCATAGCATATTTTGACGTCCTTGTTCTGATTTTGGCTAGATTCGACGCGCGTGGAGGCCGATTCGAGGGGCAAAGGCGTCGTAAGCTAGAGATTTAGCCGGTTCGAGGAGAGTAATGATTGTAAATGATGTACTGAAGGTTTAACCCCGGAATTGCACATCGTAGTGCTATATTAAGGCGAGACACACGCTTGATAACGAACGTGGGGTCATGCACTATTGGGGATTGTGACTTGGTTTGTCTCGATTGAGGATTTTACCGCGTATTTGACTGAAAACTATTTGCTATCATCATTACTTGAGTTGAATGCCATATCTGGGCCTAGTGCCAACTATTTGAACCCTTCGGGGCTTTTTACTGATATTTCCTCATTGTTTTGACTTTTTACTGAACTCAGTCATGTTATATTTCACAATTTTTCGTACTCAACCATGTTTACTCTGTTTTAACTCTTATATGATCTTTTAAATGATATTTTGGGCTGAGAAACATGTTTTACTACTGCCCGAGTAGCTTGTGAGGATTTTTGACTGAGTAAGGCCGAGGGCCTATGTTGTGAGGAAAAATTTGATACTGATTATGAGGCCTAGGGCATGAGATATGTACGCCACGAGGTGTCATGATTGATATGAGGCCGAGGGCCTAGTGATGATGCCACCAGGTGTCTTGATATTGCGCTTGGGCCGTAAGGGGCCCCTCTAGGTGTCTGCACACCTCCCAGTGAGCGCGGGTACCCATTGTGATGTGAGATTGAGCCCGAGGGGCTGGTATTGTTCTATGTGATTGCTTGAGGGGTTGGTACTGTTCTGAGATATTTCCCGAGGGGCATATTTGTTGATATTGTGCCCGAGGGGCAAGCCTTTATGTGTTTACTTTTTATAATTGACTATCAATTTTCTACTTAATTATTGAAAAGGGCTTTTCATGAAACTACATTTGAGTTAAAGGATTCTACCTATCATTCACTGATTCACTGTTTTTTAAATAGTTTTACTGCTTCATTATAGAATGTTTTGTGCCTTATGTTATTTCTTACTTTCAGTCGTTATTTACATTTGTTACTCACTAAGTTGGAGTACTCACTTTACTCTCTGCACCCTGTGTGCAGATTCAGGCGTAGCTGGTTCCGCTCCCGAGTGCTGATCCCTCCAGCTTCAGGCGGACATTCGGAGTTCATGAGGTAGCTGTTGGCGTCCGTAGCCTCGTGTCTCTACTCCTTTATCATTTCTATTTCTTCTCAGACATTTGTACTAGCTTATAGACTTAGCAGACTTGTATTATGGCTTATAGATGCTCATGACTAGTAACACCCCGGTTAGGACTGTGTTGGGTTGTACTTCCGTACTTTATTGATATTATCCGCTACTTAGTGTTATTAAATCATGTTTTAGACTGTCTTTATGATGTTTTAACTGTTTAAAAAGTGAATTGGGTTTAATTGGCTGGCCTTGTCTTCACGAGAGGCGCCATCACGACCGGATTCGGGTTTAGGGTCGTGACAAGTTGGTATTTGAGCCTAGGTTACATAAGTCTCATGAGTCATGAGCAGGTTTAGTAGAGTCTCGCAGATGGGTACGGAGACGTCTGTATTTATCCTCAAGAGGCTGCAGAACCTTTAGGAAAAACTTCATATTCTTAAAATTCTTATCTTGCAAACTTGTTGATCCGAGTACTAAACTTCTGTTATTTTATTCTCTCACAGATGGCGAGGACACGCGCTATTAGTCAGGGTGGACGACCACCTGTGTCACCAATTGTGGCCACCAGAGGCCGAGGACGCGGTCGTAGTAGAGGCAGGGCAGCTAGGGCAGCACCTACAAATCCACAAGCTGCCCCAGCTTAGGATCAGGTTCCAGCTATGGACGCTCCAGCAGCACCAGCTCAAGCACCAGCTGTGCCCATTGTGATTCCGGGTCTTCAGGAGGCCTTGACTCAGATCTTATCAGTTTGCACTGGCCTAGCTCAGGTGGTTTCAGCCACTATAGCCGCAGCTACTTCTCAGGCCGAGGGAGGCAATCAGACTCCTGCCACTCGCACACCTGAGCAGGTCGTGCAGGGACTTCAGACGTTAGGGGCACATCCAGCCCATCCGGTTGTAGCTGCTCAGGACTATGTAGTTCCTGTCATACCGGAGGATGAGCAACGTAGGTTAGAGAGGTTTGGTAGATTGTAGACTCCGACCTTCAGCGGTGTAGAGGGCGAGGATGCATATGGCTTTTTGGACAAGTGTTAGAGGATGCTTCGTACAACAGGTATTCTGGAGACTAGCGGAGTCGCTTTTACCACTTATTAGTTTTTAGGGGCTACTTTCACTTGGTGGGAGGATTTTGAGAGGCGTAGGCCTGTTGGTGCAGCACCCCTTACCGGGTAGCAGTTCTCTGTTCTTTTTTTTGAGAAGTATGTGCCGCAGTCTCACAAAGAAGAGCTGCGTAGGCAGTTTGAGTGGTTGCGTCCGGGGGAGATGACCATGTTACAGTATGAGTTGAGGTTCTCTAAGTTGGCTCGTCATGCCATCTGGTTGGTTCCGACAGATCAAGAGAGGATCATGAGGTTTGTGGATGGTCTTACTTATTAGCTTCGTATTCTCATGACAATGGAGAGGTTGACTAGTGCTAATTTTGAGGAGGTTGTGGATATTGACCGTGAGATTGAGTCTGTTCGTCGCCAAGAGCGAGAAGAGAGGGAGGCCAAGAGGCCTCGAAGATCTGGTAGTTTCAGTGGTGCTCCTTCGAGGGGTCAGTTTCAGCACGACAGAGGCCGTCCATTCAGGCATGCTTAGCCTGCTCACCCAGGTTATTGTGGGGCATCATCGGGTGATGGTTATCACAGTTCTCAGCAGGGGTAGTCATCACTTAGTGCCCTTCTAGCTCAAAGTTCGTCTCGTGCTCCATTAGTTCAGGGCTCTTCTATGCCGAGTGCATCTGCTAGTCACTCCGGTGCGAGGGGTTCCCTTTAGTCCCCTTCTCCAGCACTTGGGAGTTGTTATAAATGTGGTGAGATGAGTCATATATGGAGGCAGTGCCCTCATCGTCTTACGAGTTCATCTCAACAGAGGGGTCAATCATCAGCTTCAACGCCAGTTACTTCACCACCACCCGCCCAGCTAGCTAGGGGTAGAGGTCAGTCAGCTAAGGGTCGCCCCAGAGGGAGAGGTCGATCAGGGGGCGGTCAGGCCCGTTTCTATGCACTCCCAGGCAGACCCGATGTTATTGTTTCAGTCTGCCACAGAGATGTCTCTGTATTATTTGATCCCGGTTCCACCTTTTCTTATGTGTCATCACACTTTACTCGTTATTTGGGTACGCCCTGTGAGATTCTTGCTTTACCTGTTCATGTATCTACCTCGGTAGGCGATACTATTATGGTAGACCATGTGTACCGGTCATGTGTGGTGACTATTGGGGTCTGGAGACCCGTGTGGATCTATTATTATTGTGTATGGTGGATTTTGATGTCATTTTGGTCATGGATTGGCTATCTCCGTGTTGTGCTATTCTGGACTGTCATGCTAAGACAGTCACATTGGCTATACCGGGTATGCCACGGATCGAGTGGCGAGGTGTGACTGATTATGTCCCTAGTAGAGTGATCTCTTTCTTAAAAGCCCAGCGTATGGTTGGGAAGGGTTGTCTTTCATATCTAGCCTTTGTAAGGGATGTCGAGCTGAGACTCCCAATATTGGCTCTGTTCCAGTTGTGAGGGATTTTCCTGATGTGTTTCCTGCAGACCTGACTGGCATGCCACCGGATAGGGATATTGATTTTGGTATTGACCTGGTGCTGGACACTCAGCCCATTTCTATTTCGCTGTATCGTATGACACCAGCGGAGTGGAAGGAATTAAAAGAACAGCTTTAGGAACTCCTTGAAAAGGGTTCATTTGGCCTAGTGTGTCACCTTGGGGTGCCCGGTTCTATTTGTGAAAAAGAAGGATGACACTATGAAAATGTGCATTGATTATAGGAAATTGAACAAAGTAACAATTAAGAACAAGTATCCTTTGCCTCGCATTGATGATTTATTCGACCAACTTCAGGGAGCAACAATGTTCTCCAAGATTGATCTCCGTTTAGGTTATCACCAGTTGAAGATCAGGGACTCGGATATTCTTAAGACAACTTTTAGGACCAGATATGTTCATTATGAGTTCTTAGTGATGTCTTTTGGGCTGACTAATGCTCCAGCGGCATTCATGCATTTGATGAACAACATATTTCGGCCTTATCTTGACTCATTTGTCATAGTCTTCATCGATGATATTCTGGTATATTCGCGTAGTCAGGAGGAGCACGCGGAGCATTTGAGAGTTGTGTTGCAGAGATTAAGAGAGGAGAAGCTTTATGCAAAATTCTCCAAGTGTGAGTTTTGGCTTAGTTCAGTGGCTTTCTTAGGGCACGTGGTATCCAGCGAGGCTATTCAGGTTGATCCGAAGAAGATAGAGGTAGTTCAGAGTTGGCCAGACCATCCTCAGCCACAGAGATTCGCAGTTTTCTTGGTTTGGCGGGTAATTATCGCCATTTTGTTCAGGAAGTTTCATCTATCGCATCACCCTTGACCAAGTTGACTCAGAAGGGTGTTTCATTTGTATGGTCGGACGAGTGTGAGGAGAGCTTTTAGAAGCTCAAGACAACTTTGACTACAACTCCAGTATTGGTCTTGCCATCAGCTTCAGGTTCATATACCGTGTATTGTGATGCTTCGAGAGATGGGATTGGTTGTGTGTTGATACAGGAGGGAAGAGTTATTGCTTATGCTTCTCTTCAGTTGAAGCCCCGTGAGAAGAACTACCCCGTTCATGATCTGAAGTTGGCTGCCATAGTTCACACATTGAAGATTTGGAGGCATTACCTATATGGCGTATTTTGTGAGGTGTTCATTGATCATCGCAGTCTTCAGCACTTGTTCAAACAAAAAGATCTTAATTTGAGGCAGCAGATATGGTTGGAGTTGCTTAAGGATTATGATATCAATATATTGTACCATTAGGGAAAGGCCAATGTGGTGGCCAATGCTTTGACTCGAAAGGTAGTGAGTATGGGGAGTTTGGAATATATTCCAGTTGGGGAGAGACCTCTTGCAGTTGATGTTCAGGTCTTGGCCAATCGATTCGTGAGGTTAGATATTTTGGAACCCAATCGGGTATTGGCTTGTGTGGTTTCTCGGTCTTCCTTATATGATCGCATTAGAGAGCGCCACTATGATGATTCACATTTGCTTGTCCTTAAGGATAGAGTTCAGCATGATGATGCCAGAGATGTGACCATTGGTGATGATGGGGTGTTGAGTATGTAGGGACAGATTTGTGCGCCCAATGTGGATGGGCTTTGGGAGTTGATTCTGGAGGAGGCCCATAGCTCGCAGTATTACATTCATCCAGGTGCCGCGAAGATGTATTAGGATTTAAGGCAGCACTATTGTGGAGAAGAATGAAGAAATATATTGTGGGATTTGTAGCTCGGTGTCTCAATTGTCAGCACGTGAAATATGAGCATCAGAGACCGGGTGGCTTGCTTCAACAGATGGATATTCCTAAGTGGAAGTGGGAGACAATCACTATGGACTTTGTTGTTGGACTTCCACGGACTTTGAGGAAGTTCGATACTATTTGGGTAATTGTGGATCGGTTGACCAAGTCCGCGCACTTCATTCCTGTGTGTATTACCTATTCTTCAGAGTGGTTGGCAGAGATCTATATCCGGGAGACTGTTCGGTTGCATGGTATCCCAGTTTCCATCATCTCAGATAGGGGCACTCAGCTTACATCGCAGTTTTTGAGGTATGTGCAGCGAGAGTTGGGTACTCAGGTTGAGTTGAGCATAACCTTTCACCCTTAGATGGATGGGCAGTCCGAGCGCACTATTCAGATATTGGAGGATATGTTGCGTGCATGTGTCATTGATTTCGGAGGGTCATGGGATCAGTTTCTACCGCTTGCAAAGTTTGCTTATAACAACAGCTACCAGTTGAGTATTTAGATGGCTCCATATGAGGCTTTGTATGGGAGGCAGTGTAGATCTACCGTTAGTTGGTTCGAGCCGTTCGAGGACGAACGTATGTTTAAGTGGGGGAGATTGTAACGACCCGACCGGTCGTTTTGAGCTCCGGCGCGTCATTCAGCAGTTTGAGGCCATGAGCGGCTTCATCTCAGGTATATTGACTTGTGTGTATGGTCAGAATTAAAATTCAGGAAGTTTGGAGTCAAATCTAAATGGAAATTCTCATTTTGAAAGCTTAAAATTGAAGAAATGAACTAGGATTGGAATTTTGAGTAAACGACCTCGGAATTGGGATCTGAAGGTTCCATCAGGTTCGTATGATGATTTCGGACTTGGGCGTATGCCCGGATCGGGTTTTGGATAACCCGGGAGCGTTTTGGCGCCTATTGTGGAAGATAGCATTTTAGAAGAAATTGCATCGGTTTGGTTTAAAATGCATTTCAGTGTTATTGATGTCCGTTTGAGATTCCGAGATTAGGAGTAGCTCCGTATGGTGATTCTGGATTTGGGAGCGCGATCGAAAGTGAATTCAGAGGTCCGTAGGTCATTTTGGAGTCGTTCGGCTAAAGATGGAAAATTGAAGGTTTTTGAGAAAATTTGGTCGGAAGTGGAAAATTTTGATATCGGATTCGAAATGCGAATTTTATGGTTTGGACAGCTTCGTTAGGTTATTTGGGACTTAGGAGTGTGTCCGGAATATCTTTGTGTTGAAATATATGAATTATGGGAAAAATTTGAAAAATTTTGATATTTAATATTGTTAAAGTTGACTTTGGTCAACATTTTTGGCAAACGGACCCGGACCCGTGATTTTTTGGTCTCGAAAGGTCCATAGAAAAATATGGGAGTTGAACGTGTTTCCGGAATCGAATTCCGAGGTCCCAGGCCTGAGAAATGAATTTTTTCGTGAAGTTGTTTTCTGAAAATGTTTAAGGAAAATGAAAATGAAATTTGATGAGAAAGTAATGGTATCGGGCTCGTATTTTGGTTCCGACGCCCGATACAGGTCATATATGTTGGTTAAGCGCTTCCTGTAAAGTTTGGTTACAAATGGACATTATTTGACGGGTTTCGGCCTTAAATTGGAAAATTTGAAAGTTTATGAAATTTGAAAGAATTCTTGGATTTAAGGCTCAAATCATTGATTTTGATGTTATTTTGGCGATTTGATCGCTCGAGCAAGTTCGTGTGATGTTTTAGAGTCAGTGTTCATATTTGGTTTGGAGCCCCGAGGGCTCGGGAGTGTTTCGGAGGTGTCTCGGAGTGATTTCGGACTTGGGAAAAATTGCAGAAAATTCTGCTGTGCCCAGAAAATTTTAGGTGCGAGTAGTCTAGTTTGGAAGCTCATATCTTGTAATCTATAAGAAATCAGAAAAAGTGCAAAACATGAAAGTTGTAGCCCATACATTCTAGTTTTCGGAAAGTTAAACCATTCGTGATTTGGATATCATCTCAGAAAGTTGCGATGGATCGAAAAGGGCTGCTTGAGCAATTTCGGCAGAATTTACAATGCACTTTAGAAGCTCATATCTCGGGATATATAAAGAGTTATATGGTGCACAACCTATCAAATTAAAGCTCTTTGAGTCTAGTTTCTAAATCTTCAAACAGTTTATCATTTGGATATTTATACAAGACGTTATGGGTGTTTAAACAGAAGGTGTCCGACAAGGAACAATTTTAATAGGATGTACAACTTGTATAGAACAAGTGCAAGGTACAACTCGACGAAGCACAGGCAGATTCTTTTATACACGGATTTAGCTCACTTTTCTTCATTTCTTCAAAGTATGGACGATTTTTGGGGAGCTTCAAGAGGGGATTTTCATCATCAATGTGAAGGTAAGTTATCCCCACCTATTTTGAGTTAAGTACATCAATTATGTATGGATTTGAGCATGAAAATTGTAGAAAAATTGAGGATTTAGGCCTAGGGATTTGAAAATAAGATTTGGTGATTTGAGGGGTCAAATGAACTCCGTATGTACGGACTCGTGGCGAGACGAGGAATCTGGTGATGTGACTTTCGTAATTTTTCGAGAAGTGGGCCCGGGGCTCGGGTTTTGCAAATTTCGTGATTTTCGATATTTTTCGAGTCTTTTCGATTGAGTTATATTCCCTTAGCCTATTGTAATATATTCCTTGTGGTTTTGGTAAGATTCGACGCGCGAGGAGGTCGATTCAAAAGGAAAGGGCATCGCGAAGTAGACTTTTGGCCATCTTGAGGTGAGTAATAGATGTAAGTGCTGTTCTGAGGGTTTGAAACCCCGGACTTTCACATTGTAAACGCTATATTGAGGCGTGACACGCACTCCATGGCGAGTGCGGGGTCGGATACTATTGGGGATTGTGACTTGGTCCATCCCGTGTGATGTTTATACTATACTGGTGATTGATACACATACTTCATTGATATTACTGGGATTGATGCCATGTTTGGGGTCTTGTGCCGATTTGTAAAATCCTTCGAGGATTGATATTACTGCTTAGCATGATTTGCATATCATTTAATTTCAGTCCATGGTTTTAAATGTTGTTTTGCAAACTCAGCCATAATTTTAAGTGTTGAAAACTTAAATGATATTTTTAAATGTATTCCGGGCTGGGAACTTCTGTTTTGTAAATGCCCAAGGGGCTTATTATAATATTTTCTGGACTGATTATAAAGTGACTTGAAACAGTGGTAACAATGACACTGTGTGATATACTTGAAACAGTGGTAACAATGACACTGTGTGATATACTTGAAACAATGGTAACAATGACACTGTGTGATATACTTGAAACAATGGTAACAATGACATTGTGTGATATTCTTGAAATAGTGGTAACAATGATACTGGATGATATACTTGAACAGTGGTAACAATGGCACTGTATGATATAAATTGGTCAGGTAACAATGGCTGACCGGTCAGGTAACAATGACTGACCAAGATATTGCGCTTGGGATTTAGAAGCCCCTCCGGAGTCTGTACACACCCCCAGTGAGCGCCGTCGACGATAAATAAATATGGATGGCTCGGGCTACACGCCGCAGTGGGTACTGGAATGTACCATCATATGCATTGTATTGCATTCATGTATTTGTATTTATACTGATGTTAGCTGCTCAGTTCCATATGTTGTTGTATATTCGGATTCTAGCTTACTTTGTGTATTTACTGGATTTTCTTATCTTCGGGCTGTAGTTACTTTTATTACTCACTGGGTCAGAGTACTCACTTTATTCCCTGCACCTTGTGTGCAGATCCAGCCTCTGGGAGTATCGAGGTAGTTGTACGGCGTTCGCAGCCATTGATCTTCTCCCTCCTATCCTATCTCTTTATTTCCACATTATCGGACTTTGGATACTGTGTATTAGGATGATATTCTGTATTCTAGAGGCTCAGATTCGTGACACCGGGTCATAGTGAGATTATATTGTGTATTTTGTTAAAATCTTCAGTACTTTAATCTTGCTTAATTGATATTTCTTTCTGCTATTTTTGATAAATTGGGTTAAGTGTTGAATAATGGTCGGACTTGCCTAGTAGTGTGTTGGGCGCCATCACGACCGGGATTTGGGTCGCGACAGCTTTAAAAAAGGTGAAGGTGATTCAGGAGAGCTTCGTACAGTGCAGTCGAGGCAAAAGAGTTATGCGGACAAGAAGGTTCGAGATGTGTCCTACATGGTTGGTGAGAAGGTCCTATTGAAGGTTTCGCCCATGAAGGGTGTTATGAGATTTGGGAAGAAAGGGAAATTGAGTTTGCAGTTTATTGGGCCTTTTGAGGTGCTTCAGAGGATTGGGGAAGTGGCTTATGAGCTTACTTTGCCACCCAGCTTATCGAGTGTGCATCCGGTATTTCATGTTTATATGCTCCGAAAGTATGTTGTTGATCCGTCTTATGTTTTGGACTTCAGCACGGTTCGGTTGGATGATGATTTGACTTATGATATGGAGCTAGTAGCTATTTTGGGTCGTCAGGTTCAAAAGTTGAGCTCAAAGGATATAGCTTCAATGAAAGTGCAGTGGAGAGGTCGGCCCATGGAGGAGGCTACCTGGGAGATTGAGCAGGAGATACAGAGCAGATATCCTCACATGTTTGAGGCTTCAGGTACGTTTCTTGATTTGTTCGCGGACAAAGGTTTGTTTAAGTTGGGGAGGAGGTGACGACCCGACCAGTCGTCTCATGAGTTACCGCTCCGTTTTCCCTATTTATGCATCGTTATGCTTTATTTAACCGTGTTATATGGTATCAGGTTGGTCGGATCGAGTTCGGAAAGGATTTGGTAAGGATTGAGACACTTAGTCTCTCTAGAGTGAATTTAAGTTGGAAAAGTCAACCGGATATTGACTAATGTGTTAGAGGGCTCAGATACGAGTTCCGATGGTTCCTCTAGCTTCGGGAGGTGATTTTTGGCTTAGGAGCGCGATCAGAATGAATTTTGGAGGTCCGTAGTAGATTTAGGCTTGAATTGGCGAAGTTGAGATTTTGGCGATTTCCGGTTGGTAGGCGAGATTTTGATATAGGGGTCGGAATGGAATTTGGAGAGTTGCAGTAGTTCTATTGTATCATTTGGGATATGTGTGCAAAATTTCAAGTCATTCGGACGTGGTTTGGTTGGGTTTTTGATCGAAAGCGTAATTTGGAAGATTTTAGAAAGTTTGGCTTGGATCCGATGTGTTTTGGGTGATTTGATGTTGTTTGAGATGTTTTGATGATTGGAACAAGTTTGAATAAGGTATTGGGATATGTTTGTGCTTTTGGTTGAGCTCCCGGGGGCCTCGGGGTGATTTCGGATGGTTAACGGAGAAGTTGGATTTTTGTTGCAGCTGCTGAATTTGTTGCTTTTGATATTTTTGCACCTGCGAATTGGGGACCGCAGGTGCGGCGCCGCACGTGCGGAAAGGGAGCCGCAGAAGCAGATTTGGGAGGAAATGTCAGGAACCACAGATGCAGTAGTTTGACCGCACCTGCGGAGTCGCAAGTGCGGAGTGTTGACCGCAGATGCGAATTTGGGCCATTAAGTGATTTCCGCAGAAGCGGCTATTTTGCCACAGACGCGGAACAACTGGGCAGAACATATAAGTTATCTCATTTCGCGAATTTGAGTTATTTCACCATTTTTGACTTCGGCTTGGGAGCTTTTTGGGCGATTTGAGAGAGGGATTTCAAGAGAACTTCACTGAGGTAAGGAATTTGGACCTAAAACCCGTTCCTATGCTATTATTTCATTGATTAGAGCTAGAAATTATTGAAATCAAAGGTTAAAATTGGGGAAACTAGCGCTTGGAAACTTAGGCCTTTAATTGTGGATTTGAAGGACCATTTGGGGTCGGATTTGAGAATTTTTGATATGTATGAACTCGTGGGGAGATAAGGAACCTATTGATGTGAAAATTATTGAATTTCGAGATGTGGGCCAGGGGGTCGAGTAATTTCGGGATTTGTGCCTTTATTGATTGTTTTTGCTTGGGCTTCGTTCCCTTAGCATATTTTGACGTCCTCGTTTTGATTTTGGATAGATTCGACAGTGTGGAGGCTGATTCGAGGGGCAAAGGCGTCACGAGCTAGAGATTTAGCCGGTTCCATGTGAGTAATAATTGTAATGATGTTCTGAGGGTTTGAAACCCTGGATTTGCACATCGTAGTGCTATATTGAGGCGAGACACACGTTTGATGACGAGCGTGGGGTTGTGCACTATTGGGGATTTTGACTTGGTCCATCCCGATTGAGGATTTTACCGCGTATTTGACTAAAAATTATTTTCTATCATCATTAATTGGGTTGAATGCCATATTTGGGCATAGTGCCAACTATTTGAACCCTTCGGGGCTTTTTACTGATATTTCCTCACTGTTTTGACTTTTTACTAAACTCAGTCATGTTATATTTCACTGATTTTCGTACTCAGCCATGTTTACTCTGTTTTAACTCTTATATGATCTTTTAAATGATATTTTGGGCTGAAAAACATGTTTTACTACTACCCGAGTGACTTGTGAGGATTTTTGACTGAGTAAGGCCGATGGCCTATATTGTGAGGAAACATTTGATACTGATTATGAGGCCGAGGGCCTGAGATATGTACGCCACGAGGTGACTTGATTGATATAAGGCCGAAGGCTTAGTGATGATGCCACGAGGTGGCTTGATATTGCGCTTGGGCCATAAGGGGCCCTTCCAGGAGTGTGCACACCCCCAGTGAGCGCGGGTACCTATTGTGATGTGAGATTGAGCCCGAGGGGCTGGTATTATTCTATGTGATTGGCCGAGGGGCTGGTATTGTTCTATGTGATTGCCTGAGGGGCTGGTACTGTTCTGAGATATTGCCCGAGGGGCGGATTTGTTGATACTTTGCCCGAGAGGCGAGCCTTTGTGTGTTTACTTTTCATAATTGACTGTCAATTTTCTGCTTAATTATTGGAAAGGGCTTTTCATGAAACTACATTTGAGTTAAAGGATTCTACCTATCTTTCACTGATTCACTGTTTTTAAAATGGTTTTACTGCTTCATTATAGAATGTTTTGTGCCTTATGTGATTTCTAACTTTCACTCGTTATTTACATATGTTACTCATTGAGTTGGAGTACTCACTTTACTCCCTGCACCCTGTGTGCAGATTCAGGCGTAGCTAGTTTCGCTCCTGAGTGCTGATCCCTCCAGCTTCAGGCGGACATTCGGAGTCCACGAGGTAACTGTTGGCGTTCGCAGCCCTGTGTCTCTACTACTTTATCATTTCTATCTCTTCTCAGACATTTGTACTAGCTTTTAGACTTAGCAGACTTGTATTATGGCTTATAGATGCTCATGACTAGTGACACCCCGGTTAGGGTTGTGTTGGATTTTACTTCCGCACTTTATTGATATTATCCACTAGTTAGTGTTATTAAATCATGTTTTAGATTGTCTTTATGTTGTTTTAACTGTTTAAAGAGTGAATTGGGTTTAATTGGCTGGCCTTGTCTTCACGATAGGCGCCATCACGATCGAGTTCGGGTTTAGGGTCGTGACACCACAAAGAGGGTTCAAGTACCCCAGGCTGAACATGAAGAAGGGGTGGAGCATAATGATCCAGTACCTCAGGAACTAGTACCGCCCCCAACAGCAGCTCCGGCTCAGACAACTATATCTCTCGAGGTGGGTCAGATGTTTAATGCTATCAACAGTGCTATGGAGATATTTAAAACCTTTATGGCCAACCAGAATGAGAGATGAGATGAGATTCCACCTCAATCAAATAGACAAAACAATTCTGAGTCCTCAAGAATGAATGAATATTTGAAGTTGAGTCCTCTAGTGTTCCATGGTTCTATAGTTGATGAAGATCCGATATTGTGGCTGGAGGGTGTCAAGAAAGCTCTCCGAGTGATGAAAGCATTTGATAATGAAGCTGTGGAGCTGGCTGCTTACCAGCTTAGAGATGTGGTCGGCGCTTGGTTTGAGATGTGGGAAAAGGAAAGAGATGAAGATGATGGTCTGCCTACTTGGGAAGAATTTGAAGATGCCTTCATGGCTAACTTTATCCCAGAAGAGGATAGGGAAGCTAAGGCTACATAGTTCGAATAGCTCAAACAAAGGAATAAAGGTGTGCAAGAGTACTACATAGAATTCATAAGGTTAGCTAAGCATGCTCCTCACATGGTTAATACAGAAAAAACAAAGATTAGCAGGTTTGTTGGCAGTTTAGCTTACCACATTAAGGATACGACATCAGCTGCAACAGTAGGGATGACAACCTTCTCCTCTGTTGTGGGATTTGCCAAGCACTTAGAAAAAGATAGACAACAAAGGAGAGAATAAAAAGAGCATAATAAGAAAGCCCGGACATCGGGCATGTTTAATGGTACATCCAGCGGAGGTGGAAAGGATTCCTCTAATAAGGAGTCATTAGCACCAGCTCAGTCTAGTCATCAATCAGGTGGTGGGTCTTCCTTCATACGTACTCAGAGTTATGGAAATCAGTCTCGCCAGAATTAGAATTTTAGGACATCATCCTCATATAACCAGAGTCAGGCTGAGCAACATTCACACCAACAAGGTCTTTGTGGAACATGTAAGCGGTAAAATTCAGGTCACTGCAAGCTCGGGTTTCATGGTTGCTATCATTGTGGAGACATTGGTCATATAAAGGCCAACTGCCCAAAGTTGCGACGTAATTTCAGTGGTGGATCAACTCGTCCTTCTAGTTCCTCAGCTATTGCAGTTGCACCATCCCAGGCTCGTGGTTCTCATAATCATGTCGGGCATGGGGCAGCCAAAGGTGAAGATCGAGTTACTCAAGGAGGGGACAACCCCGTTTGTTTGCTACACTTGATCGTCAGAGTGCAGAGGCATCTGCAGAAGTTATTACAGGTATACTTTAGTCTGCTCACATAATGCTTATGCCATAATGGATCCAGGTTCAACGTTTTTATATGTGACTCCATACTTTGCAATTAACCTCGGACTAGAACCTGAACAACTTAGTGAGCCATTCCTAGTATCTACTCCAGTTGGCGAGTTAATGAAAGTCACAAGAGTCTATAGAGATTATATAGTTTCAGTCCAAGATCGCAACACCAAAGTTGATCTCATAGGTGGATTTTGATGTGATCATGGGAATGGATTTGTTATCTTACTGCTATGCCATGTTAGATTGTCATGCCAAGATAGTCAGGTTCCAATTTCCAAATGAAGAAGTCTTAGAGTGGAAGGGTAGTTCATCATCGCTTGTAGGTAAGTTTATTTCTTACGTTAAGACACAACGAATGATCGGTAAGGGGTGTCTCGCCTATTTGACTCACATCATTAATCTAGAATCAGAACTACCAACTCTTCAGTCTGTGCCAGTTGTTAGAGAATTTCTAGAAGTTTTCCTAGATAACCTTCCCAGACTTCCTCCTAAAAGAATCATAGACTTTGGCATTGATCTCATGCCAGACACTCAGCCCATATCTATACCTCCTTATAGGATGGCTTTAGTAGAACTTAATGAGTTGAGAGAATAGTTGAAAGACCTCCTTGACAAGGGCTTCATCAGGCCGAGTGTTTCACCGTGGGGTACCCGGTCCTGTTTGTCAAGAAGAAAGATGGGTCTCTCAGAATGTGCATCGACTATCGGCAGTTGAATAAAGTTACCATTAAGAACAAGTACCCACTGCCAAGAATTGATGATTTATTTGATCAACTTCTGGGCGCAAAGTACTTTTCAAAGAAAGACTTGAGGTCGGGGTACTGTCACACCTCCTTTTTGCGCGCCCGGCCCCGAAGGGTTAAATGCGCGGGTGGAGTTTTTCCAATTTAAGTGACAATATTCGAAATGGGATTATTTATTTAATTCAGAGTCGCCACTTGGGAAAGGTTTGGCTTTTGGTGTCCCAAGTCACCGGTTTATCTTGAATCCCAAATCGAGGAAATTTTCGACTTTTCCAAATGAAGTCTGCGAACCAGAAATTCTAAGTAAGGAATTTTGTTGACCCGAGGGAAGGTGTTAGGCACCCTCGAATCCCGTGGTTCTAGCACGGTCGCTTAAATTGTTATAATGGCTAAATATCTGATTTAAATACATGTTATGACTTACGTGCTTTTATTAAGTTTAAAACCGCTTTTATCATTATCATTTATTTTTATAGAATTGCAACGTCGTGAAAATGCATCTCGAACCACGTCACAATCAATGCACCCGTAGTTGTTAACACATTTCGACTTCGTTGAGATTTGAATTTGGGTCACATCAATGTGCACCCGAATTTAAGAATATAATTTACTTAAACCGTGCCTGAAGAGTCTAGCGCGTTATTATTTAGTGGAGGACCGTGAGATTCGCTAAACGGCCTAGCCTGAATTCTAAAATATTTATTATGGTTATTTATCGAGGGCCCCGCAATTTGCATTTTTTATTTGGCGAGGCTCGTCTCTTTATTTTAGAAAGGTATCCTACAGTGACGACATTTCTACTATGTGTGTCTCTAAAAGAAAGATGATACCGAACTTACTTATTTGAACAAATACAGACTGAATCTTTATTATGTTTGCCGAACCTAAGTTTGTTTGATTACCTGATTGAATATTTATGAGGTGAGAGTCACCTCATGCTTTGTCTTCATCGAGTGAACGCGCTTATTAATTTGCTAAGTGAGATTGCAAGCAAACTAACAACATATACTGAGTTATATTTAACGACCTCCAAGTTCTGTTTTTTAACTCTAACCTATTTGAAATTGATAAATGAAATTGGCTGTTTTATTAGGAAAATTACGACTAATTGACCTCAAAACGACTACTAGTTTCCCTCAACAATCATCACATGATTTCGAAACAAGGAATCTATACCGAGACCCGACATCGAACTTATATTGGAGCACATAATCTGACAGGAAAGCTGGCCTTCATAGCCAAACTCTTAATGTGGCTGCATGAGAGTTTGTTTGGGATACATTTATCCCGGACCTAGTACCACAGATTTGTCAATTCAGTGGTCTAGGCAAAATACATACAAGTGCTTACCATGACTCTATGTTATAGAGTCATAACTAAACCAAACAAGTGTTATACTGAACTGAATGTATACTAAATCAAACATGCTGTCTATGTCATACTGTCATTACTGTTGAGCCATGCTATCTAACAGTTCATCTTAAACAGAATGTATGCTAGTTTATACAGAATATTTGCAGTTTGCAGTAAATATACAGGCCCAACTAACATTCGAACTATCTTTTTACACCAATGCTATAACATAAACTGATGTTCATTTCTTTATTTCTGCTTCAACTTCAAACTTTCAACAATACATGGTTCAAAGGTTGTGTACCTGGGAATATTTGCAATTGAAGAAGAGGGCAATCAGTAGAGTAACAATGAACAAATGCAGCAGCAGTAACAGCACTAACAGTAGCAGCAGGGCAGTATAGCAACAGCAACAAGAAACAGAAGAGTAGCAACCACAACTCACAAAACAATTGGAGTGAGATCAACCCCAACTAAACCAAACTTTCAAGTAGAACAAACAACAAACAAGCAGACTCAGTTGTGAGAAATCAGTGTTGCACAGAACAGGTCCGGATTTAGTGAAGTCAGAAACAAAAGGAAAGGAAGCAACTTCTGGTTTTGTCTGTCTGAGTTATCAGACAAAAATTCTTTTCCAGTTTTCTGTTTCCAAAAAATTTGAACTCTCAGATGTTCCCTCTTAGTATCTCTCCCTATCTCTGTGTGCTCTGTCTGTGTGTCTCTATCAGTGTGTATTCCAGCTCTCTCTTTCAAAGAATTCCTCACAGTCTATCTATTTTTCTTTTTCCCCTCTAATCCTCTCTATATCCTCTGATTCTATCTCCCCTATATCTCTCAATGTGCCCCTCTTATAAGCCTTCATATTACCCCCTTTACAGCCTGATAGATTATCACCAATACCCCTCCCATGTGCCTCCCATTTTCCATCCCAACTTTAGCTAATTAGGTATTAAAACCCCATCCTTCCCTGGCAGATTTAACTTTTCCATTTTATTAACTAAAAGCAAGTATGGGCAGTAGAATATGTCTGACAGCATATGCTGTCAAACCATTTTAAAATTAAAAGCCCTTTTATGCAGGAAAACAGGCTGTGCACAAAACACATGAGGTGCACCAATACACATGCTGCGCACAAGTGCACATGCCCTCTGATTCAGAATTTAAGCACTACTGATCCAATTCAACAGCTATAAGTAAACAAAACTGGTTCTTAATTGATTCAACAAATGTTCAACAGAAGCAAATCGATTTACTTTGCTCAGACAGTTGAAACTAATTGACGACACATGTCGACTCGACTATATTAGCATTAACATACACAATCGTAGCCAAAAATAAGACATTCAAAAGTATAGGACACATGACTCGACTTATACTGATTAAAAAGAATTATACTTCGAGGAATCAGTTAGTTAGTACAAATTTGGAATACAACCAATACACAGGCCTTATCAGAATAGGAGGGGGGATTCAGACAAACACAGAGGTTCAAGTAAAGTGGACAAACAAAAGTCGATAAAATTTAAAACAAATATGAACAGACTCTTAAAACAAATCACACGGACTGAAACAAATAAAGGAAAGAAAGCAGACTCACCTTAAACTTGAAAAGTTAAAAGTTTGAACCCGGATTTGGACAGACCTCTCTTAAGGCTGAATGGACTTTAATTGAAGTGTTTCTCAGATGAGAAACACTTCGATTAAGGTCCATTAGACCTTAATCTCTTAGGTTCGGGCGGACATGGGCCAGTGATGAAGAGCTACAAAGTTCCAAAACTCAGATCCGGGATTCATGTTTCCCTGGTTAGATTCGGACCAAACCAAGTATGGTTTGGTCACGAGGGGGGTCTGGGAAGTGTCTGGTGTGAAGATGGGGTTAAACTATGTAGATCGAGTTTTGACTCGAATCTTCAAATGAAGATTCGAGAAGGTGGGGAGGGATTCGAACTACTGGTTAACAGATTCATGTTCAGGAAGGCAAGGGGATTCTAGGGTGTTAAGGGGAAGGTCACCGGCGTTCATGCCGCCGGTTTTCATGGTGGGGGATACAGGGGCGGCTCTAGGGTTTGAAGGGGATGAGGTTGAAGACGAAGGCTGGGGTTCGGATAGGGGGGCAGGGTAGGATTATGGGCTTATATAGTTAGTGGGTGGACGGATCTCGACCGTTAGATCAATTTAGATCTACGGTCTGGATCTGATGGTTAAGTGGAACGGTGTCGTTTCAAGTGTTGAGGGTTTGGGTTCGGTCCGGGTGTAAACGGGTCGGGTTCCTCAGTGGGTTGTGGGGAAGTGATCTTGGCCGTTGATCAATCTGAGATCAACGGCCCAGATCACACTGGACCAAAACGTCGTCGTTTGGACGTCCTGGGTATCAGGTGGTGTTGGACCTGGGCAGGCTTGGGTTTTGGGCTGTTTGTTTGGGCCAATTTTGTTAAAATTGGCCCAAGTCCGGAAGAAGAAATGGACCTTTTCTTTTCTTTTTTTTTATTATTTTTTTATTTCTTTTCCTTATTTATTTTAAAAACAAAACTAAACAAAAAATCAAAATTAAATACACACTCAATACAATTATTCGCACACACACTAAAATATTTCAAAACAAGTAAAATCAAACAAAACAAAATCACGGACAAAGATG
Source organism: Nicotiana sylvestris (assembly GCF_000393655.2). NCBI lineage: Eukaryota > Viridiplantae > Streptophyta > Magnoliopsida > Solanales > Solanaceae > Nicotiana > Nicotiana sylvestris. Next base: position 14,759,101 of record NC_091058.1, read on the forward strand.
CCTGTTTATGCCTTTCTATTTAAACCATGTTACGGTTCAGATTATGCATGACACGTACACATTTTTTTTAATTTTGTTTTAATAAAGTAAATAAATAAAAATAGGCCAAAGTCACAAATAAATCAACAAAGTGCCGCACAAAAAAATCCAAAAATTGTACAGCAGGACCAATTTTTTATTCTTTTGGAGCGACTGTCGCGCAAAAACAAAAATCACGTGCTCACAGCTGCCCCTCTTTGTTCGGAAACACGAAGAGTTTTCGTGCAAAGATAAAGTGAGCGTATATGAGCGATTTTTGCCTATGGGCCACTCCGTATGAAGCATGTTTTTGAAAGATCTGACCGAATCTTGCTTCAAAGATTTCCTACATATCCTGGGCTAAACAGGAATCAGGTCAATGTAGTTCGAGAAGTTTTGGTAGCTGGGACTACCATGGGACTGCAATGCTTGCTGTTACTGCTGCTGCTGTTGTCACTGCTACGTCACTGACCGCCTTATTACAACCAAACGAAAATTGGAAACTGAACTAACTACTTATATGCATGTCAACTGCTAGTTACAAGATTCCTATCTATGATTCTTTTACGACTTGATCTTGGGTCTTAGCTGATTCTGCTTGTAGACTCCGATCTGAATCTTGATGCTTGCGAGTTGCGGCGACTTGTTTAACCTCGGGGATACTGAGTGAGACGCGATTGGCAGGGTTCAGGCCCTTAATTAAACGTTGGAGTCAATCCTCCTTGCATTTACTCCGATATCTCGGGACATCTTCTCTTTTTTTTTCTTTTTCTTCTTTGATTCCGAACTGGGATTCATCTCGTGGGTCATTTCAATCCATGTGGGAAAAGTTCAGTTTAGGGTTTAAAACCCTAATGCTGACTAAAAGGAAAATTCAGTTTAGGGTTTAAAACCCTAATGCTGATTGCATGGAAAAGCTCAGTTTAGAGTTTAAAACTCTAATGCTGGCTGAAAGGGAAAAGTTCAGTTTAGGGTTTAAAACCCTAATGCTGACTAAAAGGAAAATTCAGTTTAGGGTTTAAAACCCTAATGCTGATTGCATGGAAAAGCTCAGTTTAGAGTTTAAAACTCTAATGCTGGCTGAAAGGAAAAAGTTCAGTTTAGGGTTTAAAACCCTAATGCTGATTGCATGAAAAAGCTCAGTTTAGAGTTTAAAACTCTAATGCTGGCTGAAAGGAAAAAGTTCAGTTTAGGGTTTAAAACCCTAATGCTGACTAAAAGGAAAATTCAGTTTAGGGTTTAAAACCCTAATGCTGATTGCATGAAAAAGCTCAGTTTAGAGTTTAAAACTCTAATGCTGGCTGAAAGGAAAAAGTTCAGTTTAGGGTTTAAAACCCTAATGCTGACTAAAAGGAAAATTCAGTTTAGGGTTTAAAACCCTAATGCTGATTGCATGAAAAAGCTCAGTTTAGAGTTTAAAATTCTAATGTTGGCTGAAAGGAAAAAGTTCAGTTTAGGGTTTAAAACCCTAATGCTGACTAAAAGGAAAATTCAGTTTAGGGTTTAAAACCCTAATGCTGATTGGCTGGGGATAAAGCTCGAGAATACTACACGATCTATTTTTGAGTTTTCTTGTTTTAATAGAAGATAAGAGGGAGTTTCATGGAAGCTTACCTTTCGAGTGAATTCATCATTGCCGAAGTACTTCCTGTACCCGTGTACCTTCTTCTTTGGGCGACACCTGCTTCTTGCACGGTTGTCTTGGATTAGACCTGTTTCAACCTTTCAAACAAAGAATCGTTTGTTAGTTCGGAAATGACGGTCGGTTTGGTGACCTTGATCGTTCCCAGTTGCTTTCTTGCGTCTTTATTTCTGTTGTGAATTCGAATGGCGAAACCCTTCTAGGCTGTTCAGGCTTGTATTTCTAGATTCCGCGATGATTTGCCTCGTAAGGCCCTTTTTCTTTTGTCCCGTTTTGATTGAAGGTTCTCAACGGGGATTTTATTGGAGGTGTTCTGTGGGGATTTGTACAAAAGGAAGCTCTGTGGGGGGAATATTTACAAAGGGACTCGCTGGGGACGTGCTGGGGATTTGTTTCAAAGCGGGCTTTCTAGGGTTCGTTGGAGTAAGCTTGTTGGGGAATGTTTACAAAAGGACTCGCTGGGGATGTGCTGGGGATTTTTTTTTTTTTTTGGGGAAGACCCTGCGGGAGATTGTTCAAAAGGGGAGACTCTGTGGGGATTTGTACAGAGGGAGACTCTGTGGGGGTTTGTCCAAAGGCGGACTTGCTGGGGAAGATTTCAAGATTTCTCTTTTTCCTCTTTACTCTGAAACGCCATCAAACGTCATGATTCTTCATGCTTGGGCAATCATACCAACGAGATGAGGCGCTTTCCTTCATGAGACGGGATTCCGTGCAAACAAACCATGCCACATGCCCTTTCCGGTATGTCCTGAACTTGGGGTTAAAATGCAAAAAGGGATTCGAAAAGAAACAAAGAAAGGGGAAAACAAATCAGAAAAGGAATACCCTTTTCGGGACGAGAAAGACTTATCTGAGGAAGATAACGCTGGCTTTAAATGACATGACATGCTCTTTGGACTGGACGTCCGACCTTCCATGAACTTGCGTTTTCCTGAACCAGAACAGATCTGTGATTCCAAAACCGGTGGAACTTTGCCGAGACCTTCTTGGGGTGGCGTCATTCCTTTTCGGCCAACAGCGCCCTTTGCGGGTTTTCACTGGCTGACCTCTCTCATTTCTCTTCCTGTCATCGCTTGATAGCACTCTTTGCGAGTTTTTACTAAACAAGCTCTCTCATTTTGGTTTCTCTACTCCCGTCGCCTCGTGGTGCCCGAAGGTTTTCACCGCCGAGACTCTCTCATTTTATCTCTCTCAATTCAGAGTGTGATGGTCTTCGTTTGTGACGCTTATTGATTCCCCACCATATTTGGTAATTGATTTGAAGGCTTGTGCTTGGTAAAGAGAGGTAGTGATACTAACTTCTCAACTGCTCGACGTGCCCCGGTTTTCAATTTCAGGGTGAATGGGATTTTATTGTTGGTGTGACTGAACCTCAGGGAGAGGCTGCCTACGTATCCTTTCGGAATCAAGTCAAACGTAGTTCAGGCCTCAATCAAATTTTGTTTTTGTTTTCTTTTTCTTTATTTTTTGTTGTTTTGTTTGTTTTTTTTCTTTTTGTTTTGTAAGTGGCTCAAAAGTTGGTGGAGAGGATTGGGTAGTGTTTGGGAAGTAGTGGGGAACAAACCTTCGCCATTTTCAAACGTGTCAGGACCACTGGAGTATGATTTAGACGTAGTACCTCTTGACTGCATCTGTATTTACTGCTGTGTCGGGGTCATTTCCTTCGATATCACCTAGATACAATGCTCCTCTTGGCAATATTTTCCTTACGATGTATGGGCCTTTCCAATTTGGAGCAAACTTCCCTTTTGCTTCCTCATGATGCGGCAGAATACGCCTCAGTACCAATTGTCCTACTTCGAAATTCCGGGGTCGGACTTTCTTGTTGTAAGCACGGGCCATCCTTCATTGGTATAACTGTCCGTGACAGACCGCGGCCATTCGCTTTTCATCAATCAACGTCAATTGCTCTAACCGAGTCTTGACCCACTCGCTGTCCTCGATTTCTGCTTCGACAATGATTCGAAGCGAAGGAATTTCTACCTCTGCCGGTATTACAGCCTCGGTCCCATAAACCAAAAGATAAGGAGTCGCTCCCACCGATGTGCGTACCGTAGTGCGGTACCCCAATAATGCAAAAGGTAACTGCTCATGCCACTGTCGGGAACTTTGGATCGTTTTCCTCAAAATCTTCTTGATGTTTTTGTTTGCCGCTTCCACGGCACCATTGGCTTTTGGCCGATAAGGAGTGGAATTCCTGTGTGTTATCTTGAATTGTTCACACACATCTCCCATCAAGTGACTGTTCAAGTTTGCTGCGTTATCTGTAATGATAGTCGCAGGAATACCGAAGCGACAGATAAGATTTGAGTGTACAAAATCCACCACAGCTTTCTTGGTGACCGACTTGAGAGTGACAGCTTCTACCCATTTTGTGAAGTAATCGATGGCTACCAGTATAAACCTGTGTCCATTCGAAGCCTTTGGTTCAATCGGTCCAATGACGTCCATGCCCCAAGCGACAAATGGCCAAGGGGCGGACATGGGATGCAGTTCCGTGGGAGGTGCATGAATCAAATCACCGTGCACCTGACACTGATGACACTTCCGGACAAAGCTTAAAGCAATCCTTTTCCATGGTCATCCAATAATAACCTGCTCGGAGGATTTTCTTCGCTAAGACATACCCGTTCATGTGAGGTCCGCACACACCTGCGTGTACTTCGTGCATGATCTTTCTCGATTCCTCGATATCGACACATCTTAGGAGATTGAGGTCCGGGGTCCTCTTATATAACAATTCGCCGCTCAGAAAGAAACCACTTGCATGTCGCCTAATGGTCCTTTTTTGATCTCCAGTAGCGTGCTCGGGGTATTCTTGTGTCTTCAGGAATTTCTTGATGTCATGGTACCAAGGCTGTGTATTTGATCCCGCCTCGATTACACTGCAGTAACCGTGTCTTTCCTTGATTTGGATTTCCAAAGGATCGACGTGGGCGTTGCCCGGGTAGGGTAACATTGAAGCCAAAGTAGCAAGTGCATCTGCCAGTTCATTGTGACACCTCGGAATATACCTGAACTCTATTGAGGTAAAGCGCTTGCTGAGGTCCTCCACATGTTGTCGGTATGGGATAAGTTTGACATCCCGAGTTTCCCATTCGCCTTGAGCTTGCCGGATGATCAGGTCAGAATCTCCCATAATCAGTAAGTCTTCGACATCCTGATCGATTGCCATATGCATGCCCATAATGCAGGCTTCATACTCAGCTGTATTGTTTGTGCAAAAGAAACGCAGTCTAGCTGTGGCGGGATAATGCTGACCGGAAGGCGAGATCAAAATTGCCCCAATCCCTACACCCTTGGCGTTCACGGCTCCGTCAAAGAACATCTTCCAAACATGAGCTTCCTCCGAGATCACTTCTACGGTGTTTACCTCTTCATCTGGAAAGTAGGTATCCAATGGCTGGTATTCCTCATCAACCGGATTTTCGGCCAAATGATCTGCTAACGCCTGGGCTTTCATCGCCGTGCGGGTGACATAAACTATGTCGAATTCCGTAAGCAAGATTTGCCATTTAGCCAGTCTCCCAGTAGGCATTGGTTTCTGAAATATATACTTCAAAGGATCCAACCTGCTTATGAGGAATGTAGTGTGGGCTTGGAGATAATGTCTTAGCTTTTGAGCAACCCATGTGAGAGCGCAGCATGTCCTTTCCAGCAGAGTGTATTTGGCCTCGTAGCCGGTGAATTTCTTGCTCAAGTAGTAGATTGCTTGCTCCTTCTTTCCGGTTACGTCGTGTTGCCCGAGGACGCAGCCGAAAGAGTTCTCCAAGACTGTTAGATACAAGAAAAGTGGCCTTCCCGGTTCTGGAGGGACCAAGACCGGGGGATTCGAAAGGTATTCTTTGACTTTATCAAAGGCTTCTTGACACTCAGTTGTCCACTTAATCGCCGCATCTTTCCTTAACAGCTTGAATATGGGCTCACACGTGCTCGTCAGCTGGGCAATAAACCGACTGATGTAGTTTAACCTGCCCAAAAGACTCATCACGTCTTTCTTTGTTCTTGGGGGAGGCAGATCTCTGATGGATTTTATCTTAGTTGGATCTAGCTCGATACCTCTCCTGCTTACGATGAAACCCAAAAGTTTGCCCGACGGAACTCCGAAAGCACATTTGGCTGGGTTTAGCTTCAAGTCATACTTCCTTAGCCTCTCGAAGAATTTCCTCAAGTCTTGGATGTGATTATCCTGCGTCCTGGACTTGACTATCACGTCATCCACGTACACCTCTATTTCCTGATGCATCATGTCATGGAAAATGGCAGTCATGGCCCTCATGTAAGTAGCCCCAGCATTCTTCAAACCAAACGGCATGACCCGGTAGCAGTAGGTGCCCCAAGGCGTGGTGAAGGCAGTTTTCTCAGCGTCCCCTTCATCCATCAGTACCTGATGATACCCAGCGTAACAATCTACAAAAGACTGTATCTCGTGTTTGGCGCAATTATCAACGAGGATGTGGATGTTGGGCAGCGGGAAATTATCTTTAGGACTTGCTCTGTTCAGATCTCGGTAATCTACACATACCCGAGTTTTCCCGTCCTTTTTCGGTACTGGAACCACATTCGCCAACCATGTTGTATATTGGACTACCCGGATCACTCCCGTTTTCAGCTGCTTGGTGATCTCCTCTTTAATCTTGTCACTGACCTCCGTTTTGAACTTTCGTTGCTTCTGTTGAACTGGAGGACAATCAGGATGAATCGGCAATTTATGAACCACTAGATCAACACCTAGTCCCGGCATGTCATCATATGACCAAGCAAACACGTCTTTAAATTCAAGAAGAAGTTGAATTATCGCCTCTCGCGTTTTCTTGTCCGTGTGAATGCTTATCTTGGTCTCCCGGATTTCTTCCGGGGTTCCTAAATTTACCGGTTCAGTGTCATTCAGATTCGGCTTAGGTTTATTCTCGAAATATTCCAACTCTCGGTTTATCTCCCTAAAAGCCTCTTCCGCATCATATTCTGGTTCTGGGTTCATTAATTCGCAGTTAAATAACTCATTGTGATCCGGGCGTGAAGTCCGCAAGCATGTCATATTTAAAGCCGCATTATTAGGACTGAAAAGGAAAATAAAAGGAAAAATGATAAAAATCAGAACAAAAGAAAGAATAGGAAAGCAATGATGATTTTTTTTTATATTTTCTTTGGAAAGTTGGAAGACAACAATGTTTACAACTAGGAATTCAAAGCAACAATTGAAAAGAAGAAAACGTTCAGGTTATGTCCTGGAGATAACTTGTGACACAGGAAAGGTGGCGGGACAGGTCTACCCGGACTTCCGTCTAGTCGGGAATGGCGTGGCCTCCCAGTTTTGAAGTTGGGCGCTCGGCCCCATGTACAGCATCTCAGTAGTGCTTGTGCCTTCATCTGGTTGAACCATGTGGACCTCGTAGAGCATCTCTCTCATTGCCCCACATATCTCCTCAATTTCCTCAGCTGTGAAGACCTCATCATCTTCTTCTTCAATGTACCTCGGACTGATGAAAGTTGCATATAAATCTGGCAGTGGTTGTGGTAACTTCCAACCCTCATTTTTCCTTTTCTTTGCCCACTCTTCGTCTGCTGGAGTAGGTTTGAAACCTAGTCCAAAAGGTTTCTTGATGATTGGCAAAGTAATGGGTTCTGTTATTCCCTGAAGGGTTCGTCCAAGTCCCTTCCCTGGCCTAAATCCGTGCCGGATCATTTCTTTGGCCACCATAAATGAGGCGTTAGACAAGAAAGGCTGGGGGCAGGGGATTCCTTCTTCGTGCTGCTCTGCCAGTACAACCTCGAAAGCTTGATAGACCGTATGTTCGCTTCCTTCTCTTGGTTCAAGGTACGGGATGGATGGGTCCCGATAAATGGCATGCTCATCTTCCCCATGGACCACGATCTCTCGGTCTTCGTACTCGAACTTCACCATCTGGTGAAGAGTGGAAGGCACGGCTCCTGCCGCATGGATCCAAGGTCTGCCAAGGAGGAAATTGTAGGATGTGTCCATGTCGATCACCTGGAAGGTTACTCGAAATTCGACTGGTCCTATGACTAACAACAGGTCTATTTCTCCCATGGTATCTCTCTTGATGCCGTCGAAAGCTCTTACGCAGACATTGTTGGGTCGGATTCTTCCGGTCTCAATTTCCATTCTTTGTAGCGTGGAGAGCGGGCAAATGTCAACGCCTGAGCCTCCATCCAACATTACCCGCTTGACATAATAGTCTTCGCATTTAACTGTTAGATACAAAGCCTTGTTGTGTGCTGCTCCTTCCGGGGGTAAATCATTCTTGCTGAAAGAGATTTGGTTGACGGCGAAGAATCTTTCTGTCATCCGCTCTAGTTGCTCTAACGAGGTTTCAACTGGTACATATGCTTCATTCAGGGTTTTCAACAGGATCTTTTGATGCTCGGTTGACCTCATCAATAATGACAGCATGGATACTTGCTCAGGGTACTTGCGCAGCTAATCTATCACTTCGTAATCCGGCATTTTCATTTGTTGGAAGAACAATTCCGCTTCCTCAACACTTACGGGCTTCTTTGGCGGGAAGCGCCTTTGTGTGGCGTTGTTCAGTTCTTGGGTATTTGAATACCTTCCAACGAAAGTATTTTCTGGGAGTTCTCCCATGACCTCTTTACCTTTGTACATCACCAACGTCTTTTGATAATTACACGGCATTGTGGACGGGTTGGTCATTGGCTTTTGTGGCACGCGTTCGATAACCACTGGCTCATTCAGCCGAGGTGGTTGAATCGTCCCCCGGACCACATGGGCCCCTTTTGGCACGTACATAGGTTTTGTCTTTTTGATCCCGGATTTTTGCGTCTTCTCAGCTTGACCTCGTAGTATGTAAAGAACTCCCCCTTTTGCTGGTACCACTTTCTTCTCTACCTTCTTCTCAAGCACTGTCTTTATAGCTGTGGCCTCTTCCCCCTTTTCTGGTTTCTGGTCCATTTCGGGCCTCTTCCCCGTGTCGACAATGGCAATTATGGCTTTCAAAGCAGGGTCGAACTCTTTGTCTTCACAAATCATGCCGATCAGCGGCCCATTATTGTGAGCGGGCAATGGATTGTTAGTCACATTTGGGATCTCTTCGTCCCTTAGCACTATTTTCCCCTGCTCTATCAAATTTTCGACCACTCTTTTCAATGACCAGCAGTCGTTTGTATCATGTCCCTCGGCTCCCGAATGATAGGCGCATCTGACTCCGGCTTTGTAAGAAGGTGATGTTGGGTTTTGCCTTGTTTGGGGAATTGGTTGCAAGAAACCCAACTGGACTAGCTTAGGGAACAACGTAAAGTATTGTTCACCGATGGGCGTAAAAGTCCGCCGTCGGGGTGGCTCCTGGGGGCGGTAGTTATTCTGCGGGGGTTGTGGGTTATAGTGGTTGCGGTAAGGAGGCTGATTTCTGGGAGGTGGAGCTGGGCCTCGGTTGGTTTGTTGTGGTGGATGGTTATAAGGTTGGGCATTCATGATCATATAAGGTTGATGAGCATATGCCACATTTGAGTGGGGGTAGTAGTGTTGTGGGGCTCTTTCCGGAAAATGGGGCCTGGGGTGACGATACTCCCTTGTTTCAGAGGCTGCCATAGTCGCTTCTTCCTTCTTCTTCCCCCTTGTCCGTTCCTCCAGACCCGCTTTGGACGGCCTGAGAGGTTGCCCTTAGGGCTGCTTGACTCAGAATCCGACCCGTTTTCAGCCCATTCTCTACCATCTCTCCTATCTTGATTGCTTCCGCGAATGGCTTACCCATGGCCGACATCATGTTTTGGAAATAGTCAGACTCTTGAGCCTGGAGAAAGGTAGTGACCATTTCCACTTCATCCATGGGAGGCTTCACTCTCGACGCCTGTTCACGCCACTTAATAGCATACTCTCTAAAGCTTTCCGAAGGCTTCTTCTTCAAATTCGACAGAGAGTTTCGGTCTGGCGCAATGTCGATGTTATACTGGAATTGTTTTACAAAATCTCTGGCGAGATCATCCCATATATGCCATCGGGACATTTCCTGATCCATATACCATTCCGAAGCTATCCCTACTAGACTTTCCCCAAAGTATGCCATTAGCAGTTCTTCTTTTCCGCCGGCTCCCCGCAATTGGTTGCAGTATTTCTTAAGATGTGCAATGGGGTCACCGTGCCCATCGTATTTCTCAAACTTGGGGGTCTTGAAACCCGTTGGCAGGTGCACGTGAGGAAACATGCACAGGTCGGCGTAAGAGACGCTCTTTTGCCCGCTCAATCCTTGCATATTCTTCAGACTTTGTTCAAGGCTTCTCATCCTTTTGGCAATCTCATTTTGTTCTGCAAATCTGGGGTTCTGATCCTGCCCGGGTGCAAGCTCGCACTGAGGCGGTAGAGGATTAGTATTGGTAGCGAACCTAGTTGGTTCCATTGAGAACGATGGGGCTTGGAATGTAAAAGATGATGAGTCAAAGCTTGGCTTGTATGTGGTAGGTTGTGCCGTAACCGGGCAAGGCGATGCAGTAAAGATGTTCATGCTTGCATCAGTGGCCGACATTCGGGGATGAGGTTCAGAAGGCGATCCAGCGGAGAAGGCTGAGGTGGCTGGGTACCCGAATGGGGTAGCAGGATAATTTATGGGGACATTAGAAGTCCCACTTGACCTGGAGAATAATTCAGGGAATCCGGGGACGACACTTGGCGGCTCTTTCCCATTGTTCCAGTCGTCCAGCATTTCCAACATGCGGAGCCGTAGGATTCTATTTTCCTCCGCAGTTGTGGATTCAGGTGTGAGGACGGCTGAGATTGAGCTCTCCTCAGAAACAGGGATCGTTTGCAATGGAATTTCTGAAGACATTTCCACACTTCCTTTCGACCTGGTGAAGTAAGTGTGAGTACTGCTTCTGGCCTTAACAACAGGTGGTTGAACACTTTTCCTTGACCTCGTGAAATATGAGTGCGAGGCCAGACTTTCACCAAACCAACCGTCTTTTTAAAAACCCTGGGGAAATGCTCAATGACAAACGCACGGTTAATTTGTAGCAAATAACAGATAGTTAATCTCACGTTGGGCATGATGCACCTATACAGTTAAGTGGATTACTATATGTTTGCTACGAGAGCATGCGTCATTCCGGCGTTTTTTGTTAGTTTTCTTTTTTTCTCTTTTTGTTTTTCTTTTATTTATTTTATTTATTTTGCAGTAAAAGAAATGCGACCGGATCCGATGAGGATTGTCTACGTATCACGATGCCTACGTGAATCAGATCATTACGTAGTTCGAAAAACAAAAATGAGCTTAAAAGAAACAACCTCTTTATTGTTAAAAAAAATGTTCTATTACAAACTACATTTGCAAAAGAAAGAGCAAACTTTGAAAAATAAACCTAGACTCAAAATAGACTGAAAATCACCCTGATGGAAAAACAGGCAGAAGGTGCTAAGATACAAATTTGACCTATGAATGCATTATGGTTTTAAAAATTGGTTTCCGCGGGGCATCGTTCGGCCTTGCCGCGGTCCTAGGCGTGAGATCCCTCTCAAGTTGCTCTAGCTCGTGCATAGTCTGCTTGACATAAACCATTACTGCCGAGAGGAAGGTAACACTGGACATGTTCTCACATCGTAGACATCGTCTGGTGATGGCATGGGCAATGGCCTTGATCCTATCTCTGGTTTGCTTCTTCTCTACGAGCAGGCGTTTTATATGATCGCTGCATATCTTGAAGACTTGAGTATCTTGTACATGCTGATGCTTCAGTCGCCGTACTTCCAACTTCATCTGGGCTATTGAGTTGTACCAGTATCTGCTCTCGGTTTGGAAATCCTTGGCCTGATTAACTGCTTTGATCTCAAGTGCAGCCATCTCTCTCTTTATCTTAGCAACGGTTTTCTCGTGGTCGCCTTCCAATTGACCCAGGTATCTGCGATGCTTATCTGCTCTCGTATCCCACTGCGCTTTGAGCTCTGCTATGACGCTTTCAGACTTTTCCAAACCATTTTGCCATTCTCTGATCTCGCTTTTTAACCTTTTTATCAGGCGCTCGTCTGATTGACGCCTTGGTTGTTTATCTGCATCCAATCTTATTTGTTTGATCTGGGCTCTGAGCATTTCATTTTCTTGAATTAACCTGTTCCGCTCTCCCAGATCGGTGGCAATTTGCACGTTGTGCTCGTATTTCATGCCTTCTACTTGTTGCTTTAATCTGCTGATTTCGGCACAATAACCTCTTTCCTTTGCTAACCAATCCCAATGCCTTTGCGATGACTCGGTGAAATCCCGGATGTGGGGTCTCTTAGCTGGCCTTTCATGCTCGAGTTCCCTTCTATACCATGCAAGGTAACCTGGCGCCGTTTCTCCTTTGGCTCGATCCCGCACGCAAGTATCTGATTTCAAAAGTTGACCCTCATTCCAGATTTGGCGAATCTTTGCTTCTGGGAACTGTCCGTTAGGACTTATCTCAACTGTTTGAGCGCTAAGATCTTCCTCATGAGGTACTGTCTGGCATCTTCCGAACTGTCTCAAAACTCGGCCGGGTGCGTAAGGTTGAATGCTCTTAAGCCCCATCAGCAAGAAATGAGTTTTAGCCGCCGACATATATAAGATCTCATCAACAGGCAACCATCCCAACGTCCATTGTATTTGGCTGGCAGTAAGAGCTTGCAAGAACGAGGTCCATGCCAGGACTCCTTTGGGCCAAATGATCTCTCTGGTTCTCGTGTAAGATTCTTCTATGCGGGTCTTTTCCGGGGAACCATGGCTCAAAATCTCGGAATGATGGCAGAGGTGCTCGGTCATCCATATCTGTAGGAGCAAGTTACAACCTTCGAAGAAATTTCCCCCAGCTTTACAAGCTGTGAGAGCTCGAAAGATGTCGGATACCACCATAGGCGCGAGAGTACTGTCACTTTGCGTGAGTAAAGTGCTGACGACCCCAGATATCTTCAAATCAATGTTTCCATCTTTCCTCGGAAATACCAGAAGACCCAGGAACATTATCATGAACGCTACCCGTCTGTGCTCGTCCCACTTCTGACGAACTCCTTTGCTGCACAGTTTGTTGATTGGATTATTGAATCCCCCCTCATGACCGTACCTATCATATATGAAGCATGGAGTACAGAATCCGGCTGCTAGATCCGGGTTGTGGACTGTTCTAGGTATTTTCAATGAATCTAGGAACCGATGTACCGTGACGACTCTTGGGGCGACCAAGTATTTTTCCCTCAAGGGAAGCTCAGTATTCCCGATGTATCCGGCCATTTCTTCCAAAGTCGGGGTGAGTTCAAAATCAGAGAAATGGAAAACATTGTGCGCCGGGTCCCAATAGGTAATCAAAGCTCTTATGATATCTCCCCGGGGCTGGACTTCCAACAGACCCACAAGACCTTTCAGATATTTCTTAACCTCATTTTGTCCTTCAACACCTAGATCATTCCACCATAGCCGTAACTTGACAGGGATTTTGGTCATTATTGAAAAATGTTCATTTTGCATCGTGCTCATCCTGCACATTTATTAAGGTGATTTTAACAAAACGACTGACTAAAAAAAAAATTTTACAGAGGGGATCAAGTTTTGAACACGGCCTTTAAACACTTCGGGGATGAAGATTTTAAGGTTGTGTGGGTCAACTGGACTAAACCTTAAAAATGACCCAAAGGTGGTTGTTTATGCAAAGTTAGCCTTCCGGCGTCCCTTTCGGGAACATTCGGCTATTTATGACAAAACAGCATCACCTGACTTATTTATGACTCTTTAAAAATTTGAAACATATTTTTTTTGATTTTGGCTATTTTAGCTAAAATGGGGGTTGAACCCGACGAGGGTTGCCTACGTATCTCACACCCGGTGAGAATCAAACCGGCGTAGTTCGGGCTATCGTAAAATAGGAAAAAATCGAATAAACCTAGAAATCAGGAATGCGTATTTTTTACATTTTTTTTGAAAAGAGATAAAGATTAAAGAAGCTATTTATTTTTTATATTATTTTTTTTTTAGGAAAAATTTGGACTATTAGTCCGAATTCATAAAAGGGGTACTACGAAAGAAACAACACATTTTTTGAATTATGAATTTTCCATTTTTATTATTATTCTTTTTTTTTTAAAGTAAATACCTTTCTCTTTTTTTTTTTGATTTCGGACATGAATTTTTTTTTTTTTTAATAATTCAAACTAAAAAGACCAATTTTTGATTCTTTTTTTTTTTTAGAAAAAAAAAAAAATTCCGGCGAGGTTTTGACAATACTTGGACATTGGTTTTATTTTCCAAAAATAAGTAATTATCTCCCCTACGCTGCTATTTTCCCCTTTTTTTTTAGGAACCGGTCGACATGCGGAACCGAAGCAAATAAATGCACAACACAGATAGGAATGCAGCATGATGGTCTTTTCCATTTCAGGTTGTCTGTCCTAGACGGACCCAACCCCTGTGTTGAGTCCCCTAAGTCAAATGCAATATGATGCAAATAAGCGTTCCTACTAGGGATCCGGCATGAAGTTTAGTTATTCTAGGTTCGTAACCTGGGTATTTGTTCTAGACTGTGTACCCGAGCGGACAACTCGAGTCGAGGAAGGGGCTACGTACCGGGGACCCGCGAGATCGTCCGGCTTTGTAACTTGTCCGACCTCTTTCTTATTTAAGGTATTGACACTAACAGAATAGGGAGTCTCGACCAGCGAGCTTCTCCCCGGAGGTAAGAAAAGAAGGGTTTCGGCACAGTTTATATACAGTTCAGATAATATCAAAGCGGTAAAAACAACATTTAGCACGTTATGCACAACACGTAATAAAGATCAGATAATAAAGCCAAGTATAACAATTATTCTAAGCTCGAATTCTTGAACCCTGAACCAGTGGTTCTGGGTTCTACATCCCCAGCAGAGTCGCCAGAGCTGTCACACCTCCTTTTTGCGCGCCCGGCCCCGAAGGGTTAAATGCGCCGGTGGAGTTTTTCCAATTTAAGTGACAATATTCGAAATGGTATTATTTATTTAATTCAGAGTCGCCACTTGGGAAAGGTTTGGCTTTTGGTGTCCCAAGTCACCGGTTTATCTTGAATCCCAAATCGAGGAATTTTAGACTTTTCCAAATGAAGTCTGCGAACCAGAAATTCTAAGTAAGGAATTCTGTTGACCCGAGGGAAGGTGTTAGGCACCCTCGAATCCCGTGGTTCTAGCACGGTCGCTTAAATTGTTATAATGGCTAAATATCTGATTCAAGTACATGTTATGACTATATGTGCTTTTATTAAGTTTAAAACCGCTTTTATCATTATCATTTATTTTTATAGAATTGCAACGTCGTGAAAATGCATCTCGAACCACGTCACAATCAATGCACCCGTAGTTGTTAACACATTTCGACTTCGTTGAGATTTGAATTTGGGTCACATCAATGTGCACCCGAATTTAAGAATATAATTTACTTAAACCGTGCCTGAAGAGTCTAGCGCGTTATTATTTAGTGGAGGACCGTGAGATTCGCTAAACGGCCTAGCCTGAATTCTAAAATATTTATTATGGTTATTTATCGAGGGCCCCGCAATTTGCATTTTTTATTTGGCGAGGCTCGTCTCTTTATTTTAGAAAGGTATCCTACAGTGACGACATTTCTACTATGTGTGTCTCTAAAAGAAAGATGATACCGAACTTACTTATTTGAACAAATACAGACTGAATCTTTATTATGTTTGCCGAACCTAAGTTTGTTTGATTACCTGATTGAATATTTATGAGGTGAGAGTCACCTCATGCTTTGTCTTCATCGAGTGAACGCGCTTATTAATTTGCTAAGTGAGATTGCAAGCAAACTAACAACATATACTGAGTTATATTTAACGACCTCCAAGTTCTGTTTTTTAACTCTAACCTATTTGAAATTGATAAACGAAATTGGCTGTTTTATTAGGAAAATTACGACTAATTGACCTCAAAACGACTACTAGTTTCCCTCAACAATCATCACATGATTTCGAAACAAGGAATCTATACCGAGACCCGACATCGAACTTATATTGGAGCACATAATCTGACAGGAAAGCTGGCCTTCATAGCCAAACTCTTAATGTGGCTGCATGAGAGTTTGTTTGGGATACATTTATCCCGGACCTAGTACCACAGATTTGTCAATTCAGTGGTCTAGGCAAAATACATACAAGTGCTTACCATGACTCTATGTTATAGAGTCATAACTAAACCAAACAAGTGTTATACTGAACTGAATGTATACTAAATCAAACATGCTGTCTATGTCATACTGTCATTACTGTTGAGCCATGCTATCTAACAGTTCATCTTAAACAGAATGTATGCTAGTTTATACAGAATATTTGCAGTTTGCAGTAAATATACAGGCCCAACTAACATTCGAACTATCTTTTTACACCAATGCTATAACATAAACTGATGTTCATTTCTTTATTTCTGCTTCAACTTCAAACTTTCAACAATACATGGTTCAAAGGTTGTGTACCTGGGAATATTTGCAATTGAAGAAGAGGGCAATCAGTAGAGTAACAATGAACAAATGCAGCAGCAGTAACAGCACTAACAGTAGCAGCAGGGCAGTATAGCAACAGCAACAAGAAACAGAAGAGTAGCAACCACAACTCACAAAACAATTGGAGTGAGATCAACCCCAACTAAACCAAACTTTCAAGTAGAACAAACAACAAACAAGCAGACTCAGTTGTGAGAAATCAGTGTTGCACAGAACAGGTCCGGATTTAGTGAAGTCAGAAACAAAAGGAAAGGAAGCAACTTCTGGTTTTGTCTGTCTGAGTTATCAGACGAAAATTCTTTTCCAGTTTTCTGTTTCCAAAAAATTTGAACTCTCAGATGTTCCCTCTTAGTATCTCTCCCTATCTCTGTGTGCTCTGTCTGTGTGTCTCTATCAGTGTGTATTCCAGCTCTCTCTTTCAAAGAATTCCTCACAGTCTATCTATTTTTCTTTTTCCCCTCTAATCCTCTCTATATCCTCTGATTCTATCTCCCCTATATCTCTCAATGTGCCCCTCTTATAAGCCTTCATATTACCCCTTTTACAGCCTGATAGATTATCACCAATACCCCTCCCATGTGCCTCCCATTTTCCATCCCAACTTTAGCTAATTAGGTATTAAAACCCCATCCTTCCCTGGCAGATTTAACTTTTCCATTTTATTAACTAAAAGCAAGTATGGGCAGTAGAATATGTCTGACAGCATATGCTGTCAAACCATTTTAAAATTAAAAGCCCTTTTATGCAGGAAAACAGGCTGTGCACAAAACACATGAGGTGCACCAATACACATGCTGCGCACAAGTGCACATGCCCTCTGATTCAGAATTTAAGCACTACTGATCCAATTCAACAGCTATAAGTAAACAAAACTGGTTCTTAATTGATTCAACAAATGTTCAACAGAAGCAAATCGATTTACTTTGCTCAGACAGTTGAAACTAATTGACGACACATGTCGACTCGACTATATTAGCATTAACATACACAATCGTAGCCAAAAATCAGACATTCAAAAGTATAGGACACATGACTCAACTTATACTGATTAAACAGAATTATACTTCGAGGAATCAGTTAGTCAGTACAAATTTAGAATACAACCAATACACAGGCCTTATCAGAATAGGAGGGGGGATTCAGACAAACACAGAGGTTCAAGCAAAGTGGACAAACAAAAGTCGATAAAATTTAAAACAAATATGAACAGACTCTTAAAACAAATCACACGGACTGAAACAAATAAAGGAAAGAAAGCAGACTCACCTTAAACTTGAAAAGTTAAAAGTTTGAACCCGGATTTGGACAGACCTCTCTTAAGGCTGAATGGACTTTAATTGAAGTGTTTCTCAGATGAGAAACACTTCGATTAAGGTCCATTAGACCTTAATCTCTTAGGCTCGGGCGGACATGGGCCAGTGATGAAGAGCTACAAAGTTCCAAAACTCAGATCCGGGATTCATGTTTCCCTCGTTAGATTCGGACCAAACCAAGTATGGTTTGGTCACGAGGGGGTCTGGGGAGTGTCTGGTGTGAAGCTGGGGTTAAACTGTGTAGATCGAGTTTTGACTCGAATCTTCAAATGAAGATTCGAGAAGGTGGGGAGGGATTCGAACTACAGGGTTAACAGATTCTTGTTCAGGAAGGCAAGGGGATTCTAGGGTGTTAAGGGGAAGGTCACCGGCGTTCATGCCGCCGGTTTTCATGGTGGGGGATACAGGGGCGGCTCTAGGGTTTGAAGGGGATGAGGTTGAAGACGAAGGCTGGGGTTCGGATAGGGGGGCAGGGTAGGATTATGGGCTTATATAGTTAGTGGGTGGACGGATCTCGACCGTTAGATCAATTTAGATCTACGGTCTGGATCTGATGGTTAAGTGGAACGGTGTCGTTTCAAGTGTTGAGGGTTTGGGTTCGGTCCGGGTGTAAACGGGTCGGGTTCCTCAGTGGGTTGTGGGGAAGTGATCTTGGCCGTTGATCAATCTGAGATCAACGGCCCAGATCACACTGGACCAAAACGTCGTCGTTTGGACGTCCTGGGTATCAGGTGGTGTTGGACCTGGGCAGGCTTGGGTTTTGGGCTGTTTGTTTGGGCCAATTTTGTTAAAATTGGCCCAAGTCCGGAAGAAGAAAGGGACCTTTTATTTTCTTTTTTTTTTATTATTTTTTATTTCTTTTCCTTATTTATTTTAAAAACAAAACTAAACAAAAAATCAAAATTAAATACACACTCAATACAATTATTCGCACACACACTAAAATATTTCAAAACAAGTAAAATCAAACAAAACAAAATCACGGACAAAGATGCCTGTTTATGCCTTTCTATTTAAACCATGTTACGGTTAAGATTATGCATGACACGTACACATTTTTTTTTAATTTTGTTTTAATAAAGTAAATAAATAAAAATGGGCCAAAGTCACAAATAAATCAACAAAGTGCCGCACAAAAAAATCCAAAAATTGTACAGCAGGACCAATTTTTTATTCTTTTGGAGCGATTGTCGCGCAAAAACAAAAATCACGTGCTCACAGGTACCATCAGTTAAGAATCATAGAAGAAGATATATCTAAAACAGCCTTTAGAACTCGCTAAGGGCACTATGAATTTCTAGTGATGTCCTTCGGGTTGACAAATGCTTCAGTTGCATTCATGGACCTCATGAATAGAGTT
Organism: Nicotiana sylvestris; assembly: GCF_000393655.2. Lineage (NCBI taxonomy): Eukaryota > Viridiplantae > Streptophyta > Magnoliopsida > Solanales > Solanaceae > Nicotiana > Nicotiana sylvestris. Next base: position 14,777,884 of record NC_091058.1, read on the forward strand.
TTTAAGCCATTCCTGGATACCTTTATTATTGTTTTATAGACGATATTTTGGTGTACTCTAAGAGCAAGGAAGATCATGCAGAACACCTCAGAATAGCCTTGCAGACCATGAAGGAGAATGAGCTTTATGCCAAATTTTCAAAATGCGAGTTCTGGTTGCAGTCAGTGGCATTCTTAGGCCACATGGTATCTAGTGAAGGCATAAAAGTAGACCCTCAGAAGACAGAAGCAGTCAAAAACTGGCCAAGGCCGACAACTCCAACCAAAATCAGAAGTTTCTTGGGGTTAGCTGGCTACCATAGAAGGTTTGTAGAGGGGTTTTCTTCACTTGTAGCTCCATTAACTAAGTTGACCCAGAAATCAGTTAAGTTCTGGTGGTCACACGCTTGTGAGCAGAATGTTCAAAAGTTAAAGAAGAGGTTGACCACTGCACCTGTATTAACCTTGCTGACAGGTTCGGGTGGGTTCACAGTGTATTATGATGCTTTCAGAGTTGGTCTCGGTTGTGTTCTTATGCAAAATGGAAAAGTTATTGCTTATGCTTCCAAGAAGTTGAAGAATCATGAAAAGAACTATCCCACACACGACTTGGAACTTGCAGCATTGGTGTTTGCATTAAAAATATGGTGACACTACCTTTATGGCGAGCATTCTGAAGTGTTTACAGATCACAAAAGCCTCTAGTATATTTTCAAGCAAAAAGAATTAAATTTGAAATAGAGAAGGTGGCTCGAGCTACTGAAAGATTATGGCATCAATATCCTTTATCACTAGGGCAAAGCTAATGTGGTAGCAGATGCACTTAGTAGGAAGTCAATGGGTGTCTTGGCCCATCTTGCAGTACAAAGGCGATATTTGGGTCGAGAAATTCAAAAACTAGCAAATGATGGAATAGATTGGATGAGACCGAAGAAGGAGGTATAACTACTTATGCCTTAGCGCAACCCTCCCTTGTTGCGCATGTTAGGGCTAAGCAGGACGAAGATCTACACTTAGTGAAATTAAAAGAAGGAGTCAGAAACAAAGAAATCACTGCTTTCACTCTAGGAAGTGACAGAGTTTTGAAGTTGAATGATCGGTTATGTGTGCCTGATGTAAATGGTCTTAGGAAGGCCATAATGGAGGAAGCTCACAGTTCGAGATACTCTATCCACCTAGGTGCTATCAAAATGTATCTAGATTTGAAAGAGTTGTATTGGTGGAAAGACATGAAGAAACAAGTAGCAGATTATGTGCCTAAATGTTTGAATTGCCAGCAAGTCAAAGCCGAGCATCAGAGGCCTGGTGGCCTAGCTCAAGATATAGAGATACCACAATGGAAGTAGGATATGATTAATATGGATTTCGTAGTAGGTCTACCTCGTACATACCGTAAGCATGATTTAATTTGGGTTATTATAGACCGACTAACAAAGTCCGCGCATTTCCTACCAATAAAGACGACAGATTCCGCAGAGCAGTATGCGCAGTCGTACATCAAAGAAATAATCCGATTGCATGGTACTCCAATTTCAATCATATATGACAGAGGCCTTCAGTTCACGATGCATTTTTGGCAGGCATTTCAGAAAAGATTAGGTACCAAGGTAAATTTGAGCACCGCTTTCCATCCTCAGATCGATAGCCAGGCAGAAAGGACCATTCAGACTCTCGAAGATATGCTGCGAGCATGTGTTATAGATTTTGGAGGTAATTGGGATGATCACTTGCCACTTATAGAATTTGCTCACAATAACAACTATCAGGCTAGCAGCTGTATGTCTCCTTATGAAGCATTGTATGGACGAAGATATAGCTCTCCAGTGGGTTGGTTTGAACCAGTGGAGGTGTCGTTGATTGGTCCAGAGTTTGTTTGTGAGGCCTTAGAAAAAGTCCAGCTAATTGGAGAAAGATTGAAAGCGGCTCAGAGTCGTCAAAAGTCCTATTCTAACAAGAGACATCGTGACTTAGAGTTCATGGTTGGTGACAAGGTATTTTTGAAAGCTTCACCAATGAAATGAGTTATGAGGTTTGGTAAGAAGGGAAAACTTAGTCCTAGATTTATTGGACCTTATGAGATTATAGAAAAGAAGGGAAGTGGTTTACGAGTTAGCGTTGCCCGTTGAATTGTCCTCTGTGCATCCTGTCTTTCATGTGTCTATGCTTAGAAAGTACATTCATGATGAGTCGCATATAATAATTGCCGATACCATAGAAATTAAAGAAGGCTTGACTTATGAAGAGGTACCTATAGAAATTCTCGATAGGCAAGTAAGAAAGTTGAGAACAAAGGATATAGCATCAGTAAAAGTTTTGTGGAGTAATCATGATTCAAAAGAAGCTAAGTGGGAGGTCGAGGAAGATATGAGAAAGAAATATCCATATTTATTTGAGGAAAAAGGTATGTTAACCTAAGCTGATTTGACATTTATACTTCATTTATTAAATACAAGTTAGCAAGTGTTTATGTCCTTTCTAGATTATACTTAGTTGTTGTAGTAATTTAGTTTACTCCGTAGTATATTTAATTCATTAAAGTGATTTACGTATGCTAAAGTTGTTGTGCTTTAGATTCTTGTTAGTTATTGTGGTACCTCCTTGCCGGAGTGTGAGTAATTAATTTATGAGCTATGTATGGTGCCTATGAATGGCCTGTTATGGTATATTTGGTTGTTGTTGGTGTAGTTGTGGTATTTGTGACAGAGATATTTTTTTGAATAGTCTAATTTACAAGGGAAACTCTGCTGAAATTTTTGAAAATTTAGGAAGTTAGTCAAAATTTTGAGTCCCTTGGAAGAGTTAGTAGTGCTAAGAAAATTTAAGAGGTTCAAGGACCTAAGGAATGATTGTTAGCTTAAGAATAAGGCCCTAGCAACATTCGAGGATGACTGTTTTTAAGGAGAGAAGATTGTAACACTCCTCAAATCTATAAAAGTTTAAGACCGACTAAATATGGAATTTAATTTTTTATAATCTTAAATTATACTCCTATTACGGATTAAAACTCTTGTGATTGATTTTGAGTTACTTCTCTATTTATAAATAATTGGATATACAATTAGGAGAATATTAATAATTTTAATCTTTTATATTATTAATAGTGGATATAGTTAACTACTAGTTAAGTCAAAAAAAAAAAACAAAAAAAACAAAGACACCTAAAATTGGGCCTAAGGCCCATAGAGTAGTCTGGACGTGAGGGAAGTAAAAGCTTAAGCCTTGGACTAAAGGAAAATAAAAGGCTCAAAAAGCCTTAGACAAGTCAGGCACAAAACAGAAGGCTTAAACTTCTGCCATTCACGTAACAATAAGAAATAGAGGCAGCAAGTTTGTTTACGCAGACAAGGAAATTATAAGGTTCTTTGCAAATCACTAATTCTTGAACTCAAGTATATAAAATTTTCTATTTTCAATTATCCTAAAATAGTAGTAGGTAAGAATTGAATAGTCAATTCCCTTCTTTCTCTATATCAACAGTAAAGTTCCGTGTTTACGTGTGAAATTTTAAAATTAATTAAAATGCACTGGTTGTTGTAGAATCAATTGTTTGACTAGTGTCAATTGGACTGGGGCCTACGTATTGACTTGAAAAGTTTTGAGGTGAGTTGATAGAACTCTTTAAAGTGGTTTAACTCACAAAAGCACGCATACAAGGTGTTTGATGAATTGCTTAAAAGAGTTTATATTTACTTAATTGGAGCGAGTGAGTACCTATTAACTTAGAATTGTTCTAGCAAAAGTTTAGATGATTTATTATGATATATATGCATAAATTTTCAGATTTTTTGTGTTATTCTTATATGTTATTTTCATGTTGAAATTTATGAAGTAGCAAGAATCTTTAGAAATACTTTTACATGTTTATTTCATTCTTATGTCATGCTTTACATTTAAGGATACCAGCATGAGCATGTACATGATGTTCTATAAAGAAAAGATTTAGACTTGAAAAGTCACAAGAAGATTTTTGGGAGTATCCTTTATTCTGAGAAGGGGTCATCGTCCAGGCCGAGGGTTCTGACCAAGGCGTTGACTTCCTGAAACTATTTGTGCCAAAGTAGGGAGCACACGAGCCGAGGGTCTCGTTGTTGAGAATTTACTTAGCCATGCTAAGGTATGATTCATGAGCGCTGATAACCATGAAGCGATTGGTACCTCGTGGATTGGGCCTATTCGATCAGGTTGGGATCGAACCCGTGCCGATCACACGGTGACGGAGATAGAATTAAGTCAGGATAGTTGGAACTCCCAAAGTATAAAGTAAAGTATTTTTTTATAAGAAAGAAAAAGAAAAGAATTTCTTTTAGAATATTCATAAACTGCGATTATGCAATTATTTTAGAATTATTCTTATAAGCTTTATGTTTTACATGCATTAGAACCTTTGCCCGTAACGTATATGTTATTAAAGTTCCGCCCCCTGTTGTTGAGACTCACTGAGTACAATGGATGGTACTGACATTCTCTTTTGAGAACCTACGTTGGTCTGCGGTACAATGTAGGAACCGGTTTTGTAGGTGAACAGACTACGAGTTAGGACTTTCTTCTCTTCCAGTGCTATTGGTAAGCTCCGCTTTTGTTCATGGAGTATTCCTTAGAGTCATCTTTATTTAGTTATTTCTTTGTTTACTTAGAGAACTGGCCAGAAAATCCCATGTCCCGAGCAGTGCATCAGTTTATCAGTAGAGACTTCATATATATAGTCGTTGGGTTAAGATTAAGATGTTTTTGATAATAACTTAGCAGTAATTCAGTAGTTACTACGAATAAAGTTTTGTAGTTGATTTCATTAAATATTTAAACTAATCAAAAGTATTTGGTTAGAGTATTGCCTTGTTGCATATAAAGTTTGGAGTTATAATAGATTTGATAAGCAGAGATGGTTCACTCGGTCATGTTTAGTGATCGAGTGCCGGTCCTGGCTTGTTCAGAAAATGGGTCGTGACAGGGCATGGAGTTTAAGAAAAAAGAGAAGACTTTTGAACTTGTGGTGTAAAATGAGGCATAAATAGTTTGTGTGACTATAAATTATTACATAAAGGTAAATTGTTTTCAAACAAGGAAAGGGGTCATTCTTTTTTATACGGACTAAAAAGGAAATAGGTTCACATAAATTGACACGGAGGGAGTATTATTTTATTTATATATCCTACATTCATATTAAAATTTGTTATTATTGGAATAATCCAAATATGGTAACATTAATATAAATACTATATTATAGGAGTTGTGTGGTGTAAGAACCTCAATTTATTTAACAATTTCAACTCACGTTCAAAGTGGCTTTCCGGCCATTATTTTTCTATAAAATATATGTATGAACTTGAGAGACTTTTGGGATAAAAAAATAAAAGATAAATAGTAGTTTCGCTAAGTTGGAATTAACTCATTGCCTACTTGTATCATTGTTGAATTATCTTTGCTTGATTTTTACGTCATTGGATTGTTTTCAATATTCTACAACACCAACCCTTTGAATCGAGCTTGTCCTCGAGGCTGGGATGGAACATAGGAAATGAAAAGTTGATGAAGTGTCAATTTGTATATTAATTCTCTTTCTTGATTCTCTTATGTCAATAGAAGAAGACTACGTGAGTTCTCACAATTATATAGCAACATTGATGTTGCAAGGATGACTTTGATTTAGAAAGATACTCAAGTTAAAATACATAGATGTTAATGTTCCATAGGAAGAAAAAATAACCATTCGCTGCTTTTAGTAGAAAAAATTAAATAGGCAATTTCTAACATTCAGCAATCAACAAGTGCAATAAGCTGATCAACCACACTAGGATCTGCTAATTTACTTGTATCCCCAAGCTCATCTAAGCTCTTGGAAGCAATTTTCCTCAATATTCTTCTCATTATTTTCCTACTTCTTGTCTTTGGAAGTCCCGGCGCCCAATGGATCTTGCAGCAAAAGCTCCAATCTGACATGTGAAATTTAAGCTATATTAATAGTGCTCAGTTCGGCGATTGAATTTTGGATCTGCCTCTGAGCTCGTATCTGTATCTAACATGTTTAACAAGAGCACTATACAAAATCATACCTTATCTCTCACAACCTTTACAAAGGCTTTTTCTTAGTTCCTACTATATGGAACACATTCGGCCAAAGTAACAAATGCGTATATCCCTTGTCCTTTAACCTGACATAACATTTTCAACAACAGTATTAGACTTCTGGAAAAATTGTGATACTCAGTCCTTATGTAGCACATAAAGAATGAGGGTACCTCGTGTTCCACACCAACTATAGCAGCTTCAACACACTGAGGATGTGAAACTAGAGCTGATTCTACTTCAACTGTGCCAATTCTGTGTCCACTGTTGCAATGCATTTGAATATACTTCAATTATTGGGCAAACTGAAAAAATGCCTAGTCACAAGGTTCTTGAATGAATTAAGTAATTTTTTTATTACCCCTTTTCTCGTACAAAAAGATTGTTTTTTTTTGTGCTTCGTTCCAAACTTCCCTAAATTGGATCTAATTCTCTATAGTATAATGTTATCTTCAGTACTCTTAGTTCTCCTACTAGGTAACATTGAAACAAATACATTGGATAAGGAATTAGAAGACGAGAAATAAAATATGAAAAGTACATACATAGATATAAAGTGAAGGGGAATGTATACATGACGTTAATAACATCTTCTACCCTGCCAGTGAGCCAGTAGTAACCATCTTTGTCCCTAAATCAAGAGTTTATACATGAATATGATCACTGATTCCAAGTTATACAGCAAACATGGAATTAATTTTACTGTAAAGTTCCAAAATGTTCAAAATATTGACACGACCAGGACTCTAGCAGACATAAATTACCCGGTAAAATAATATCCAGGAAAGCACTAAAGTATGTGGTCTGATATCTTTTATGATCCCTATAGAGTGTTCTGAATACCGAAGGCCATGAGCTTTTCACACATAAATATCCACTGCACTCACCTTCTAGCTCAACACCCTTCTCGTCCACTATTACCGGCTGCAATCATAATTTTACAAGATGGGGGAAAAGGCAATGACCATTGATTTAAAAGTGGTCTTTTCATTTTTAGAAAATTCAGGGGGAAAAAAGACAATCATTTCGGAATAAGAAAATGTAACAACCCGACCGGTCGTTCAACGGTTTGAGGTCCTGAGTAGCTTCACTTCAGGTATTATAACTTGCATGCGTGGTTGGAATTGGATTTCGGGAAATTCGAAGTTGATTTGGAAAGAAAATTCTCATTTCTGATGCCTTAACTTGGAAGAATTGACTAAAGTGTGATTGTTGAGTAAACGATCTCGGAATTGGGATTTGAAGGTTCCAACAGGTTCGTATGATGATTTTGGACTTGGGCGTATGTCCGGATCAGATTTTGGATGACTCGGAGTGTTTCGGCGCCTATTGTGGAAGTTGGCATTTTGGAAGAATTTCATAAATTTGGGTTGAGGTGTATTTCAATGTCCATTTGGGATTATGAGTCTGGAAATAGCTCCTTATGGTGATTCTGGTATTGAAGAGCGCGTTCAGAAGTGGATTTGGAGGTCTGTAGGTCATTTCGGGGTCATTTGGAGAAAGTTATATATTTGAAGGTTTTTTAGAAGTTTGACCGGGAGTGGACTTTTTGAAATCTGGGTCAGATTCTGATTCTGGAAGTTGGAGTAGGTCCGTAATGTCGAATGTGACTTGTGTGCAAAATTTGATGTCAATCGGACGTGATTTGATAGGTTTCGGCATCGAATGTAGAAATTGAAATTTCTTAGCTTCATTAAACTCGAATTGGGGTGTGATTCGTGTTTTTAGCGTTGTTTGATATGTTTTGAGGCCTTGACTAAGTCCGTGATATGTTTTGAGACTTGTTGGTATGTTCGGATGGGGTCCCGAGGGGCTCGAGTGAGTTTCGGGGTGGTTTCGGATCATTTCTTTCACGACCCCAAAACCAACCCGGTCGTGATGGTGCCAATCATGAAACTAGGCTATCCGACACAAACTCAAAACCAATCAATATCTTTATTCTTAGGATAAAATCAAAGCTATTTAACAATAAGCCTTTAAAAGCGCTTAGAACAAATCAACAGTGCGGAAAAAAAACCCGACATCAGGGTGTCACTAGTCATGAGCATCTACTACAACTGTCTCACAACACCAAGACTAACACAACCAGGAAAATCACTGAATACACTAAGGAAGAATAAGGAGGGAGAAAAGCAGGGCTGCAATCGCCAGATAGCTACCTTGCTAACTCCGATGAACCTGCCACTGAGTAATCAACACCCGTCATCGGGTTCAGAAATACCTGAATCTGCACACAATATGCAGGGAGTAATGTGAATATGCCAACTCAGTGAGTAATAAGAGTAAATAAAGACTGAACAGTAAGAAAATACATAATCCACGTCATAACACCACAACAAGTACAGTGTGCTTCCAACGTAGTATATAAATCAAACCCTTTCGTCAAAAAATCAGTTTTTTTTGGTGGAAATCATTTGAAGATGTGTAAAAATCCATTTAAGATATCTTTCAGCAGTTTTCAAAACAAGTGATGAAATAGTGAGTAAAAATGGTAAAAAAAACATAGTTGGCCCTTCGGGCAAAACTCACTCGTATACAGCCTCTAGGCAATATAAATCATAAATAGTCCCTCGGGCAACATAAGTCATAAAAAGCCCCTCGGGAAATTATCACTATCTCTCATATACATCTCATAACATAAAAATCTCAGTGAAAATAACAAAGCCAAATCCGTAATTAAATTCCGAATATCACATAAAAATTCCAGTTTCAATGAAAGTTGTTCAAAATATTTGTTCAATATTTTCAATAGAGGCTCAGTATAGAGAGGAGTGAAAATAGTAATTTCATAAAAACAAGCCCCTCGGGCAACGTATCACTCATATGTATATATCTAGCCCCTCGGGCAAGCCTCTCAGTCATTCGTGACTCAACTCCCATCAATCAGCGCTCACACTCAGCACTCACGCTCAATAAGTACCTTGTAATAATCGCTGCAGCGTGCAGCCCGATCCATAAATATATAGTCGACTGCGCTCACTGGGGGTGTGCAGACTCCGGAGGGGCTCCTACAACCCAAGCGCTATATCGCTGCAGCGTGCAGCCCGATCCAACATATCGCTACGGCGTGCAGCCCGATCCATATATCGCTGTGGCATGCAGCTCGATATATATATATATATATATATATATATATATATATATATGTATGTATGTATGTATATATATATATGTATGTATATATATGTGTATATATATATATATATGTATGTATGTATGTATGTGTATATATGTATGTATGTATGTATGTATGTGTATATATGTATGTATATATATATGTATGTATATATATGTATGTATGTATGTGTATATGTATGTATATATATATGTATGTATGTATATATATGTGTATATGTATGTATATATATATGTATGTATGTATATATATATATATATATATATATATATATATATATATATATATATATGTATGTGTATATATGTATGTATATATATATGTATGTATATATATGTATGTGTATATGTATGTATATATATATATATATGTATGTATGTATATATATGTATGTATGTATGTATGTATGTATGCGTATATATATATATATATATATATATATATATATATATATATATATATATATATATATATATATATATATATATCTGCGGCGTGCAGCCCGATCCATAAATATATAATCCTCACAATCAGGCCCTCGCCCTCTCTCAGTCATCAACCTCACAATCATGCCCTCGACCTCTCTCAGTCATCAACCTCACAATCATGCCCTCGGCCTCTCTCAGTCATCAACCTCACAAGCCACTCGGGCTATCAGTAATACAGGGTGCTCAACCCAAAATATTATTTTATGCATCAAGGAATAATAAATACTGAGTTATGAAATCAATAAAAATATAACATGACTGAGTACAGATATTAAGTCAAAATAGTGAGGAAATAATAAGGAAAAGCCCCTCAGGGTCCAACAACTTGGCACGAGGCCCAAATATGGCATTCGGCCCAAAACATAGTAATATTTTCCAAAACACAAGAATATCAAATAGTTTTCAGTCAGATACGCAACTTAAGAGTCGCTACGGGACATACCAAGTCACAATCCCCAAAGGTGCATGCCCCCACGCTCGTCATCTAGCGTGTGCGTCACCTCAATATAGTGAAACAAAGTGAAATCCGGGGTTTCATACCCTTAGGACAAGATTTACAATCATTACTTACCTCAATCCGAGCAAAATCCTACTCCAAAATGCCTTTGTCCCTCGAATCGGCCTCCAACCGACCCAAATCTAGCCACAGTTAATTCAATTCAGTCAATCCTAATTATAGGAATTAATTCCATATGAAATTCTACATTTTCCATTGAAAATCCAAAATTGCACTAAAAATTCTCTCGTGGGGCCCACGTCTCGGAACCTGACAAAAATTACGGAATATGAACCCCCATCCAACTACGAGTCCAACTATAAAAATTTTACTCAAATCCGACTCCGGATCGATGTTCAAATCTCGAAAATTCATCTTTATGGAATTTTAGTAAATTTCTCCATTTCCCTTCAAAAATCAATAATCTAACGCCAAATATGAAGATTTATTCATGGAATATAATCACAAGGGAATCAAAAACACTTATCCCAAGTTTTGTGGTGAACTTTGCCTCTGAAAATCGTCCAAACCGAGCTTGGAAGTCCAAAAATGGAGAAAACTCGGACTGCTCATTATGCACTGTACAAAATTTTTTTGCGGTACTGTTCGTGAGTGTTACTGTTCACGCTACTGTACATGGCTACTATTCACTACTACTGTACACATCTACTGTTGATGAATACTGTTCATGCTGCTGTGAAAAAAATGCAGCAGCTTTTCTTCAAGTCTAAATCGATCTGTTAACCTTCCGAAATTCACCCGAGGCCCTTGGGACCTCAACAAAATACATCAACCAGTCCTAAAACATCATACGAACTTAGTCAAAACCTCAAATTACATCAAATAATGCCAAAACCATAAATCACAACCCAATTCAAGCCTACTGAAACTAGGAATGTCTAACTTCTATATTCGATGCAAAAATCTATCAAATCAAGTCCAATTGACTTCAAATTTTGCACACAAGTCATAAATGACATAACGAAGATATGAAAATTTTCAAAACTAGATTCTAACCCCGATATCAAAAAGTCAACCCTTGGTCAAACTTTCCAAAAATCTTCTATTTTCCAACTTTTGCCAAAATGCGCTAAATTATCCTACAGACTTCCAAATCCAAATCCGAACATGCGCCTATGTCCAAAATTACCATATGAAGCTATTGGAATCATCAAAATTCCAATCCGGGATCGTTTGCTCAAAAGTCAAATTTTCGGTCAAACTTAAGAAATCTTTAGCCTTAGATTTCTAGATTCCGTTAAATAGCGATAATTTGAGCTAGGGACCTCCGAATTTGATTTCGGGCATATAACCAAGTCCCAAATCACGATACGGAACTACCAGAATAGTCAAAGCTCAGATCCGGGTCCGTTTGCTCAAAATGTTGATCGAAGTCAACTCAGTTGAGTTTTAAAGCTCTAATTCACAATTTTCACATAAAAACCTTCCGAAAAATTATACGGACTACACACACAAGTCGAGTAATTATTGATAGCGCTTTCAAGGTCTTAAAACACTGAGATGATTATTTAATTTAAAGATGACATTTTGGGTCATCACAATTTCTAGGCCATTTTTAGCTGCTAGTTTTTGGCTACAATAGTGTGCAACACGATCGCAGGGAAATGGTCGCGATCGCAATGAGTAAAATGGGAGAAATTGGCCAGTGATTCGTGATTGCGGAAAGCCTTTTGCGATTGCGTAGAGGAAAGTTTTTGCTGCACTGACCCGACTTTAGAAGCTTGTATCCTGCAATCTATAAGGAATTTGGAGAAGATCCAAAACAACAATTGTAGCTCTTTGTGTCTAGTTTTCAGAAAATCAAACCATTTGGCATTTGGAGTTATGTATAAAAAGTTATGAGTGTTACACTACAGCCTATCCGGGAAGAGTTTAGAAATCGCGAAGAAGAAATTTGTGTTGCACATGGCTGACTTTGGAAGCTTATATCTCGTAATCTATAAATAACTGAGAGATGAGAAAAGCACAAAAGTGGTATTCCTTAGAGTCAAGTTTTCAAAAAGTTAAACCATTTGTAATTTAGAGCTTTGTACAAAAAGTTATGACCATTATACTAGAGGCTATCTGGAAGAGTTGGGCATTTGTTCTACGCGACTGCGAAGGGAAAATTTTGGGCTGACGCGATCTCAAAGAGTAAATACCTAGGCAGAAGCTATATTTCAAGGTTTCGGCTATTTTTAACATATTTGGAGCTATGAAGCTCGGATTGAAGCGATTTTTAAGGCAATTTTCACCATATAGATTGGGGTAAGTGTTCTATATCTGAAAGTAATTATACTTCATGATTCTATGATTATATTCATCATTTATTTTGGATTTAAATGGAAGAAGTCAAGATTTTTGCAAAACTTTTTAAGAACAAAAATTTAAGATTCGGAGGTCAAGTTGTTATCGGAATTTGATAAAATTGGTATGGTTAAACTCGTATCGGAATGGGTTGTCGGATTTTGTGAGTTTTATCGGGTTTTGAGATGTGGGCCTAACTGCCAAATTTTCGAACGGAGTTGGAAATTATTATAAATTAAATTATTATGAGTATTTGGGTATATATTTATGGGTTTGCATAATAATTGGCTAGTTTTGGAGCGTTGGCATCGGTTTGAGTTGTCGGAAGGGCTTGGGAGCCGATTATGGAATTTCGGAGCGAGGTAAGTCTCCTTTCTAACCTTGTAAGAGGAAATTAATCTCATAGGTGAACTAAATTAATACATGCTTTTATTTGTGGGGGTTGCATACGCACGAAGTGACGAGAGTCCATGCATTGCTACTATTATACTTAAGTCCGGGTAGTCTAGGACCCAAAAACATACTATACTTGCGATATTTGTAACCTTTTTGTCAATTTAAATTGCTTTAATCATATCGAACTTTCTTGACCTTTAAAAGAAGATTGCCATTTCCTTGGATAATTGATCCTTGATGAATTCTTGATTGATTGTGTTTTCCTTTATGGAACGGGCCGAACGCCTTGGCAGATTTAAATAGATGCATCTATGGTTCACGTCGTTCGACCCTCTAGCGGTGCATAGTTTAAATATTATATTGGATCGGGTCGTATGACCTCGACATGATTTGCACATGACTTAATAGACTATTTTGAAATTATTGATAATTGATGTAGCTTCATTGGCCAGAGATATAAATGTTAAAAGATGAAAATAAATTTGGAAATCTCCTATTAACAAAAGAATTATTTACCTGCTTCATGTTATTGAGTTTACGATTGTCTTATAAAAATTCATGATTAATCATATTATCGGTATATCATTGTTGGTCATAGTAAGTATCAGAGTCGACCTCTCGTCACTACTTCTTCAAGATTAGACTGGATACTTACTGGGCACGCGTTATTTTTGTACTCATACTACACTTGCTGTACATTATGTTGTAGAGGCACATATATGGCTAGTGGCCTAGTGGGCGTGGTGGCATGGTTGACACAGGGACTTAGGTGGGCTGCATTCCACATTACGACCCGCAACCAGCAGAGTCTCCTTCAGAGTATTTACATTTTCTCTCCTGTCCAAATTTGTACTCCGGACAGTTGTTGTATTTTATTTTATTTCCTAGTAGATGCTCATGGACTTGTGACAACGAGTTCTAAGATGATTATGGGTTATTCAATATTGAGATCATGAAAAATATTATTATTTACTCTGATTTTTTCCACCTTCTACTATTTAATTGAGGTAATACTATGGTTTCAACAATATTAAAAAGAGACCTAAATTAAGTATTTAATTATTAGCTTGCCTGACAGCGGTGTCCAGCGCCATCACGACCTTTAATGGATTTTGGATCGTGACATTGAACAATTATCATTTTCATCCTTTTATGTCTTACCCTTGACATTTTCAACTCTTTAATTAACGTTAACGTGAAGTGTAAATAGATAAATTTTGACAATTTAGTATGAACTACCTCTATTTTACCCCATTATATTTTTATTACTTGCATTGTATAATTTATAAAAATTTCACTCTATTTTACTCTCAACTTTGTAAATAGATTGAGTTTTGATTGCTATTAATAAAATTACTGATACAAGTAAATTATTTATTGTAATTTTTTATTTTTCTCATTTATGTCACTATTGAACATCATTAACTTATATGTTTGACTATTACTTCTCACTTTTTTTTGCTTCCAAAAAGTTTTTTCTTAAATTTGTCCACAGGTAATTCAAAAACATAATTTAAAATAAAAAGTATCATTATATTAAAGAAATAAAAATTGTAGAGGGTAAAATAGGCATTTTAAGAAGTCACATATCATTTGAGGAGTAGAATGATTGTCACGACCCGGATTTTCCACCATCGGGAGTCGTGATGGCGCCTACTAATGTGAGCTAGGCAAGCCAATCCTTAACAACTTACTTCATTAACAAATCACATCTTTTAACGATTATCAGTGATAGCAAGAAAACAACGGAATTTAATAAATGTACGGAAGACTTAAATTAAAGAAACTGAACAATAATACGGAAATCAACATATGCCCCTACCCAAGATCTGGTGTCACATTACTCACGAACTTCTAAGAGAAATAAGGCAACTATCACTTTCAGTTTCATCTTGTTGCAGGTGTGCAACCCGATCCCATTTCTCATATCTTGTGGTAGGCGTACCACCCGCTCCCATTTCAGCATATCTTATCGTAGGCATACCACCCGCTCCCATTTCATTATATCTTGTGGTAGGCGTATCACCCGCTCCCATTTTATTATATCTTGTGGTAGGAGTACCACCCGCTCCCATTTAATTATATCTCGCAGTAGGCGTACCACCCGCTCCCATTTTATTATATCTTATGGTAGGCGTACCACCCGCTCCCATTTTATTATATCTTGTGGTAGGCATACCACCCGCTCCCATTTCATTATATCTTGTGGTAGGCGTACCACCCGCTCCCATATCATTATATCTTGTGGTAGGCGTACCACCCGCTCCCTTTTACATTTCATCACACAATCACAAGAAATCCCGGCAAGGGAACATAAATAATATAATAACTTCCCGGCAAGGGAACAACAATATTGAATTAGTCATCCTGGCAAGGGAGAATCAACTATAACCAACCTCAACTCAACTTGTAGTCAGTTCAATTATTGAAAATGCTCAATCATAGAAGATCATTAAGTAAAGCACCCAAGTGTCATTTAAGAACACAACAACTTTCAATTTAAGACTCACGGTCATGCTTGAGACCAACGTATAGATACTCGTCGCTATGCCTATACATCATACTCAACACCAAGCAAGTAGCAAGTATGACTCAACTCCTAATCCCTCAAGCTAGGGTTAGACCAAACACTTACCTCGATGCCTTAATCACCATCAAGTCTCAACTATAGCTTTACCCCTTGATTCCACAACTAATATGCTCGAATCTAGTCACAAGTTACTTAATTACATCAATAAGTGCTAAATGAATCAAC
Source organism: Nicotiana sylvestris (assembly GCF_000393655.2). Taxonomy (NCBI): domain Eukaryota; kingdom Viridiplantae; phylum Streptophyta; class Magnoliopsida; order Solanales; family Solanaceae; genus Nicotiana; species Nicotiana sylvestris. Next base: position 14,793,503 of record NC_091058.1, read on the forward strand.
CCCAATGCATGAAAATGAGTTTTCTAAAGTTTTACCCAAAAGTCAGAAATTACCCCTCGGGCTCACGTGGTCGAAACCCGAGGTTTGGACCATAACCCAATTACCCATTCCCCCAAGAATCCAAATATATAATTTATTTTGAAATCGGACCTCAAATTGAGGTCCAAATCCCCGATTTTACAAAACCTAGGTTCTACCCAAAACACCCAATTTCCCCTATGAAAATCTTTGATTTGAAGTTGAAATCATGTTAAAAGATGTTAAGGAGTGAAGAAATGAGTTAGAAATCACTTACCAACGTTTTGGAGAAGAAAGGTTGTTCGAAAAATCGCCTCTTATGTTTTGGGGTTTTGAAAAAGTAAAAAATAACTGAAATTTCCGTTTATTTATACCCCTCTCAGACCCCTAGTGCAGACCGCATCAAATGGACCGCGGTCGCACAGCCTGCACCGCGGACCGCACAAGGGCGACCGCGGCCGCACTGGCCCCTCCCTGAAGACCTGCAGTTCAGCACCCTAGGTGGACCGCACAAAGGCGACTGCGGCTGCACAGCCTCCACCGCGGACCGCACAAAGGCGACCGCGACTGCGCTGGCCCCTCCACGGTCGCACATGAGTTCTCACGGACCGCACTAGAGGGTTCAGAGACTGCAACTTCCTGAACTTGCAACATCTGACTTTCTAAGCCTAAGGCATTCCGGAGCCCACTCGAAACTCACCCGGGCCCTCGAAACTCCAACCCAGGTATACACACAACCTCAAAAACATCTTACGGACATATTCGCGTACTCAAATGACCAAAATAACATCACGAGCAACGAATTAAACCTCGAGATCAATAAAATTTCTCAAAACTCTTTTAAACATCCAATTTTCTCAATTAAGGTCCGGATCATGTCAAACGACATCCGTTTTTCACCAAATTTCATAGGAATGACTCAAGTCATATATAAGACCTGTACCGGGCACCGAAACCAAAATACGGGCCCGATACCATTGCTTTCTAATCAGTTTTCACTTCAAATTTCCTTAAATATTTTCTAAAAACAATTTCACTTAAAAGTTCATTTCTCGGGCTAGGGACCTCAGATTCCGATTCCGGGATACGCCCAAGTCCCATATTTTCCTACGGACCCTCCGGGACCGTCAAATCACGGGTCCGGGTCCGTTTACCCAAAATGTTGACCGAAGTCAAATTTATTCATTTTAAAGTCAAGACTTAGCCTTTTTCACAGAATTTCATATTTAAGTTTTCCGACTATGCGCCCGGACTGCGCACGCAAATCGAAGCGACTCTAAATGAGGTTTTCAAGGTCTCAAAAGCACATAATGGGTAAGAAAATAGGTGATGACCCTTTGGGTCGTCACATTCTCCACATCTAAAACAACCGTTCGTCCTTGAACGGATAGAAGAAGGAAGTATCTGAGTCGGGGAATAAATGAGGATAACGGCTCCGCATATCAAACTCGGACTCCCAAGTCGATGCCTTAGGAGGCTAACCTTTCCACTGAACACGAACCGAAGGAAAACTCTTCGATCTCAACTGACGGACTTGCCGGTCTAGAATAGCCACCGGCTCCTCCTCATAAGACAAGTCCTTGTCCAACTGGACAGTACTGAAATCTAACACGTGGGATGGATCGTCGTGATACTTCCGAAGCATGGACACATGAAATACGGGATGCACGGCTGATAAGCTAGGCGGCAATGCAAGTCTATAAGCCACCTCTCCTACTCGATCAAGAATCTCAAATGGACCAATGAACCTAGGGATAAGCTTGACCTTCTTCCCAAATCTCATCACGCCCTTCATAGGCGACACTCGGAGCAATACCCGCTCACCAACCATAAAATCTACATCTTGAACTTTGCGGTCTACATAACTCTTTTGCCTGGACTGAGCCGTACGAAGCCTCTTTTGAATGATCCTGACCTTGTCCAAGGCCTCCTGAACCAGATCCATACCCAACAACCGAGCCTCCCCCGGCTCAAACCATCCAACCGGAGATCGATATCGCCTACCATACAAAGCCTCATAAGGAGCCATTTAGATACTCGACTGGTGGTTGTTGTTGTAGGCAAACTCTGCTAAAGGCAAAAACTGATCCTACGAACCTCCAAAATCAATGACACAAGCTCGGAGCATATCCTCCAGAATCTGAATAGTCTGCTCGGACTGACCGTCCAACTGGGGATGAAAGGCTGTACTCAACTCCACCTGAGTGCCCACCTCTCGCTGAACTGCTCTCCAGAAATGCGAGGTAAACTACGTACCTCGGTCCGAAATGATAGACACAGGCACACCATGAAGGCGAACAATCTTCTGGATATAGATCTCAGCTAACCTCTCGGATGAATAGGAGACTGCCACAGGAATGAAATGCGCTGACTTGGTCATCCTATCAACAATGACCCAAACTGCGTCGAACTTCTTCCGAGTTAGCGGAAGTCCAGTAACGAAGTCCATAGTGATCCGCTCCCACTTCCACTCGGGAAGCTCAATCCTCTGAAATAATCCACCAGGCCTCTAATGCTCATACTTAACCTGCTGACAATTCAAACATCGAGCCACATATGCAACAATATCCTTTTCATTCTACACCACCAATAATGCTACCACAAATCCTGATACATCTTCGCGGTGCCTGGATGAATAGAGTACCGGGAACTATGGGCCTCCTCTAAAATCAACTCTCGAAGCCCATCCACGTTAGGCACACAAACTCGCCCCTACAATCTCAAAACTCCATCATCACCTAATGTAACCTGCTTGGCACCTCCACGCTGCACCGTGTCTCTAAGGACACACAAATGAGGATCATCAAACTGTTGATCACGGATACGCTCCAATAATGAAAATCGAGTGACCGTGCAAGCTAATACTTAGCTAGTCTCAGAGATATCCAATCTCACAAATCAATTGGCCAAAGCCTGAACATCCAACGCAAGCGGCCTTTCACCGACCGGAATATAAGCAAGACTGCCCATGCTGGCTGACTTCCTACTCAGAGCATCAGCCACCACGTTGGCCTTTCCCGGGTGATATAAGATAGTGATATCATAATCCTTCAACAACTCCAACCATCTCCTCTGCCTCAAATTCAACTCCTTTTGCTTGAACAAATACTGAAAACTCTTGTGATCAGTGAACACCTACTAATAATGCCTCAAAATCTTCAATGCGTGAACAATGGCTGCCAACTCTAAATCGTGGACCGGATAGTTCTTCTCATGAATCTTCAACTGCATCAAAGCATAGGCAATAGCCTTGCCATCCTGCATCAACACTGCACCAAGACCAATATGGGAAGCATCGCAATAAACTATGTAAGGCCCTAAACCCATGGGCAATACTAACACTGGTGCCGTAGTCAGAGCTATCTTGAGCCTCTGAAAGCTTGCCTCACACTCGTCCGACCATCTGAACTGGGCACCCTTCTGGGTCAACCTGGTCATCGGGGCTGCGATAGATGAGAACCCCTCCACGAACCGATGATAGTAGCCTGCCAATCCCAAGAAACTCCGAATCTCTGTAGCTGATGTTGGTCTAGGCCAGTTCTTGACTGCTTCAATCTTCTTTGGGTCAACCTGAATACCCTCTGCTGACACAATATGACCCAGGAATGCAACTGAACTCAACCAGAACTCACACTTCAAGAATTTAGCATATAACTGACTATCCCTCAAGGTCCGAAGAATCACTCTAAGATGTTGCTCGTGCTCCTCCTGGCTGCGGGAATATATCAGAATATCATCAATGAAGACTATCACGAATGAGTCCAAATAAGGCTTGAACACTCGGTTCATCAAATCCATAAAAGCTGCTGGGGCATTTGTCAACCCGAATAACATAACCAAGAACTCATAATGCCCGTACCAAGTGTGGAAAGCTGTCTTAGGGACATCAGATGCCCTAATCCTCAACTGATGGTAGCCAGATCTCAAGTCAATCTTTGAAAATACCTTGGCACCCTGAAGCTGATCGAACAAATCATCAATCCTCGGCAGTGGATACTTATTCTTGATGGTGACCTTGTTCAACTGCCGGTAATCAATGCACATTCTTATCAAACCATCCTTTTTCTTGACAAACAACACAGGCAGACCCCAAGGAGAAACACTGGGTCTAATGAAACCCTTCTCAAGAAAGTCTTGCAACTGCTGCTTCAACTCTTTCAACTCTGGCGGGGCCATGCGATACGGTGAAATAGAAATGGGCTGAGTGCCCGGAGCCAAATCAATACAAAAGTTAATATCCCTGTCGCGCAGCATACTCGGCAGGTCTGAAGGGAATACCTCAGGAAATGCATGAACCACAGGCATAAAATCAATAGAGGAAACCTCCGCACTAGAATCACGAACATAAGCTAAATAGGCCAAGCACCCCTTCTCGATCATACGCCGAGCCTTCATATAAGAAATGACGCTACGGGTAGAATGACCAAGTGTCCCTCTCCACTATAAACGAGGAATACCCGGTAAATCTAAGGTCATAGTCTTGGCATGACAGTCCAAGATAGCGTGGTAAGGTGATAGACAGTCCATCCCCAATATGACATCGAAATCGACCATGTCTAGAAGCAAAAAATCCACACGAGTCTCAAGACCCCCAATCACAACTACACAAGAGCGATAGACTCGATCTACCACAATAGAATCATCCACCGGCGTAGACACATAAATAGGAATACTCAACGAATCACTAGGCATGACCAAATACGGTGCAAAATAAGATGACATATACGAGTATGTAGACCCTGGATCAAATAACACTGAAGTATCTCTATCACAAACTAGAACTGTACCTGTAATAACTGCATCTGAAGCCTCAGCCTCGGGCCTGGCTGGGAGAGCATAACATTGAGGCTGAGCCCCACCACCCTGAACTACCTCTCTAGGATGGCCTGCTGCTAGCTGGCCTCCACTTCTGACGGCCAGAGCTCCACCTCTGGGACCTCTACCTCCACCTCTAGCACCTCTACCCCCACCTCTAACTGGCTGGGCGGGCTGTGGAACATTTGGTGCCTGAACCATAGCATGGGAACCCTGATGGGGAGAGCTGCTCGAAGCCCGAGGGCAATACCTAGCAATGTGCCTCGTGTCTCCACAAGTAAAACAAGCCCTCGGTTGTTGGGACTAACGACCCTGAAAACTCTGAAGCGGCGGTGCACTGATAGGTGTTGGTGGTGTACTGAAGGACTGCTGATCAGAATACTGAATCGAGGACCACGGCCACCTGAAGCACCATGAAAAGCCTAAAGGGCTGACTGAAAGGGCCTAGGAGGATGGCCTCTACCATATAAATCTCTACCTCCAGACGAGGTACCATAGAATCTGCCTGAATGATGGGGCCTCTTATCTGACACCTGACCACCTCCTTGTGACAGAACCATCTCAACTCTGTGGGCCACATTGGCCGCCTCCTAAAAGTGATCTCACTCCCGACTTCCTTGGCTATCTGAAGACGAATCAGCAGAATAAGACCATCAATAAACCTCCTCACCCTCTCTCTCTCTCTCTCTCTATAGGAAGTATGACAAGAGCATGGCAAGCTAAGTCGATGAACCTGGTCTCAAACTGGGTGACCGTCATGGAACCTTGCTGGAGGGGTCGAACTGCCTCCGATAGGCCTCTCTCTGAGTAACGGGGAGAAACTTCTCCAGAAATAATATTGTAAACTGCTCCCAAGTCAAAGATGGCGACCCGGCTGGCCTAGCTAAGAAATAATCCCTCCATCAAGTCTTGGCGGATCCAGACAAGCAGAATGTAGCAAAATCAACCCCATTGGTCTCAACTATACCCATGTTCCTAAGAACCTCGTGAAAGCTATATAGAAAATCTCGTGGATCCTCTGAAGAAGCACCGCTGAAAGTAGTAGTGAAGAGCTTGGTGAACCTATCCAGCCTCCACAAAGCATCGGCAGACATAGCCGCTCCATTACCGGTTTGAGCTACTACATCCGGCTGAACAGCTCCAACTGGCTAAATCGCTGGAGTCTGAATCTGAGGAGCTACCTGCTCTAGAATGCGTGTAGTAGGAGTTTGAGCCCCTCCTCCAGCCTGAGAAGTGGTTGGGGCTACAAGAAGCAAACCTGCTTGGGTGACACTCTCCATGAGGCCCACCAATAGGATCAAAGCGTCCTGAAGAACTGGGGTAGCAATAAACCCCTCTGAGACCTGAGCTGGGCCCACCGGAACTGCTGGGGCCGGAACCTCCTCCTCAAAATCAACATGAGGCTCCACCACTGGTGTTGCTGCTCGTGGCTGAACTCTGCCCCTACCTCGACCTCTAGCATGACCTCGGCCTCTGCCCCTAGTGGGAGCTGCTACTAGGGGCTCGTGCTGCTAAGCGATAGATGAGGAAGCGCGTGTTCTCGCCATCTGCGAAAGAACAGAGTAGAAATCCAATTAGCATTTGAGGAACAAATCCGCACGACAAGAAAGAACAAATGTGAGATTTTCCTAACTCTATAGCCTCTGGGGGATAAATACAGACGTCTCCTACCGATCCCTCAGACTCTACTGAGCTTGTCCGTGAGTTGTGAGACCTATGTAACCTAGAGTTCTGATACCAACTTGTCACGACCTGGATTTCCCACCCTCGAGAGTCGTGATGGAGCCTACTAATGTGATCTAGGCAAGCCAATCCTTAACAGCTTACTTCATTAACAAATCACTTCTTTTAACGATTATCAGTGATAGCAAGAAAACAACGAAATTTAATAAATGTATGGAAGACTTAAATTAAAGAAACTGAACAATAATATGGAAATCAACATATGTCTCTACCCAAGATCTGGTGTCACATTACTCACGAACTTCTAAGAGTACTAAATACAACCGTTTGAAAGAAAAATATAAACTGTTTGTCTCGAATACATGAGATAACAGACTGAAATAAAGATAGAGGAGATGCCGGGCCTGCGGACGCTTGTAAGGCTACCTCAGTGTCTCACTGGACTGAAAGTTGGCTCATGCGCTACTACTGTTGTCCAAGACCTGGATCTGTGCAAAAGAGCACAGAGTGTAGTATCAGCACAACCGACCCCATATGCTGGTAAGTGTTTGGCCTAACCCCGACGAGGTAGTGACGAGGCTAGGACCAGACTCTAGATAAACCTGTGCAGTTATATACTATATGGCGGAAAAGTAAACAGGTAATAAGCAATCAAAGCTAGGAAATGGGAAACATGCTCCGGGGATATCAGATAAAACAGAATACCAATGAATAGTAAGGAAACTACAATTTAACTTCTAACACGGATAAAGAGAAATAAGGCAACTTTCACTTTCAGTTTCATCTTGTTGCAGGTGTGCAATCTGATCCCATTTCTCGTATCTTGTGGTAGACGTACCACCCGCTCCCATTTCAGCATATCTTGTCGTAGGCATACCACCCGCTCCCATTTCATTATATCTTGTGGTAGGCGTACTACCCGCTCCCATTTCATTATATCTCGTGGTAGGCGTACCACTCGCTCCCATTTCATTATATCTTGTGGTAGGCGTACCACCCACTCCCATTTTATTATATCTTGTGGTAGGCATACCACCCGCTCCTATTTCATTATATCTTATAGTAGGCATACCACCCGCTCCCATTTCATTATATCTTGTGGTAGGCGTACCACCCGCTCCCTTTTACATTTCATCACACAATCACAAGAAATCCCGGCAAGGGAACATAAATAATATAATAACTTTCCAGCAAGGGAACAACAATATTGAATTAGTCATCCCGACAAGGGAGAATCAGCTATAACCAACTTCAACTCAACTTGTACTCAGTTCAATTATTGAAAGTGCTCAATCATAGAAGATCATTAAGTAAAGCACCCAAATGTCATTTAAGAACACAAAAACTTTCAATTTAAGACTCACGGTCATGCTTGACACCAACGTATAGATACTCGTCACCATGCCTATACGTCATACTCAACACAAAACAAGTAGCAAGTATGACTCAACTCCTAATACCTCAAGCTAGGGTTAGACAAAACACTTATCTCGATGCCTTGATCACCACTCAAGTCTCAACTATAGCTTTACCCCTTGATTCCACTACCAATCCGCTCGAATCTAGTTACAAGTTACTTAATTACATCAATAAGTGCTAAATGAATCAACCCCAATGCATGAAATGAGTTTTCTAAAGTTTTACCCAAAAGTCAGAAATCACCCCCATGCCTACGTGGTCGAAACTCGAGGTTCGGACCAAAACTTGATTATCCATTCCCCCACGAATCCAAATATATAATTTGTTTTGAAATCGGACCTCAAATTGAGGTCCAAATCCCCGATTTTAGAAAACCTAGGTTATACCCAAAACACTCAATTTCCCCCATGAAAATCTTTGATTTGAAGTTGAAATTATGTTAAAAGATGTTAAGGAGTGAAGAAAATGAGTTAGAAATTACTTACCAATGTTTTGGAGAAGAAAGGTTGTTTGAAAAATCGCCTCTTATGTTTTGGGGTTTTGAAAAAGTAAAAAATAACTGAAATTCCCACTTATTTATACCCCTCTCAGACCCTAGTGCGGACCGCATCAAATGGACCGTGCCCGCACAGCCTCCACCGCGGACCGCATAAAGGCGACCGCGGCCGCGCTGGCCCCTCCCTGAAGACCTACAGTTCAGCACTTTGGGTGGACCGCACAAAGGCGACTGCGGCCGCACAGCCTCCACCGTGGACCACACAAAGGCAACCGCGGCCGCGCTGGCCCCTCTGCGGTCGCATGCGATTTCTCGCGGACTGCACTAGAGGGTTCAAAGACTGCTACTTCCTTAACCTGCAACATCTGACTTTCTAAGCCTAAGGCATTCCAGATCCCATTCGAAACTCACCCGAGCCCTCGAAACTCCAACCCAATTATACACACAACCTCAAAAACATCCTACGGACATATTCGTGTACTCAAATGACCAAAATAACATCATGAGCATCGGACTAAACCTCGAGATCAATAAAATTTCTCAAAACTCTTTTAAACATCCAATTTTCTCAATTAAGGTCCGGATCACGTCAAATGACGTCCGTTTTAAACCAAATTTCACAAGAATGACTCAAGTCATATATAAGACCTGTACCGGGCGCCGGAACCAAAATACGGGCCCGATACCATTGCTTTCTAATCAATTTTCACTTCAAATTTCCTTAAATAATTTCTGAAAACAATTTCACTTAAAAATTCATTTCTTGGGCTATGGACCTCAGATTCCGATTCCGGGCATACACCCAAGTCCCATATTTATCTACGAATGTCGACCTGTGAAACGACCTCAGATTTAAATTTTTATGGTACCGTTAGCTCCGTTAGGTGATTTTGGACTTAAGAGTGCATTCAGAATGTGATTTGGAGGTCCGTAGTAGAATTTGGCTTGAATTGGCGAAAAGTTGAAATTTTGGCGAATTTAGCCAGCGGACGAAATTTTGATACGAGTTCGGATTGGATTTCCGGAGGTTGTATTAGGTTCGTAGTGTCATTTCTGACTTGTGTATAAAATTTGAGGTCATTCAGACGAGATTTGATATGTTTCAAGTCGCTTGTAAAATTTAGAAATTTCAAAGTTCATTAGGCTTGAATCAGTGTGTAATTCGTGTTTTTGATGTTGTTTGAAGGCTCTACTTAGTTCTTATGGTGTTTTAGGATTTTGTTGGTATGTTTGGTTAAGGTCCAGACGGGCCGCGGGTGAGTTTCAGGTGCTTAACAGGTGAAAATTTGGACATAGAAGAATTTCTGATGTTGCTGGTTTCTGGTGTTTCGCACCTTCGGTGCGGGAACCGCAATTGCGGTGCCATATATGCGGATGATCAAGCACAGAAGCGAATTTGGAAGGAGTGGTCTGGGGTCGCAGGTGCGAGGTGAGTCCACATCTGCGATGCCCGCAGATGCACGTGAGGGATCGCAGGAGCAGTCTGGGACCGCAGAAGTGGACATAGGTCCGTAGGTGCGCACACGCAGGTGCGAACTTTTGATCGCAGAAGCGAACGATGAGTTTTAAGTGAAAATCCAGACATGCGATGGTAATCCCACAGGTGTGGGATCGCAAATGCGGTTTTGGGTTCGTGTAAGCAAAATCGCAGGGCAGAAAAGGGGAAATATTGAGGGTTTGGTCTCATTTTCATTTTGGGAGTTGGAGAGCTCGGATTTACGCAAAAGTTTGAAGGATTTTCAGAGGAATTTATTGGATAAAGATTCCTAACTCGATTTTGATTATATCTCATTAATCTATTGTTGTATTCTTCATCTAATTAATGAATTTGAGTGAGGAAGTTGGAAAAATGGAGGAAAAGTTCCCCAACCGAATTTCTGAATTTTGAGCAGGATTTAGGCGTTGTATTTGGATAATTTTTGTACGAGTGAACTCATGAGTGAATGGGTGTTCGTATTTTCTAACTTTGACCTGAGTCCGAGACGTGGGCCCGGGAAGGCTTTTTGAGCAATTTTCCAATTTCTTGCATTAACTTTGATTCCATTTACTAGATTAGTTTCTTGTAGTTATATTTATGTTATGTAATTAGTTTTGGCTAGATTTGGCCCATTCGGAGTCGGATATTCATGAAAGAGCATTATTTGAGATTGATTTGAGCTTGGTTTGTAAGTGGCTTGCCTAATCTTGTGTGTGGGAACTCCCCTTAGGATTGGTAATATTGTTGTTATATGAGCGTCGTTGTCACACCCCAAAACCAAGGAGCGCGACCGGCTCTCAACCGAGTAAACCCGACTGAGCAAGCCTGTTAGATTTCATTCTACCCCAAACTAATTCATGAATAAAGAGGAGATGAACTCTATCTATCATAGTTTGTAAATATTTCACTAACAACTTCGATTTTGTTGCCGTTAGCATTTTCAACCATAATATCCAAAATATTACAATTTTTATAGAAATGAAGAAAAACATATTTGTCAAATACCAATATTTTTAATTTAATCTCCAATACCAAACACCCACAACCTGTCTACGGAGCCTCTAAATACAACTGAAGAGTAATATGGAAATACCGGCAACAAGGCTCCGGCTACATCTCGAAATACAAAGTACATGATAAACAATGATACAGGACCCCGAAGTGAAGTAGGGCTCACCAAGTCGGCTGAAAAGAGGATGCGCCACTAGCTGCGACCAACATTGTATGCTATGGAACTACCTATATCCATTTAAAGATGTAGCCCCTCCGGAAAAAAAGGGCGCTAGTACTGTCGAATAGTACTAGTATGTAAGGCAAACACAAATCTTAATAGAATGAATAGTGAAAACAAATAAAAGGCAGTTAAAATAATCAATAAGTACTTTACAGGATTACAAGGAAACCCTATATAAGGGCCACATCGTTTCGATTTAATCTTTTCATCTCTTTAGGTTAAATAATCTTTAGTGCCAAGTGCCACAACCCATAATGCTACCGTGTTTTTACACGGAGTCCGGTCTCGGCCCGACCGGCTGAGCCATCCTAAGTGAGACATATCCAAATTCACAATAATAATAAAAAATCCAACATAAATGCCACCATGTGTACAGCATGGCATCCGATCTCGGCCCGATCGTCTAAGCCGTCTCAAATGAGACGTAACCATATTCACGATTTCATCCACAATGCCACCGTGTTTTTGCACGGAGTTCGGTCTCGGCCCGACCGGCTAAGCCATCTCACTTGGGACATAACCTCTTTCAATTATCTATTTAATTCATATTTCTTTCCATCTTTTATTACATGGCACAAACATCCCCATTTATTAAGTAGTTTTTGGCACTTGGGCACATTTTATAATTCTAGTCTTTCCCTTTTTATTTGTTTGAACAACAGTATCATTCATATCAATAAGTTCTATCACATAAGACATTGCACACATAAGGAAAAGAGCTTGAAAATTATAACCACGTTCTCAAATAGCATGATTACATGGTAAACATTTAGAACAATTACGGAACATAAATCTTTCAACCCAACACATTAAGGCAATCAATTCTAGCATGATCAAGTCAAAACTTACATCAATTATTCGGACACCAAGAGTTCAATTATAAGAAGAAGAGGGTTAGCCATACATACCTCAATAGAGCTTTTAAGTAAATTCTACTCTTTGAAGTCATCTTAAAACGGTTGAGTCGAGGCTCATTTCATAATCTATTCACATTTTCTCATGTCATAGGCATCCCCAGGCACAATTATAACTCAAATTCTCGGCACGTTAACCACACTATATTTCCTGAATTCATTTAATTCATTTCAAACATCTTTGCAGATTACCAACAACTAGACATAATCAATCAAATAAATTTAGTACATATGAGAGCATTTAGGAGTATCAACCATATCGAGTTTTCTCACACAATTTGGCATACTACCCTTTATTTGAAACACGACTCAAAGCCGTAACGTTTTAATACGCAACTCATACTTAGAATATATATAGAATATATATATATATATATATATATATATATATATATATATATATATATTAGGGCTCATTTTGGAATAGTCATGTTTATGGGTAATAACCCGGAATATAAGATTTATGAACTTTGAGCCAACCATGCTTGAACTTATGAAAACATTTATGGAAATTTGATTCCAAGAGATAAAGTTTAGCCAACATACCTTGTTTAAGCTTTTCTTAAGTTACTACAACGTTCAGAAAATTCTAGTAATCCCAATCTAATTAGAGACATAACAAAATCGAACACAAATTAGAAAAATATTCATAGTTTCATCTCATTTGAGCATTTTATCAAACACTAGTTATGCATCTTGATTTCAAAGCTCTTCTACAAGTTTTCCTTCATTCCCAACCCAATCTTTACTTATTTGTGTTCAACAATCTTCTCACAAACCTAATTTGTACATGCATGTATACATAATACTATTACACCCAAGAATCATGCCTCAATAACCCATCTTATACCCCAAACTCGAAATTAAAGTCTAGTGTATAGAACCTTCCCTCTTAGATGAAGATCTTGTGATTGGTTTCCTTAATTCTTGAAGAGTGATGAGAGATTGAATGGTTATAATGCTAGGCTTCCTCCTTCTCTCTCTAAAATGCTCTCACCTCTCTCTAGATTTAGTATAAAATAGCCCCAAATGAACCCCCAAAGCTTATTTATCAAAGTGGGTTCGGATATGAAAATTTCCAAAAATGACCCCCGAAGTCAAATATGTGGTGCAATTATGCTATAACATAATCGATATGTGGACATCAGACTTGCAGCATAATCATTATGCGATAGCATAATTGACAACATAATCAACATGCGACAACATAATTTTTGCCTGACTCTGCTTCACTATGCGAAGCGTATGCGGTCCGTAGAGTCGTTTTGCGATCGCGAAATTGATCGCAAATCTTGCCTTTGGTAATTTGTTCATAACTTTGTGTAGGAATGTCCAAATGACAAACGGTTTGAAGCATTACAAACTAGACTCGAAGACCTTTCATTTAGTAGGTTTTCATTACATAAAACTTCATATGTATTTAGATATACTCGTCCAAAGTGTGGACTTGTGCGAACTCATTAGGAGTTTTAGCCTATTAGGAAATTTTCCAATTTGACTTAGACTTAGGCCTTTCCTTGGACTCCAAATTACTTATTATATGACTTATACACTTATTTACCAAATCCAACTGATGTCCATCATTTTAATAGCACATAAAATATTATAATTAGCCTACCTGGTACCACGAAATCCTAAATTGCTTAACAAAAAATTTTCCGGGGCATTATATTCTCCCCCGCTTAGGATCATTCGTCCTCGAATGAGAAGTAGAGTCCACCCCAAATACTTAACATAATATATCTCTTTTCTAAACTACCTCAGGTCCCTAAATTTTGACTAACTCCCAAATTTTTTAGAAATTTCAGCAACATCTCTTTTGTAACTAGGCCTATCCACCTGCCAGAGAACCACCAAAACCATTCTAACAACACATCCACAACTCGACAAAGCACCACAACATATATATCCATAACACTAATCTCAGCATTACAAGCGCTACATTATCATAATGATACCTAAACATGGACTGCACATTTTTAAATCATAACACCTATAAGGTACCTTTCAAATCAAAACCAATTGTTATACAATCAAGCAAAAATATTTTCTTTCCACGACACTTTCGGCCTTCAAAGGTGGCCTCCTCGACTTACAGGCTTTTCCATAACACATTCACGGAAATGACCCCAACCTCCAAACTTATCTAACAAGGATGACAGCTAGATACCTCGCATAATCTAACTATCTATTAACTTCACCTTCAATAATTTCCACCGGAATGATACACAAAGGATCTCCAACTACCTGCTTAGACATAGACATGTGAAAACACAAAATATATGGGGAACAACTATGGGAAAACTTCATACTCCTAGTGCGGCCTAATGTGAAATACACTTATGCAACCTTCATTATCAACTCACATAACATCTTCAGGGAAAAATATTGAGAATAAACCGTTCACCCTCCTAAATTCTAAATATCTACGCGAACACCCACACTAAACCTTTGATGACCTTCAACGATTACACTAAGATGTGCTATCATGAATTGACCATAAAATTACCTATCGAATATATGTGACCACATGGTGATGCTTCCCATTTGACATGTTTGGACCTTCAATACCTAATAGATTTAATGCAATGGGGAACAACAGGGTTCAATATTAGGCTAGAATTATCCAGGAATTCATTAATGTGTTGAGCAAAGTATTTCATAAGATTATATGCTAAGAGACACGAAGATTACTACTAACAATATTGACTTGATTAATCATTATGACGATATCAATTATTAGACAAATGAGGCATAGGGGTAACTAGGACATTGGCAATAGGAATCATTAAGGAGGAATATTCAAGTACGTGACCTAGTCGTCTCCTGGAATGTAGGGAAAATCAGTTTATCAAGAATGAGAATACTCTGGCACCTTGAATGTGACATGGGTTTCAAATATTACATGAAGTTGAATTACACTCCTAAGGTTAACTGACACAGGGAATCTATGCCACAAGCCCTTGAGGATGAAAAGAAATTGAGCACTTATGAGATTATCATATTTCAGATAGCTTAATCCTTCCTGATAATTGATCCTATATGATAGAACTAAAGATACGACAACTTGTCTTCCAAATCAATATGCTCATAATATGTGCAAAACTCTGAAGCCATCTAATCTAAACCTTTCACGAGTGAAACCACATAGCTAGAATATTTTAATATTGGGATGAAATCATTTATTAGTTAGAGGGTTATAATGGTTAACATGATGCTCCGGGGAGAAGGACAAATAACACTCCAATCCACCCAGGGAGGTGAAATACCAAGGGTAGCAAAACTCCCTGCACATGACAATGACATAGTCAATGATTCTAGAAGTTGAGCGTGTAAAGACAACCGAACCCAATGAGACAGTATAAAATAATCATGGAAGGTCTGCAGATGTTCATGATGAGTTCTCCATGGATTTTGAGTTGAGAAGCACCCAGATGCTAATGAAAGACAGGAAAACATGAGAATTAGGCGTTGTGCTATGATAGCCCCCAAATGTGCATTTGGTCTTGACGGAGAGCCTATTGAGGGTCCTTATGAGAAAGGAAGTGTTATAGTGACACATAGAAGTACAGATTCTCTCATAGATTTCAAACAAGTGTTGGGAAACTAGCACAATGAATTTGCTAACTAAGGAACACAATTAACACATATTGTGGAGGTATAAAAAGAAAATAAACATTTGTAATGAGCTGGACATGCTTATGCTATATTAACTCCCAAATTACAATACAAGACCACGTCACGGACAACCACAATACTAGGAACAAAGTGAGCTACTTACTGCGGGGTGTCCCAAGTGGACACAAAAATTATACTAAGATGGCAACACAAGATCTTCCTATGACGGAGATGTGAGAAACTCAATTTTCAGAGAGACTTTATGCAAAAAGTGACCATTTCGATTGACATGCACTCATATGATAGGTGCTAAGGAATGCTCTTATGTTACTAGACAGTGAAAAGGTTTCATGATACTCGCAAGAGAGTAGAGTCACTGTTCAAACCATAGAAGCCATATACACCAGTGAGAAAAAGAGCGACTCTAGAAGAATCACAACACTAGGATGCTTTACATTGAACTTGACACCACATAGGTAAACTTTACGATGGTGAATGCATAGACACAAGTGAGCAGATGTTGTCCATTTAAACAAAAAGATTCTGTAAGAAATTCATCGGGTATAGTCGTTTGTTGAGAATTTAGGAAAGCAAGTGGAAAGTATTAATCCTAGAGTTATAACTCAATTAAAGGACATAACTATAGAACTCAATTCCACAAGAGGATGTAAATAGGAGAATTTGTAATAGAGGGGATTCATGAATAATGCATCTCGTTCAAAGAGTAGGTGCATGCAATGTTTTGTGATTCAACATCTTGCTAAGACCATGTTTATGAGAACTCTTCAATATGGATGTACATATACAACAAGTAAAAATTTTGTGTTGTTCATATTGATGTACTAAGGAGTGACTTACCTGGTGACTTTAGGTTGATAGGGCAATAGCGTAATTGATACCCCTCGACTCCACATCCCTAATGTATGTTGGTAACATACTGATATACTACATGATCTGGTGGTGCAGAGACATTAATAGGAACAAGGGTACTCCCCTTAGCAGCAAGTTCTACCAATCCCTCCATGGCTTGATACATTCTTCTAACAAACTCTTGGGCAATCTCCCTCAGATTCAATTGTGGGGTCATTCCCTCCTTACTGCTTTAAACTCATGGATTATAGTTTCAAGATTTCTCATTTTGAGAATAAGACATAGCGAGGAAATTAGCTCCCTATCTTGGGTTCTACCGCACGATCTGGAGTATCAAAGAATGGTGAAATTCCTAAATGTCCGAGTAGCCTCCAATTTATTGATGTGGTCGACAATACACCTATAAGAAGGACTCTACTAGACACGACTCTGAGACATCCTAGGACATTTTAAAACCTTAGGCTCTGATACCAAGTTTGTCACGCCCCAAAATCGAGGAGCCCGACCGGCGTTCAACCGAATAAACCTGACTGAGCAAGCCTGTTAGATTTCATTCTACCCCAAACTAATTCATGAATAAAGAGGAGATGAACTCCATCTATCATACTTTGTAAATATTTCACTAACAACTTTCATTTTGTTTCCGTTAGCACTTTTAACCATACAACAACAACAACCACCCAGTATAATCCCATTTAGTGGGGTCTGGGGAGGGTAGTGTGTAAGCAGACCTTACCCCTACCCTTGGGTAGAGAGGCTGTTTCCAAATAAACCCTCGACATCCTTCCCTCCAAGAACTTCCCACCTTGCTCTTGGGGAAACTCGAACTCATAACCTCTTGGTTGGAAGTGGAGGTTGCTTACCATCAGAGCAACCCCTCTTGTCTCTTGTTAGGAGTAAGATAACTTCAAATATCGTATATAGAAGTCTACATGCATTTCCTATTGTTTTATTGTTTCCTATGGAAGTCACTTCATCAAAGAAAAATATCTGATACATTATTCAAAGAGAAAATAGGTCATGTTGGATATTGATTGGTTAATAAAGGGAGTAGCAGTAGCAACTACTTCTATGGGAATTCTCAAACATGGCAAAGAAAGTTCAGCGAGCAGGTCATACGTTGGGACTTAAAGGCTAGAGCAATAGGGATTTGACCACTAGGCCAGGGTTAGTAACTCCGTTTCAATTATAAACAGGAATCCAGCTAATATATGCAGTTTAATATGCTATGGTTATCCTGACAAAGTTCATGTTTGAGTGCTGCCCTGTCAATATTAGATAAACACATTTCTTTTTTAATTTGGCTACAATAAAGCAAAACCATTTTTACTTCATGCAGAAAAAAGAAGAGAATTTGCTAGGCGAAGCATATGTAGTATCAGACAAACTGATCATGGAGGCAGACAACAAAGTCCATCCAATACCTGAGGTTGAAAGAACTTCAGAGGTTGAAAATGTTAAGGATCCCATTCAAGGTAACAACGGAAAAGCTGAGGGTGAAAATATTTTTGAATCACCCTCAGTTGCCAAGGCTGTTGAAGGAATTAGCAGTTCAATGGAAGTCCATGTGTCAGTCGATACACCAAACAAGTCAGGCGAAGAGATGTCAGGGATTTCATTCCACTTTGGGGAGAAAACAGAAGACCAAAAAGTAGAAATCAGCTCAAATGAAAATATTTCTTCAGACGGATACACACAAAATGTAAAAGAATCAGCAACTAGCTCGGACAAGGATGAGGGATGCATGACACAAGAAAAACCCAATGGACATTTGACAAAGACAATCTCAAGTCAGATTGTACACATGCTAGACTATGAAGAGAGTACCACAGAACATTTACTAGAGGATACAACAGAAAAAGAAAAAGTTTGTCATGAAGATGACAGCACAAAGCATGTACCTGATACCGACAAAGGAAGAGACTCATGTGAAACAATCATTGAAGGAAAAGAAGAAAAAGAGACAATGTCATCCATTTTAGAAAGAACAGAAGGGACAAACGCTGAAGCAATAAAATCACCTGGTCACACGAAGGATGAGAAAGCACTCAAAGATGAGAAAGACTACGATGATGATAGAAGTATTTTCATCTCCCCCCAAACAGAGTGCCAAACAGGAGAGGATGAGAAAAAAGTGACAGGAGATGGAGAGGGTGCAAGGAATCTGCTTGTTAACCCATTTGTTAATGTTGTAGAAGAAACCAGGTTAGATGATGCTGAATCAGATACGAGCAGGAAACATGGGGACAACTCAATTGAGAATGGAAACCAAGAAGCACATCAGTTTAACGAAATAATAATAAATACAACATCCAAGGACATTGATGATATTCAGAGCTCAGACATATTGGTATCTTCGTTTACAGAAGAAAGAGAGGACATAGCCCCCAAAGAAGATACCAATTCTGCACCATTAAGAGATGTCATCAGAACTGTCTCAGAGAATGATGCCAACACGAGCCGGCATGAAGAAGAAAACCAAACCAAGATGTTTGAGAATGCCACTATAATTGATCGCAGAGCAAGTAAAGCAAATGAGTCTGGAAAAAACCATGTCCAAATTGTTGATGATTCACAGGTAGCGTGCGAGGAAAATGTGCAAAGGAAAACTGACCAGCTGGACATGCCAGAAGGCTCAAAAAGAGAAAGTAGAGATGACGAAGCATCAGAAATTGCAGCAGAAGGGCAGGAAATTGCTGAAATTCCAAAAGATAACAAGTCAAATGACATCCTTTTGGAAAATGAAGTGGAAAAGAATCTCACTGAACTCTTGCATGTCACTGGTGACGAGATTGGAAACTCATCTTTCGGGGAACTTATAGAGACAACATCCGACCATAAGCTTGATACAGCCACCAGTTCAGAAGATATCCATGGTGGTTTGAAGGGAAAATGCAACATGGATGACAATAAGGAAGAGGTAACTCTACTGGAAAAGATGAGGATCAAGCATTGTTACATAATTTATCCGTCCTATTAGTTCTATATGTGCAAGGAATTCACATCTGCTTATCTATTGAAAAACTAAGTGAAACTTTAAATTCTTCTTGCAGAATATGCCAGTTGTAGACTCGAACGACAAGACCAAGAATGAAATTTCATGCAATACCAATCATGACGCTGTTGACTATCCAGCAGTTGAGGAAAAACTTGAAGAACCAGCAGTTGAAGAAAAACATGAAGAACCAACGGTTGAAGAGAAACCTAGAGAACCAGCAGTTACGGAGAAACATGAAGAACCAGCGATTGAGGAAAAACCAGCCGTGGAAGAAAAACTTGAAGAACCAGAGGTTGAGGAGAAACATGAAAAACTAGCAGCTGAAGAGAAACCTAGAGAACTAATAGTTGAAGAAAAAGCTGAAGAACCAACACCGGAAGAACTAGAATTTGAAGAGAAACCTGAAGAACCATCTGTTGAAGAAATACCTGAACAATTAGTAGTTGAAGAGAAATCTGAAAAACCAGCGGTTAAAGAGGAGAAGTCTGAAAAGGTAACTCTCTTGGAAAAGGTGAGGATCAAGCACTATCACAAAGTTTATCCATCCTATTAGTTCTGTATGTGCAAAGATTCGAATCTACTTATCAATTGAAAGATTAAGTGAAACTTTAAATTCTTCTTGCAGAATATGTCAGTTGTAGATTTCAATGAGAAGACTGACAGTGAAATTCAATGCAATACCAACAATGATGTTGCCGACTATTTATCAGTTGAGGCAAACCTTGAAGAACCGGAGTTGAAGAAAAACCTGAAGAACCAACGGTTGAGAAGAAACCTGAAGAACCATCAATTGAGGAGAAACGTGAAACACCAGCATTTGAGAAGAAACCTGAAGAACCAATAATTGAGGAGAAACCTGAAGAACAAACAATTGAAGAGGAGAAACATGAAAGGATAACTCTCCTGGAAAAGGTGAGGATCAAGCATTGTCACAAAGTTTATCCATCTTGTTAGTCGTGTATACGATACAATTTACATATGCTTACCTACTGAAAGACTAAGTAAGACTTTAAAGTTCTTCTTGCAGAGTATTCCAGTTGTAGTCTCGAACGACAAAACTGAAAGTAAAACTCCAAGCATTACAAACAATAATGCTGCTCACTTTTATAGAAATGAAGAAAAACATATTTGTCAAATACCAATATTTTTAATTTAATCTCCAATACCAAACACCACCCATAACCTGTCTACGGAGCCTCTAAATATAACTGAAGAGTAATATGGAAATGCTGGCAACAAGGCTCTGGCTATACCTCAAAATACAAAGTACATGATAAACAATGATACAGGACCCCGAAGTGAAGTAGGGCTCACCAAGCCAGCTGAAAAGAGGATGCGCCACTAGCTGCGACCAATACTGTATGCTATGGGACCACCTACATCCATTTAAAGATGTAGCGCCTCCGGCAAAAGGAACGTTAGTACTGTCGAATAGTACTAGTACGTAAAGCAAACACAAATCTTAATAAAATGAATAGTGAGAACAAATAGAAGGCAGTTAAAATAATCAATAAGTACTTCACAGGATTACAAGGAAACACTAAATAAGGACCACATCGTTCTGATTCAATTTTTTCATCTCTTTAGGTTAAATAATCTTTAGTGCCAAGTGCCACAACCCATAATGCCGCCGTGTTTTTACACGGAGTCCGGTCTCGGCCCGACCGGCTAAGCCATCCTAAGTGAGACATATCCAAATCCACAATGATAATCAGAAATCCAACGTAAATGCCCCCATGTGTACAACATGGCATCCGATCTCGGCCCGATCGGCTAAGCCATCTCAAGTGAGACGTAACCTTATTCACAGTTTCATCCACAATGCCACCTTGTTCTTACACGGAGTCCGGTCTCGGCCCGACCGGCTAAGCCATCTCACTTGGGACATAACCTCTTTCAATTATTCATTTAATTCACATTTCTTTCCATCTTCTATTACATGACACAAACATCCCCATTTATTAAGTAGTTCTTGGCACTTGGACATATTTTAAAATTCTAGTCTTTCCCTTTTTATTTGTTTGAACAACAGTATCATTCATGTCAATAAGTTCTATCAGATAAAACATTGCACACATAATGAAAAGAGCTTGGAAATCATAACCACGTTCTCAAATAGCATTATTACATGGTAAACATTTAGAACAATTATGGAACATAAATCTTTCAACCCAACACATTAAGACAACCAATTCTATCATGATCAAGTCAAAACTTACACCAATTATTCGGACACCAAGAGTTCAATTATAAGAAGAAGAGGGTTAGCCATACATACCTCAATAGAGCTTTTAAGCAAATTCTACTCTTTGAAGTCATCTTAAAATGGTTGAGTCGAGGCTCATTTCATAATATAATCACATTTTCTCATGTCATAGGCATCACCAGGCACAATTATAACTCAAGTTGTCGGCACGTTGACCACACTCTATTTCCCGAATTCATTTCAAACATCTTTACAGATTACCAACAACTAGACACAATCAATCAAATACATTTTGTACATATGAGAGCATTTAAGAGTATCAACCATATCAAGTTTTCTCACACAATTTGGCTTACAACCCTTTATTTAACACGACTCAAAGCCGTAACATTTTAATACGCAACTCATACTTAGAATATATATAAAATAGACCCAAATGAAGCCATATATATATATCTTAGGGCTCATTTTGGAATAGTCATGTTTATGGGTAATAACCCGGAATATAAGATTTATGAACTTTGAGCCAACCATGCTTGAACTTATGAAACATTTATGGAATTTGATTCCAAGAGAGAAAGTTTAGCCAACATACCTTGTTTAAGATTTTCTTAAGTTACTACAAAGTTCCGAAAATTCTAGCAATCCCAATCTACTTAGAGACATAATAAAATCGAACACAAATTAGGAAGATATTCATGGTTTCATCTCATTTGAGCATTTTATCAAATACTAGTTATGCATCTTGATTTCAAAGCTCTTCTACAAGATTTCCTTCATTCCCCAACCCAATCTTTACTTATTTGTGTTCAACAATCTTTCCACAAACCTAATTTGTACATGCATGTATACATAATACTATTACACCCAAGAATCATACCTTAATAACTCATCTTATACCCCAAATTCGAATTAAAGTCTAGTGTATAGAACCTTACTTCTTAGATGAAGATCTTGTGATTGGTTTCCTTGATTCTTGAAGATTGATGAGAGATTGAATGGTTATAATGCTAGGCTTCCTCCTTCTCTCTCTAAAATGCTCTCACCTCTCTCTAGATTTAGCATAAAATAGCCCCAAATGAACCCCCAAGGCTTATTTATCAAAGTGAGTTCGGATATAAAAATTTCCAAAACTGACCCCCAAAGTCAAATATGTGGTGTAATTATACTATAGCGTAATCGATATGTAGGTAGGAGACTTGCAGCATAATCATTATGCGATAGCATAATTGACAGCATAATAAATTATGCGATAGAATAATCAACATGCGACAACATAATTTTTGCCCGACTCTGCTTTTCTATGCGACGTGTATGAGGTCCGCAGAGTCATTTTGCGATCACGAAATTGATCGCAAATCCTGCCTTTGGTAATTTGTTCATAACTTTGTGTAGGAATGTCCAAATGACGAAAGGTTTGAAGCGTTATAAACTAGACTCGAAGACCTTTCATTTGATAGGTTTTTCATCACATAAAACCTCATATATATATTTAGATATGCTCGTCCAAAGTGTGGACTTGTGCGAACTCATTTGGAATTTTAGCCTATTATGAAATTTTCCAATTTGACTTAGACTTAGGCCTTTCCTTGGACCCTAAATTACTTATTATATGACTTATACACTTATTTGACAAATCCAATTGATGTCCATCATGTTAATAGCATGAAAAATATTATAATTAGCCTACCTGGTACCACGAAATCCTAAATTAATTAACAAAATTTTTTTCCGGGGCATTACAGCCGCGTACGTGAGGTAACGAGTACGTACACGCGCTATTTGTCGTAAACTCGATTTTCACTAAATAGTAACATGTCTTTCCTCTTATTTGAACTTATTAGCATGTGTAGTATCGTGTCAGACTAAAAAAACATGCCTACTCGCCTTAACGATTTACTTGAACTACGTGCAACATGTTTAGTGGTTTTACCTATTTTCTCGTAACTTGTACTTAGGTTAAATTGTAAGATTTAGTGTAGTAACTATTGAATTCTATTATTTGGCTGCATATTTACTTTGGGACTACGGAACGTGATTCCGGGAGATCCCCATGTCTTGCATATTTACTTTGGTACTACAGAATTGTATTCCGGGAGATCCCCCTGCACATTTACGTTTGAAACTACGAGACGGTATCTCGGGAGATCCTTTGTTGTATTACTGAGTACTGAGCTATTGTTTTTTTCATGATTTCCTCCTTGTTACATTTTTGCCTTATTACTGCGAAGTTTCATTTTTGCTTTGCCTTATTTTATGTATGTATGTATATATATATATATATATATATATATATATTTCAGTAGGGCCATGACCTGACCACGTCACTACTCGACCGAGGTTAGGCTTGGAACTTACTGAGTACCATTTTGGTGTACTCACGCCCTTTCTTGCACATGTTTTTCGTGTGCAGATCCAGGTACATCTTACTTGCCTCATCGTTAGCGCAACCACTGCAGCTTATTGGAGATTCAACGTACATCTACCCGCGTCCGCAGATCCTCAGAGTCCCGCTCTATCCATTATTTGTTTTCCTCCTTTATCCCTTTTAGATACAAATGTATAGAAGAGAGTTAGATAAATTTCTTAGAGCTTGTGATTCGTGATTACCGGGTTTTGGGAATACTGTTTATATTCGAGTGGTATCTTACTTGTATATGTCGAACAATATTTTATTAGTATATAGTATCTATTGAAGTTTAGTTGTTAATTACTGCTTTATTTCCGTTATTTCGAAATTGTTAGGCTTACCTAGTGATAGCAACTAGGTGCCGTCACGACATCTTACGGAGGGAGAACTGGGTGGTGACAAGTTGGTATCAGAGCTCTGGGTTCATAGGTGTCGTGAGTCACAAGCCAGTTTATTAGAGTATCGCTGATCGGTATGGAGATGTTTGTACTTATCTTCAGGAGGTTATAGAACTATTAAGAACAATCATACTTCTTTTATTCTCCTTGTCGTGCAAGTTACTGACATCAAATTCTAAAATTCTCTATTCTATTATTTCTCACAGATGGTGAGGACCCGTACTAGGAGATCTGACGATCAAGCACCCGAGCCCCTGCCAGAGCCGCCAGAGGTCGGGGCCGGGGTAGAGGACGACCACGCGGTGCAGCCAGAGCTCCTGCGTGAGCTACAACAGAGAAGCCCCCATAGCTCTAGCTAGAGGACAAACACTGTAGGTTTCTGCTGCACTAGCCCTCCGAGAGACTCTAGCCCAGTTCATGAGTATGTTAATGAGCCTCAGGGATGCTTAGTGCAAGGAGTTTGAGCAGCTGTACTAGAGTTCTATGACTGTGTTGGAGTATACAATCCATTTTAGTGAGTTGGCTCGACATGCACCAGTCTTGGTTGCCACAGTTCGGGAGAGGGTTCGTTGCTTCATTGAGGGACTCCACCCCAACATCAGGACCAGTATGGCCAAGGAGTTGGAGATGTATATCTCTTATCAGCAAGTCGTGAGTATTGCTAGGAGAGTGCAGGGCATGCTTGCCCAGGAAAAAGAGGAGAGAGATTCCAAGAGGTCTCGAGAGGCTAGTTATTATTCTAGGGTTTGTGCCCCAATAGCTCGCCATAGTAGGGGGTTATGTGAGTCGCCTTGTTCATTCAGCTCTTCCAGCTGCCAGTGGTGTTCCAGCTCCTTTCAGGCATTATGAGCCTTATTATGCACCACCAGTATCCAGTGTACCGCCTGCTCGGGTGCTATTAGCGGCTAGTCCAGTAGGCCAGGCCCGAGCAAGTCACAACAGCCACGTCTTCCGAGGGGTTGTTTTGAGTGTGGCAACACTCGCCATATGGTAAATGATTGCCCCAGACTTAGGAGGGGTGTACCTTCACAGACTTCTCAGCCACCATGTGCTCCATGGGGTCCTCCAACAATGCTTCCAGCCTAGCTACCACCCCACCCACTCAGCCAGCTCAAGATTGAAGTTAGGGAGGTTGAGGTTGCCCTAGAAGGGGAGGCCATGCCAGCTATTATGCCCTTCCAGCTCTTTCAGAGGCAGTTGCTTCTGATTCTGTCATCATATGTATTGTTCCAGTCTGTCATAGAGATGCATCACTATTATTTGACCCTAGCTCTACGTATTCATATGTGTCCTCTTCTTTGCTCCACATTTTGGGGTATCTCAGAATGCGTTGAGTTCTCCTATTTTGTTACTACTCATGTGGGAGATTATCTTGTTGTGTACCACGTATATCGGTCGTGTTTGATTGCTCTTAGTATTTTTGAGACCAGAGCTAATTTATTATTACTCAACATGGTAGATTTTGATGTTATCTTGGGCAAGAACTGGCTTTCACCCCATTATGCTATTCTTGATTATCACGCTAAGACTGTGATGCTAGCTATGCCAGGCTTA
Source organism: Nicotiana sylvestris (assembly GCF_000393655.2). Taxonomy (NCBI): domain Eukaryota; kingdom Viridiplantae; phylum Streptophyta; class Magnoliopsida; order Solanales; family Solanaceae; genus Nicotiana; species Nicotiana sylvestris. Next base: position 14,819,613 of record NC_091058.1, read on the forward strand.
CCGCGATTAGAATGGAGGGGTACCTTAGAGTATACTCCCCGCAGAGTCATTTCATTTCTTAAGGCTCAGTGAATGCTTGAGAAGGAGTGTGATGCGTATTTAGCTTATGTGAGAGATGTTATTATTGATACCCCTACAATTGAGTCAGTTCCAGTAGTGAGTGACTTCTTATATGTGTTTCCAACTGACCTTCCGGTCATGCCGTCTGACAGATATATTAATTTTAGCATTGATTTTTTGCCGGGCACTCAGCCCATCCCTATTCCTCCTTATTGTATGGCTCCTCCTAAGTTGAAGGAGTTGAAGGAGCAGTTGTAAGAGTTGCTTGATAAGGACTTCATTCGGCCCAGTGTGTCATTTTGGGGTGCACCGGTCTTGTTTGTGAAGAAAAAGAATGGTTCTATGCGTTTGTGTATTGATTATCGCCAGCTGAACAAGGTTACAATGAAGAACATGCATCCATTACCTCGCATTGATGACTTATTTGATTTGCTATAGGTTTCCAGCATGTTTTCCAAGATTGACTTGCGTTCAGGCTATCATCAGTTGAAGATTCGGGAGCCGGATATCCTGAAGAATGCCTTCAGGACCAGATATGGTCATTATAAGTTTCTTGTCATGTCTTTTAGGCTGACCAATGCCCCAGCAGCCTTTATGCATTTGATGCACAATGTGTTCCGGCCTTATCTTGACTCCTTCGTTATTGTGTTTATTAACAACATCCTAGTGTATTCCCGGACTCGTGAAGATCATGAGCATCACCTAAGGACTGTGCTTTAGACTTTGAGGGAGAAGAGGTTGTATGCAAAATTTTCTAAATGTGAGTTTTGGCTTGACTTAGTGGCATTCTTGGGTCATATAGTATCGAGTGATGGGATCAAGGTAGATCAGAAGAAGGTGGAGGCATTGCATAGTTGGCGTAGACCGTCATCAACTATGGAGATTCATAGTTTTCTGGGTTTAGCGGGGTATTACCGTCGTTTCATAAAGGGATTCTTATCTATTGCAGAACTTATGACTAGGCTGACCCAGAAGGGTGCTCTGTTCAGGTGGATAGAGGAGTGTGAGGAGAGCTTTCAGAAGCTCAAGACAACTTTGACTACAACCCCAGTATTTGTATTGCCTACACGTTCGGGGTCTTACACCGTCTATTGTAATGCTTCGCATATTGGTCTTGGCATGGTGTTGATGCTGGATGGTAGGGTGATTGCCTATGCGTCCAGACAGTTGAAGGTGCATGAGAAGAACTATCATGTCCACGATCTTGAGTTAACAACTATTGTTCACGCCCTGAAGATCTGGCGCCACTACATGTACGGTGTTCCTTGTAAGATCTACACCAATCACCAGAGTTTGCAGCACCTGTTCAAGCAAAAGGTTCTTAATTTGCGTCATCGGAGGTGGTTAGATCTATTTAAGGATTATGACATCACTAATTTATACCACTCGGGGAAGGCTAATGTGGTGGCCGATGCTTTGAGTCGCTAGGCAGAGAGTTTGGCATAACTTCCAGCAGTAGAGAGACCCTTAGCAGTGGATGTTCAGGCCTTAGCCAGCCTGTTTCTGAGATTGGATATTTCGGAACAGAGCCAAGTATTGGCTTGCGTGGCCTCTTGGTCTTCTATTTATGACCGTATCAGGGAACATCAGTATGATGACCCTCATCTGCTCATCCTTCAGAATAGGGTTTGGCAAGGTGATGCTAGAGATGTGACTATTTGTGATGATGGCGTGTTGAGGATGCAGGGCCGGATATGCATGCCCAATGTGTATAGGCTTCGGGAGTTGATTCTTGAGGAGGCCCACAACTTGTGGTATTCCATCCATTCGGGTGCCGCGAAGATGTACCAGGATTTGCGATAGCATTATTGGTGGATGAGGATGAAAAAGGATATATTTGGGTTTGTGGCTCGGTGTCTCAACTATCAGCAGGTTAAGTATAAGCATCAAAGACCGGGTGGCTTTCTTCAGAGGTTAGAGATCCCTGAGTGGAAGTGGGAGCGAATCACCATAGATTTCGTAGTTGGGCTCCCACGGACTTCGAGTAAGTTCGACGCTATTTGGATGATTATGGATCGGCTTACCATGTCAGCTCATTTCATTCTAGTGATGACTACTTACTCTTTAGAGAGGTTGGCTGAGATTTACATCCGAGAGATTGTTTGCCCACATTGTGTCCCAGTTTCCATCATTTCAGATAGAGGCACACAATTTACATCACTGTTCTGGAGAGCTATATAGTAGGAGTTGGGCACTAGAGTGGAGCTGGGCACAACATTTCACCCTCAGACGGATGGGCAGTCCGAGCACAAGACTTAGATTCTAGAGGATATGCTCTGTGTGTGTGATAGAGTTTGGAGGGTCATGGGACCAGTTCTTGCCACTTGCGGAGTTTGCCTACAATAATAGTTATCAGTTCAGCATTCAGATGACACCGTATGAGGCTCTATATGGTAGGGGATGTCGGTCCCCAGTGGGTTGGTTCGAGAAGGGAGATGCCCGATTATTGGGTACAGACTTTGTCCAGGATGCCTTGGATAAGGTGCAGGTGATTCATGGTATAGTTTGCATGGTCCAGTCCAGACATAAGAGTTATGCGGACCGGAAGGTTCGCGACTTAGCATTCATGGTTGGAGAGCAGGTCTTGCTTTGGGAATCACTTGGGCGTCATGAGGTTTGGAAAAAAGGGCAAGCTGAGCCCGAGGTACATTGGTCCTTTTGAGGTATTGCGGCGTGTTAGGGAGATTGCCTATGAGATTTCTCTACCTCCCAGCCTAGCAGGAGTTCATCTAGTATTCCATGTTTCTATGTTCCAGAAGTATCACGATGATCTGGCTCATGTATTGGATTTCAGCTCAGTCCAGTTGGACAAGGATCTATCTTATGTTGAGGAGCCAGTGGCTATTTTGGATAGGCAGGTCAAAAAGCTAAGGTCAAAGAACATTGCTTCAGTAAAGGTTCAGTAGAGGGGTCAGCCGGTCAAGGAGGCGACTTGGGAGACCGAGCAAGATATGCACAGCCGTTACCCTCATCTTTTCATAGATTCAAGTATGTCTCTATGCTTGTTCGAGGACGAATGATTGTTTTAAGAGGGGGAGGATGTAACGACCCGGCCAGTCGTTTTGAGAGTTAAAGCCCCAATCCCCTATTAACTACTTCCGCCGTATCTAATTCTGCTATTGTGTCTTGCCGGGAGGGTTAGTTTTGGTTTTCAGAGTGAATTAAAACACTTAGTCTCTTAATTGGAAGCTTAAATTGAAAAAGTCGACCGGATGTCGACTTGTATGTAACGACCTCAGATTTGAATTTTGACGGTTCCGTTTAGAGGTGTTCAAAACCGAACCGAAATCGAAGCTTAATGGCTTATTGGTATCGGGTTAACAATTTAATGGATGGGGAATGAATTAAATTTTTTTTATTAACAGCTTATCAGTTTGGGGGCGGATTATTCAATTTTCTTAACGGATTATCCGTTAACCCGTTAAGAATATATATATATATATATATATTAATTACTACAAAAAAGAAAAGATGTCATATCGTTATTTCGTTGTTGCTGATGTCAGTATTCAAATGCTTATTCACTTGTACAATGTCTTAACTTCTTTCTCGAAGAATATTAGTGATGAAAGTAAAAATAAAAAGGCGTATATATTATATGTGATTGTGAGTTTTAATCAAGATGATGAGTAACTGAATTATCCTGAGTTGAGAGTTTGGAGAATTCATATTGACGACTATTTTAATACTAAAAATTGGAAAGCTGCTACTCTAATTTCTCCTTTTTCTTTCTCAATTTTCTATTTTGAGTCACCGGTTAGCAAACAATTAATGCACGCAATATAGATTGAATTAGGCCGATAAACTATCGGATAACCTCCCGATAAGAACTAAACCGATACCAATCCGTCCGATATTTTATCGGGTGGCTATCAAATTAATACATTTAAAAGCTGATAACCGATAAGCCAAACCGTTAAGTGTAAATAACCTCTCAATCCGTCTGATAAGCAGCCCTAGTTCCGTTAGCTTCATTAGGTGATTTTGGACTTAGGAGTGCGTTTGGAATGTGATTTGGAGGTCCATAGTGGAGTTTGGCTTGAATTGGCAAACAGTTAGAATTTTGGCGATTTTGGCCATCGGTGGAAAATTTGATATCGGGTTCGGTTGGATTTTCAGAGGTTGGAATAGGTTTGTAGTGTCATTTCTGACTTGTGTGTAAAATTTGATATCATTCAGACGAGATTTGATATGTTTCGACGTCGTTTGTAGAATTTAGAAAGTTTCAAAGTTTATTAGGCTTGAATCCGTGTGTAATTCGTGTTTTTAATGTTGTTTGAAGGCTCGACTAAGTTCGTATGGTGTTTTAGAATTTGTCGGTATGTTTGGTTGAGGTCCCGGGGGGCCTCAGGTGAGTTTCGGGAGCTTAACGGGCGAAAATTTGGACTTAGAATAATTTCTGATATTGCTGGTTTCTGGTCTTTTTGCACCTGCGGTGGGGAACCGCAGGTGCAGGGCCGCATATGCTGATGATCAAGCGCAGAAGTGGATTTGGAAGGAGTGGTCCGGGGTCGCAGCTTCGAGGTGAGTTCCGCATCTGCAATGCCCGCAATGCGACCTTTTGATTGTAGAAGCGGACGATGAGTTTTAAGTGAAAATCCACACCTGCAATGGCAATCCCGCAGGCGCGGGACTGCATATGCGGTTCTAGGTTTGCAGAAGCAAAATCGCTGGGCAGAAAAGGGGTAATATCGAAGGTTTGGTCTCATTTTTATTTTGGGACTTGGAGAGCTCGGATTTAGGCGAAATTTTGAATAATTTTTAGAGGAAGTTATTGGGTAACGATTCCTAACTCGATTTTGATTATATTTCATTAATATATTGTTGTATTCTTTATCTAATTAAGGAATTTGAGTGAGGAAGTTGGGAAAATGGGGGAAAGTTCCCCAACCGAATTTCGGAGTTTTGAGGGGGATTTAGGCGTCGGATTTGGATAATTTTTGTACGAGTGAACTCTGAGTGAATGGGTGTTCATATTTGGTAGCTCTTACCCAATTCCGAGACGTGGGCTCGGGGAGGCTTTTTGAGCGATTTTCCAATTTTTTGCTTTAACTTTGATTCCATTTTCTAGATTAGTTTCTTGTAGTTATATTTATGTTATGTAATTGGTTTTGGCTAGATTAGGGCCATTAGGAGTCGAATGTTTGTGGAAAGTGCATTATTTTGGATTGATTTGAGCTTGGTTCGAGGTAAGTGACTTGCCTAACCTTGTGTGGGGTAACTCTCCTTAGGATTGTTACTATTGTTGTTATATGAGCGCCGTGTACGTGAGGTGACGAGTAAGTAAATGGGCTATTTGTTGTAAAACCCGATTTTCACTAAATAGTAACATGTCTTTCCTCTTATTCGAACTTATTAGTATGTGTAGTATCCTGTCAGACTCAGAAAACATGCCTACTTGCCATAACTATTTACTTGAACTACGTGCAGCATGTTTAGTGGTTTTACCTGTTTTCCATTAACTTGTACTTAGGTTAAATTGTAAGATTTCGTGCTGTAACTATTGATTATATTGTTTGGCTGCATATTTACTTTGGGACTATGGAACGGTATTCCGAGAGATCCCCATGTACTGCATTTTTACTTTGGGACTACGGAACGGTATTCCGAGAGATCCCCTGTCATGCACTATTACTTTGGGACTACAGAACTATATTCCGGGAGATCCCCCTGCACATTTATATTTGGGACTACGAGATGGTATCTCGGGAGATCCCGTGTTGTATTGCTTAGTTATGACCTATTTTTTTCGTAATTTCCCGCTTGTTACATTTTAGCCTTATTACTGCGAAATTTCATTTTTGCTATATATATATATATATATATATATATATATATATATATATATATATATATATATATATATATATATATATATTTCGGTAGGGCCCTGACCTTACCTCTTCACTACTCGACCGAGGTTAGGCTTGGCACGTACTGGGTACTATTGTGGTGTACTCACGCCCTTTCCTGCACATATTTTTCGTGCGCAGATCCAGGTACATCTTACCCGCCTTATCGTTAGTGCAGTTGCTGCAGCTTACTGGAGACTTCAAGGTATATCTTCCCGCGTCCGCATATCCTCGGAGTCCCCCTCTATCCCTTATGTTATTTTCCTCCTTTATCCCTTTTAGATACAAATGTATAGAAGAGAGTTAGACAAATTTCTTAGAGCTTGTGACTCGTGATTATCGGGTTTTGGGAATGATATTTATATTCGAGTGTTGGCTTACTTGTACATGCTGAACAATATTTTATCAATTTATAATATCTATTGAAGTTTAGATGTTAATTACTGCTTTATTTCCGTTATTTTGAAATTATTAGGCTTACCTTGTCGTAGTGATTAGGTGCCATCACGATGTCTTACGGAGGGAGAAATGGGTCGAGATAAATTCTTTCATGACCCAAATCTCCCTCTATATGATATCGTGACGGCACCTAGTCTCTACGACTAGGTAAGCGTAACAACTTGCGAAATGACAAAAATAAAAATAGAATTTAACAGCTAGATTGCAACAGATAACTATAAAATGATAAAATGCTGCTCGGCTTGTACAAACGTCCCAACACTAGAGTATACATAGAGTTTCCAAAACCCGGAAAATCATAAGTCACAAGCTACAGAAGAAAAACTAGTATCTCTATACACCAGAGTCCAAGAAGATACGGAAAGGTAAACGACATAGGAGGGAATAGAGGGGGACTCCGAGGTCTGCGAACGCGGGCAGAATACTGATGAGTGGTGATTTTACCACTCATTCCAGTCTCTTTTCTTTAGATTTTATGTCCTTTAATTATAATAGGAGGTCGTTTATGGTATGTATTGTTAGATTTTCAGGTAAATGATGCCATGAAGAGAGTTGAATTCAATTGAAGTGGAATTGAGCAAAAAAGGGTTGAAACAATGCAAAACTCTTCAGTGATTCCGCATATGCGGAACACTGGTCACTTCTGCGAGGAAATGGCCGCATTCGCGGAAGAAGACCTGGAAGGCAGGAATCACATCTGCGGAACCGCACCTGTGCTTGAAGTTCGGATCTGTGGTGGTGCATCTACGAGTGTAAGTCCGCTTTTGCGGAACCAGTGCTTCATTGAAACCTCCCAAATATGAATATTGATATTATACAATGTCTACCGAGCTTATTATTGAATTATCGATTGAATTATATTACATGAAAACATGACGAGATTGAAAATTATTTATTATTTCTGAAAAGGCATCTTTATGATATTTTATGTTTAATACTAGCATATTTTCTGACTTATCCCCAATAAAAATGGTTTTGGTTAAATGTTATTACTCACTTAGCTAGCGACTCATTCCCCGATAATTTTTTTTAGAGAGACAACAGTTGACGCAGGCGAGAATTTCGTTAATTATAGCACATAGGTTGATAGTTCTTGGTTAGCCTCGCACTTGTTCGCGTGGGCGGAGATTTTATTTATTGTTATGGTCTTTTTTTTGAACTCTTAGAGTCGTTACATAGTCCTCCTTTTAGTGTCGTGAGTATTCATTTGTTAATATGGACTAGTTACTAGGATTGTACTTTCTTTCCGTATTTTTAGAGTTGGTTTTGGTTTTATTATGTTGAGGAGGTTGGTAATATTGGTAGAAACGCGTTTGTGGTTAGTTGATGAAGATTATAACTGATTTAGGTGAATATTGGTTGGTTGTTACTTGTTTATGAGATAGGAAGTTTTTTGGGATAGTCCAAAAATAGGGGAAAATCTGTCCGATTTTCTGGAAAATACTGACGAGGCTTACTTGGGGGCACTTGCTCCTAAGTGTCGGTCATAATCCTAAATTGGGTCGTGACACCCAAGTCCGAAATTATCATACGTACCTATTGGAACTTTCAAATCCCGATTCCGAGGTCTTTCGATCAAAAGTCAAACCTTAGTCAACTCTTCCAACTTAAAGCTTCGGAAATGAGAATTTTCTTTCGAAATCAACTCCGAACTTCCTGAAATTTAATTTTGACCATGTGTACAAGTCATAATACCTGACGTGAAGCTACCCAAGGCCTCAAATTGCCGAACGACACTCTAGAGCTCAAAACGACCGGTCGGGTCGTTACATTTTCCTGGTAAGGTTTTTAATGAGGCAGTAAGCAATGCATATTATTAATAACTATGTACAACCTCACGGGTTTTTCCTAATGAATTCTTAATGAGGTATATTTTTGTTTTGACATGGACATCCAAGGGGGAGTATTGTAAATAGTGTATGGATCAATATATGTCATCCTTATACTGTGGATACTTGTCTCTGTATCTACTCAATAACTATCAAAACATATATCAACTATGCCTATAAATAGGCTTTGTAAATGTTTGTTTAATTGAGATAACAGAAGAAGAGATAAGCCTCTTCTTTCTATCTCTTTCAGATTTTGATATATTGCTTTTATTTCATAACAATATATAATTCAAGATGAAGTGAAAACAGAGAAAAAACAAAAAAAGAGAAGATAATCCAACCTCTTGGAGGGTGCAGAGGAAGATTTTACGGCGACCGATAGGGACAACGTGATTGGCTGAAGAGGAATTGTGATGGATGAACTCTGAAGCGTAGAACGCTAGAAGCCGAAATCCAAATAAGGGAGAGAACCCAAAGAGTTTGTAGTTTGAGAACTTTTTGTAACTTTAGGATTTCTTTAATAAATGACTTTAATTAAAAATTACTTTTAAGATTTGTTGTTAATTATAGATAAATGTAATTGAGTTAAAAACCATTTATAATAACTAGCTCTATTAAATAATTTTCCTAATGTGTTTGCCATGTGATCACGCCCAACTCTAGTCCTAAAAAGGATAAGCGGTCCGGAGTCGAATCCCACAGAGAACTAAGGCGTAGTTATATCTGTTTAATATCACTAAAAAGATAAGTTTGAATAATTTTATAAATTATAAAGATTGAGATTTATATTTCTAACTAATTAACTAGCAAATACTAGAAAACGATAAAATTATCAACTAACAAGACAAAGGGTTGGAGACTAAATTAGGAGGTCTAGAGTTATGAGTTCCCCAATTGTCGGAATCTTTCTACCTATGTTCCCTACAATTTTTGCCAATGTATTCTCTACTAATCGTGATCACTTTAGGTGCCGTAATTATCTCTCGAGAAACTATAATAATTTACTAGACATATTCTTTCGAACTACACTAGTTGGCTTTATCTAACCGCTTAATATGACCATGTCAAGGCTTTGTTATTTTTAAACCTGCCTTTAAACCCACTGTATTGATTTTTCACATACGTTAGGAGTGCCGTTATTCAATAACTACCTAAATATGTACTCTCTCTCGAGCACTACACACTAAATAGGCACATTCAATTGATGACCATTCAATCAACAACAACAAACACGTAGTTGAACAAGTACAAAAATCCAACGGCTCAATTATATAAAAACATAACTAGAATTTATCCTACAAAAGATTCATCAAAACTCTAGATAACAAATTAGATATTCATAATAGTATGTAAAACTACAATACTAAAATTCATAACTAACAATGAAAATAGGAAGAGGAAGGAAAAACTCGTAGAAGAATTCCCCGCCTTGCTCCTATTGTGTCTCTGCCTCCTTAGGTCGAATCTGTGTCAAAAGTATGTCCAACCCCTTAAAATACCCTTTTTCCATGTATATATATACCAAGTAGGGTCGGGCCTAAACAATTATACCTTCTCCTACGCAAAAAGGACAATTTTTCAGGTCTGGACGCTCGCGGTCGCGGCAGTATTTTCCCAGTGCACTGCCTCAGTCCGCGTCCAGGTCCGCTGTTGCGGTTTCGACCGCATTTTTCAACCTGTTCCTTTTGGAATTTGGAAAATCATAAAACATGAAAGTTGTAGTCTTTGAGTTAGCTTTCCAACCATATATTATATAGCCCAAATGGAATTTGGAGCGCAGAGTTATGTTTATTTTGCTAGATAGTGCGCAATATGCCTACTCGAGTCTTTGTTTGTTATTAACTATCAAATTTGACCACCGAACACGATTCCAGCTTAATTCTTTGGGCTTTTACTCAGACTTCAAAGCTCCAAATCACTGTAATTCATTCCATAATATCTATATAGCTCGGAATCACTCCTACAAGACATAAAACACACTATTAGTGCAAAACACTAGCGATTAAAGCTCAAACTCAATTAAAGTGCAGTAAATTAGAGTGTAATAAGCGACTAAAATACAAAATTATAGCCTATCATCAATACTCCACACTTAAACCATTGTTCATCCTCGAGTAATCAAACTACACTTTATATAGACACGACCTTTTTAAACAATTCTCTTGACTCATCACACCAAGAGTATTTAAAATAGACTAAGCACAAAAGCATAACATCTTCACCTCAAGATTTGACTCATAAGTACCATTCATTATTCACAACTCACCCACTTACTCTACCATAGAGGTCACTGATATCACCTTTCCTTCATGAATCAAGCGCCCTCACATAAAAAAAGAGAGTAGTTCCACACAATAAAATTTAAGAACACTTAGGAACTCAAGATAGAAAGAATTCACTGTCTCTCAAAAATAATAATCATATGCCACAAAAAATGCACCATAGGCTTGCCCGTAGTGTACTACTCTACTACTTGAGCTCATTCAGTCTAGGATCAAGTAGGACTTTATTTGGTTGTAATGTAGGCTGCGGAACGGGCAGGATACATTTAGATATAAGAGTGACTACACCTCCCTAAGCACTTTAATGCATATACTTTAACATTCAACCCCCACACTTATGTCAAACCAAAACTCTACCTTCACATCAATGCATATTACCCCATTATTCTTTAAGCATATTTATATTAAAAGCCACCACTTATCAAGGAATAATTTTTTTTGCAGCAATACAACTATTTTTTATTTCTTTTTAAATTCAAGTGGATCTTACTTTTTCAAAATAGTGCACCTTTCTCCTTATTTTATTAGTTCCACTCAAAAACCAAACCAATCATGTCACCACCCTAACCCCGAACCCGGTCGTGATGTCGCCTCTCGTGAAGACAAGGCCAGCCAGTTCAAACAATACTAAATAGCGGAAATATCGTTAACAATGCGGAAAGTCCAACCCGACACAGCCCTAATCGGGGTGTCACAAGTCACGAGCATCTACTAGGGTATAAATACAACTGAAAGTATGAGTGTACAAATAGAGACTAATGAATGAAGAGAGAGAGAAGCAGTGTTGCGAACGCCGACAGCTACCTTGCTAAACTCCGATGACTCTGCCTCCGATCAGCCAAAATCCGCTACCGGGTGTATAAATACCTGAATCTGCACACAAGGTGCATGGAGTAAAGTGAGTACTCCAACTCAGTGAGTAATAATCATAACTAAAGTCTGAATGGTAAGAAATCACGTAAAGCATACCAAGATGTTGTATAGAAGCAGTTCAAAAAACTAGTAAGAAAGCAGTGAAACTATAAAATCTCTTTAAACATCTTAGCTCAGTTTAAACTTCTTTGAAAATGGCTTTTTCAATAGTACACAAATAAATGCAAAACAGTTAGTGTAGATAAGAACAGAAATCTGCCCCTCGAGCATAAATAACATAGTTTAACAGGTAAATGACAGGTAAATATGAAAGATAAACACATAAAGGTTCGCCCCTCGGACTCAATGTCAACAACTCTGTCCCTCGGGCAATATCTCAGAACAATACCAGCCCCTCGGACAATCACATAGAACGGTACCAGCCCCTCGGGCAATCACATTGAACAATACCAGCCCCTCGGGCTATCACATAGAACAATATCAGCCCCTCGAGATATATCTCACATCACAATAGGTACCCGCGCTCACTAGGGGTGTACAGACTCCGAGAGGGGCCCCTTACGGCCCAAGCGCAATATCAAGTCATCTCGTGACATCAAATCTAGGCTCTCAGCCTCATATCAGTCAAGCCACCTAGTGGCGTATATATCTCAGGCCCTCGGCCTCATAAACAATATCAACAAGCCACCTCGTGACGTACACATCTCAGGTTCTTGGCCTAAAATCAGTATCAGTATTTCCTCACAATTAGGCCTCGGCCTTACTCAGTCAAAAATATTCACAAGCCCCTCGAGCATTAGTAAAACAGTATTTCTCAGCCCAAAACATCATTTAAAATATCATTTAAGTCTCAAAACGAAGTAAAAATGGCTGAGTAGTAAAACAGTAGAAAATAACATGACTGAGTTCAATTAATAAGTCAAAACAGTAAGGAAATAGTAATAAAAATCCCCGAAGGGTTCAAATAGTTGGCACAAAGCCCAAATATGGCAATCAGCCCAAATCATGCTGATAACATATAAGTTTCAGTCAAATACGCGGTAAAATCATCAGTCGGGGCGGACCAAGTCAATATCCCCAATAATACACGACCCCACGCTCGTCATCAAGCGTGTGCCTCACCTCAATATAGTACTACGATGTGCAATCCGGGGTTTCAAACCCTCAGAGCATCATTTACAATTATTACTCACCTCGAACAGGCTAAATCTCTAGCTCGCGACGCCTTTGCCCCTCGAATTGGCCTCCACACGTGTCAAATCTATCCAAAATCAGAATGAATACGTCACAATATGCTAAGGGAACAAAGCCAAAGCGAAAACAATCAACAAAGGGTGCGATTCCCGAAATTACCAAAACCCGAGCCCACGTCTCAGAATTTGACAAAATTCGCAAAACTAAAATATTTATACTCTCACAAGTCTAACCATACGAAAATTATCCAATTCCGATACCATTTGGTCCTTCAAATCATCATTTTATATTTTTGAAAAATTTCACAATTTTCTTACCAAATTCAATCCCAAATCACGAATTAAATAATGAATTCAATGATAGATTTATGTACTCTAGCCAAATATGAGTTAGAATCACTTACCCCGATGAATTTCTTGAAAAACCTTCGACAAATCGCCAAAATCCGAGCTCTCTAGGTCAAAATATCAAATAAAACCCAAAACCTCGTATTTATAGAGTACCCCACAGATTTACACCTCTACGGACCGCACAAAATCGACCGCGGTCTGCACAAAACCCGTGTGGTCCGCACAAAAACGACCGCGGCCGCACGGCTTTCTCTGCAGTGATAGGCTTTAGTATTTTGGCCATACCTTTCCCTACATATGTTCAAATTGCAATATCTTTACCTTTATGGAAACTAGACACAAAGAGCTACAACCTTTCTTTTTGAATCATCTCAAAATTCTTTGTAGATAAAAAGATATGAGCTTCCGAAGTAGGACCAGTGAAAAGTTCCCCACTACGGTCGCACAGCATTTTGTGCATCCGCACAGTACCTACCGCAGCCGCACTTCTTTTTTTGTGGTCCGCACATCACATACCGTGGCCACACTTCTTTTTGTGTGGACCGTGCGGGTGGGTTCTGAGGCCTGCAACCCTTCTGGACCCTGCTACAACTATGATTTTCGGCCTAACACATCCCGGAACCTATCCGGAACCTACTCGGAACTCCCGGAACTTCAAACCAATTGTACCAACACATCCCATGACATCGTTCAAACTTTTTCAAAACTTCGGAACGCTCACAACAACATCAAATCACCAATTTAACATAGGATTCAAGCCTAAGAACTTCAAGAACTCTTAAATTATGTTTTCGATCAAAAGTCTATCAAATCTCATCCAAATGACCTGAAATTTTGCACACACATCCCAAATGACACAACGAAACTACTGCAACTCTCGAAATTCCATTCCGACCCCTATATCAAAATCTCACCTATCAACCGGAAAGCATCGAAATCTTAATTTCGCCAATCCAAGCCTAAACCTTCCACGGACTTCCAAAATGCATTCCAATCACGCTCCTAAGTCTCAAATCACCTAACGGAGCTAACCAAATCATAAAAATTCCAATCCAAGATCATATACAAACAAGTCAAATATCGGTCAAACCTTTCAAATTTTAAGCTTTCAACTAAGACTGTTCTTCCAAATTAAATTCTGATTAACCTGAAACCCAACACCAACGATTTACATAAGTCTATTGCATTACACGGGTCAAGTCATGCCCGAGAACTGGCGAGCGAAATGCAAAAGCTCAAAATGACCGGCCGGATCGTTACAAATCACCCCACACTTTAACTTTTACACAATTCATAATAATTCAAGTGTTCATGAGAGGTTAAAAGGTTCAAATAGATGATTAATTCAAACAAATGTGTACGACTTATAATGTGGTTGCCAAAGAAACAGGATTACAGGCTCAAAGGGGTTAACTACGTTACATAACAATTAGGCGGGTAAAATATATATATGGTTTAACAAAAAAATGCCTATATCACTTCCAAGACTGAACAAAACCTCTATCGCTTTGCAAACACATGGGGCAAGTTCTAGAGATCAAATGCAATGCACAGAATAACACACAAAACTCACAACACATGGCACTTAACTCACTCAGGATTGGATTCATCAAGACACTCTAGTAAAAGCAGTTAAACAAAGTTAAGATCATGCCATTTAAGGTATTTATACAAGAGTCAAAAACTAAGTCTAAGCGTCACAACGAGTACTTACTATTCTCAAGGCATAACAAAGTTAAGAGATATCGCTGCAATTAAATTCATCTCACACTAGCTCCTACTCCTAAAAAAATAAAACTAACTACACCCGGTTCAAAAAAACCCTTGGAAAAGAATCGCGGCACAAAGAAAAACAAAGGAGGAATTGCTACACTACCTAACAAAAGAATTTTTTTATTCTTTAGACTTAAATCCCTCAAGAAAATTGTCTAATAGATCCATCATCGGGAAAAGTCCAATCTTTTCTATTTTAAAAAAAAATTATTCAACTAAACTAACACAACTAAAATAGCATAGAAAGTCATCAAGACAATATCCTCACCCCACACTTAAAATTATGCATTGTCCCTAATGCACACCATGACTAATAAAAGGGTAAAAGAGACTCCCTAGTAGGCCAAAGGCCGAAGCACTAATAACTCATGGGGTACTCAGACTTCTCCCAAGCTTGGTCCTTCGTGCGGGTACCTCACACTTAGTTCCAACCATTTGGTTTGCTGTTGCATCCTTCCAATAGTTTTGATTTTCATGTTCCTAGAAGATCAAAAATTGACACTATAAAAATAATACAATTAAAAAAAAGTTGGGTTTCCTCCCAACAAGCGCTTTATTTAACGTCGCGGCACGACATGAATCACTTTTTGTCTTCACCTCAAGCTTATGAATTGAACCCCAAGTTTTGCTTCAAGTTTATGATTATGCTTTTGGGGAGGTGGAACGAATCTAACTGGCCCAAGGAAATAATGTTGTATTCTGCACTTTTTGGCCTTTGTATGAGGTATGTAATCCTGACTTTCTGGCAAGAAGAATTTCAAATATATGCACCTTGTTCCTCATTCCTTGACTCTTCAATTGGTTCGGATGACACTATTTCCATATTATCATCCAAACACAATGTGGAAAAATGCTTGGAGTATGGACCAATGTGCTCACACACATGAACTTCAGGACTTTCAGCATCCTCAATATCAATGATACTAGAGTCAACAAAATTTATATCCTCAATGTCCTTGCTGACTCTAGTCTCACTTCTTCAACATCGCCATCCTCAAATTCTAGTTGGTTAGATTGTTGGTTTTCTACTCTGACCTCCTCCATTTGCACCTCAATTTCGGTATCTAATTCATGCTCTTCTTGGCTACTATCCACAATATTGGCTTGTTAAGCATTAACTACCTCAACTAGTTGACTCACTTGTGCCTCCAGGTTGAGAGTAGCAACATCTTGACTTTATATGTGCAGTTGTTTCTCATTATTTTGTTTCACAAGGCACCTTAGCATATCCTTGATCTCTTTTAGGTCATCATCCCTGGGTTCTTTATTCCTATTAACTTCACAAGAAAAAGAAGAACCATCAAAGTAAGGGATTGGAGGAAGATAAGAAATATAAGCACAACCATAAAAGTGACCATCTTGACCACCATATATATTACATAAATTCCATACATAAGATCGAGTTGGTGCACATAACTCGCTCTCGAAAATATTTTGATAATTTTGCCACAGATGGTTTTCTTCACAATATGCATAAGGAGGATTAAAAGTAGAATTACCAACATCCAAACTCCCATAACTCCAGGATGCCATGTTTCTCAAATTAACAAGTAAAACAAAAATATAAAAAAATCAAATACAACAAAACAAAACTTGCAACCTAGCAATATGTATACCTACAGCTACACCGTTAGTTCCCCGACAACGGCACCAAAATTTGATCACACCCAAAACTAGTCCTAAAAAGGGTAAGTGGTCGCTGCAAATATAATCCGATCTAAAAGTCCGGAGTCGAATCTCACAGAGAACTAAGGCTTAGCTATATCTGTCTAATATCACTAAAAAGACAAGTTTGAACAATTTTCTATATTATAAAGATTGAGATTTATATTTTTAACTAATTAACTAGCAAATACTAGAAAGCAGTAAAATTATGAACTAACGAGACAAATGGTTGGAAACTAAATTAGGAGGTCTAGAGTTATGAGTTCTCCAATTGTCGGAATCCTTCTAGCTATGTTCCCTACAATTTTTGCCAATGTATTCTCTACTGATCATGAGCCCTTTAGGTGTCGCAATTATCTATCAAGCAACTAAAATAATTTACTAGACATATTCTCTCGAACTACGCTAGTTGGCTTTATCTAACTGCTTATTATGACCACGTCAAGGCTTTGTTATTTTTAAACCTGCCTTTAAACCCACTGTATTGATTTTTCACATACGTTAGGAGTGACGTTATTCAATAACTATCTAAATATGTACTCTCTCTCGAGCACTACAGGCCATTCAATCAACAACAACAAACACGTAGTTGAACAAGTACAAAAATCCAACGGCTCAATTATATAAAAACATAACTAGAATTTATCCTACAAAAGGTTCTATCAAAACCCTAGATAACAAATTAGCTATTCATAATAGTATGAAAAACTATAATACTAAAAGTCATAACCAACAATGAAAAATAGGAAGAGGAAGAAAAAACTCGTAAAAGAATTTTGCGCCTTGCTCCTATTGTGTCTCTGCCTCCTTAGGTCGAATCTGTGTCAAAAGTATGTCCAACCCCTTAAAATACCGTTTTTCCATGTATATATACCAAGTAGGGTTGGAATCAAAAATTTATACCTTTTCCTATGCAAAAAAAGGATAATTTTGCAGGTCTGGACGCTCGCGATCGCGGTCCGGGTGCGGTATTTTCCCAGTGCACTGCCTCAGTTCGCGTCCAGGTTCGTGGTTACAGTTTCAACCGCATTTTTCACCCTGTTCTGTTTGGAATGTGAAAAAAACATAAAACGTGAAAATTGTAGCCCTTTGAGTTAGCTTTCCAACCATATATTATATACCCAAATGGAGTTCAGAGAAAAAAGTTATGTTTATTTTACTAGACAGTACGTAATATGCCTACTCGAGTCTTCGTTTGTTTTTAACTATCAAATTTGACCCCCGAACACGATCCTGGCTTAAATCCTTGGGCTTTTACTCAGACTTAAAAGCTCCAAATCACTAGAATTCATTCCATAACATTTATATAGCTCGTAATCACTCCTACAAGGCATAAAACACGCCGTTAGTGCAAAACACTAGCGATTAAAGCTCAAACTCAATTAAAGTGCAGTAAATTAGAGTGTAATAAGCGATTAAAATACGCAATTATAGCCTATCATCACCGTTTCAAAATGTTAAACATATAAAAAGGACTAGAGGGTGTACTCGAAAAGCATTGCGCCTTTACAAAACAGAAAAAGCGCATTGGAAAGAAAAAAGGAGATTATGTTTTTTTCACATTAATTACTAAGAGAAAGTTGTGATTCAAATCAGGTCAAAATCATTTATATCCCCTAAGTTTACTCTTAAAATTAAACTCATTCTCTAACTTTGAACAATTGTCATTTTCATCCTTTAATTTCTTACCCTTGACATTTTTAACTCTCCATATATGTAATACCTTTTTATATTGTTTAGATATTCTTAATGCAGGTATTTAATTCATAGGTTAAAAATATTACATATTATTATATAATTTAATCTAAGTTCACTAACATTATAAATAAAATAATTATATTATGAATTTAATACAAAATGTATTGCTACTTTTTATTTATTATTATTATTATTATTATTATTATTATTATTATTATTATTATTATTATATTATGTATATTAAAATGCATATAATGTATGTCGGTATGGGTGTATGATTTTCCACTATTTTTATTATTCTCTCTCTCTCTCATATATATATATATATATATATATACATACATATAAATTCTTTAGTTTTAATTGATATTACTGGATTTTTTCTATATTTTAATTAAAGTTAATGTAAAGCATAAATAGATAAATTTTGCAAATTTATTTTGAAATTTACCTCTATTTTACCCCCATTATATTTTTATTACTTGTATTGTATAATTTATAAAAAATTTACTCAATTTTACTCTCTATGTTGTAAATAGATTGAGTTTTGATTGCTATCAATAAAATTACTGATACAAGTAAATAATTTATTGTAATTTTTTATTTTTTTTATTATGCCACTATTGAACATCATTAACTTATATGCTTGACTATTACTTCTCATTTTTTTTCGAAAAGTGTTTTTTTAATCTGTCCATAAGTAAGTCAAAAACATAATTTAAAATAAAAAAGTATCATTATATTAAAGAAATAAAAATTGCAGAGGGTAAAATACGCATTTTAAGAAGTCACATTTGATATGAGGAGTAGAAAGATAATTGTTCAAAGTTGGAGGATGAGTTTGATTTTTTAAGCAAACTTGAGGGATGTAAATGATTTTGAGTTCGGAACCAAAAGGTCGCGTTTTTAGACTCAAGAGATGAAATAGGTGCAAAGAAGTTTTGAATACAATTCTATAACGACCCGACCAATCGTTTTAAGAGTTAGAGCCCCGATCCCATATTAACTACTTCCCCCGTATCTAATTCTGCTATTGTATCTTGTCGGGAGGGTTCGTTTTGGTTTCCAGAGTGAATTGAGACACTTAATCTCTTAATTGGAAGCTTAAGTTGGAAAAGTCGACCAGATTTGATTTCCGGAGGTTGGAGTAGATCCGTAGTGTCATTTCTGACTTGTGTGTAAAATTTGAGGTCATTCGGACAAGATTTGATATGTTTCGACGTCGTTTGTAGAATTTAGAAATTTCAAAGTTTATTAGGCTTGAATCCGTGTGTAATTCGTGTTTTTGATGTTGTTTGATGTAGTTTGAAGGCTCGACTAAGTCGTATGGTATTTTAGGATTAGTTGGTATATTTGGTTGAGGTCCCGGGGGGCCTCAGGTAAGTTACGAGTGCTTAACTGGTGGAAATTTGGACTTAGAAGAATTACTGATGTTGCTGGTTTATGGTGTTTTCGCACCTGCGGTGGGGGAACGCATGTGCAGGGCCGCATGCGTGGATGATCAAGTGCAGAAGCAAATTCGGAAGGAGTGGTCTGGGGTCGCAGGTGCGAGGTGATTTCCGCATCTACGAAGCCTGCAGATGCGCGTGAGGGATCGCATGAGCAGTCTGGGACTGCAGAAGCATACATAGGTCTGCCGGTGTGACCTTTTAATCGCACAAGCGGACGGTGAGTATTAAGTGAAAATCCGCACCTACGATAGTAATCCTGCAGGTGCGGGACCGCAAATGCAGTTTTGGGTTCGCAGAAGCGAAATCGCTGGGCAGAAAAGGGAAAATATCGAGGGTTTGATCTCATTTTCATTTTGGGACTTGGATAGCTCGGATTTAGGCGAAATTTTAAAGGATTTTCAGAGGGAGTTATTGGGTAATGATTCCTAACCTATTTTTGGTGGCTTCTTATTAATCCATTGTTGATTTCATCATTTAATCAGGGATTTGGGGTGGAAATTTGTGGAAAATTTAAAGAAAAAGTTCTAGGACGGATTTTGAGGTTTTGAGTTGGATTTTAGTATCAGATTTGAACAAATTTGGTATGGTTAGACTCGTGAGTGAATAGGTGTTCATATTTGGTAACTTTTACCCGATTCTGAGACGTGGGCCCGAGGAGGCTTTTTGAGCGATTTTCCAATTTCTTGCTTTAACTTTGATTCTGTTCGCTAGATTATTTTCTTGTAGTTAATTATATTATGTAATTGGTTTTGGCTAGATTTTGGCCATTTGGAGTCGGATATTCGTGGAAAGAGCATTATTTGGATTGATTTGAGCTTGGTTTGAGGTAAGTGGCTTGCCTAACCTTGTCTGGTGGAACTCTTCCCTTAGGGTTTGTACTGTTGTTGATATATAAGCGCCGTGTACGTGAGGTGGCGAGTACGTACACGGGCTAATTGTTGAAAAACCCGATTTTCATTAAATAATAACATGTCTTTCCTCTTCTTTGAACTTTATTTGCATGTGTAGTATCCTGTTAGGTTAAGGAAGCATGTCTACTCGCCTTAACTGTTTACCTGAACCACGTGCAGCATGTTTAGTGATTTTACCTATTTTCCCTGAAATTTGTACTTAGGCTAAATTGTAAGATTCCGTGCCATGACTGTTGAATTCTGTTGTTTGGTTGCATATTTACTTTGGGACTACGGAACGGTATTCCGGGGCATTCCCATGTACTACATATCTACTTTGGGACTATGAAACAGTATTTCGGGAGATCTACCTGTCTTACATATTTATTTTGGGACTATGGAATGGAATTCCGGGAGATCCCCTTGCACATTTACGTTTGCGACTACGACACGGTATCTCGGGAGATCCCCTGTTGTATTGATGTGTAATGAGTTGTTGTTTTTCCATGAGTTCTTCCTTGTTACATTTCAGTCTTTATTACTGCGATTTTTATTTTGCTTTGCCTTATTAGATATATATATATATATATATATATATATATATATATATATATATATATATATATATGTTCCGGTATGGCCCTGACTTGACCTCATCACTACTCGACCAAGGTTATGCTTGGCACTTAATGAGTACCATTGTGGTGTACTCACGCCCTTTCCTACACATGTTTTTTGTGTGCAAATCCAGGTACCACTTACTCGCCTCATCGTTAGTGCAGTCGTTACAACTTACTGGAGATTTCAAGGAACATCTGCCCGGGCCCGCAGATCCTCGGAGTCATGTTCTATCCCTTATGTTGTTTTCCTCATCTATCTCTTTTAGACACAAATGTATAGAAGATGAATAGACAAATTTCTTAGAGCTTCTGACTCGGGACTATCAGGTTTTGGGAATACTGTAATATTTGAGTGTTGTTTTACTTGTACATGCCGAATAGTATTTTTATCAGTATACAATATCTGCTGAAGTTTAGTTGTTAAATTACTGCTTTAATTCCGTTATTTTGAAATTATTAATCTTACCTCGTCATAGCGACTAGGTGTCGTCACGACGTCTTACGAAGGGAGAAATGAGTCATGACAAGCTAGCATCAGAGCTCTAGGTTCATAGATATCGTGAGTTACAAGCCGATTTATTAGAGTCTCGTGGATCGGTACATCGATGTCCGTACTTATCTTTGGGAGGCTATGGAACTATTAAGAACAATCATACTTCTTTGGTTTCCTTGTCGTGCGAGTTATTGACATCAAATTCTAAAATTTCTCTATTTTACTCTTTCTCACAGATGGTAAGGACTCGTATCGGGAGATCTGACGATCAGGCACCCGAGCCCCCTTCTAGAGCCTCCAAAGGCTGGGTCCAGGGTAGAGGATGACCACGCGGTGCAGCCAGAGCACCTGCGCAAGATGTGCCAGAGGAGCCCCCAGCAGCTCTAGCTGGAGGGCTAGAACCGGAGGTTCCTATTATTGCACCAGCCTCTATGAGACTCTCGCTCAGCTCATGGGCATGTTCAGCACTTTAGCTCATGCTGGACTAATTCTTCTAGCTCCCGCCACATCTCAGGCTGGGGGAGGGGCCCAGACTCTCTCAGCTCGTACTCATGAGCAGAGGGTCCAGGTTAATCAGGCCCCAAAGTTTATTCCTATGCCATCAGTGGCTCTGGTTCAGCATGAGACCAGGGTAGCTATTTCTGAGGCAGAGCAGCTTAGACTTGAGAGGTATAAGAAGTACCACCACCTACTTTTAGCGGATTAGCTTCAAAGGATGCCCAGGGTTTTCTAGAGGAGTGTCATCGTATTCTTCGTACTATGGGCATAGTGGAGATGAGTGAGGCTTCTTTTACCTTATTCCAACTGAGAGGAGCAGCCTATCAGTGGTGGCGTGCCTATGAGCTGAGTAGTCCGGACGAGGCAGCCTCACTCACTTGGATTCAGTTCTGAGAAATGTTTTTGTGTGAGCATTTCCCTCAGAGTCTTAGGGATGCTTGGTGCATGGAGTTTGAGCAGCTGCGCTAAAGTTCTATGACTATGTCGGAGTATGCAGTCCATTTTAGTGAGTTGGCCCAACATGCACCGGGCTTGGTTGCCACAGTTCGGGAGAGGGTTCGTCGCTTCATTGAGGGACTCCACTCAAGTATCAGTACCAGTATGGCCAGGGAGTTGGAGATGGATATCTTTTTTCAACAGGTCGTGAGTATTGCCAAGAGGGTGGAGGGCATGCTTGCCTAGGAGAGAGAGGAGAGTGAGGACAAGAGGTCTCGAGAGACCGGTTATTATTCTGGACCTCATACCCCAGCAGCTCGCTATAATTGGGGTTATGTGAGTCTCCCTGTTCATTTAGCTTTTCCAGCCGCCAGTGCTGTTCCAGCTCCTTTCAGGCCTCAGGAGCCTTATTATGCACCACTGGTATCTAGTGTGCCTCCTGCTCGGGGTGCGATTAGAGGCCAGTCCAACAGACTTGGCATGAGCCAGTCATAGTCGCTGCGTCCTCTGAGGGGTTGTTTTGAGTGTAGTGATACTCTCTATATGGTGAGGTATTGCCCCAGTCTTAGGAGGGGTGCACCTCCACAGACTTCTCAGCTGCCACGTGCTCCACCGGGTCCTCCGGCCATGCTTCCATTCCCAAGTGTCTCCCTACCCACTCAGCCAACTCGAGGTGGAGGTCAGGGAGGCCGTGGTCGCCCTAGAGGGGGAGGCCATGTCAGATATTATGCTCTTCCAGCTCGATCAGAGGTGGTTGCTTCTGATTCTGTCATCACAAGTATTGTTCCAGTCTGTCATAGGGATGCATTGGTATTATTTGACCCAGGCTCTACGTATTTATATGTGTCCTCTTATTTTGCTTCACATTTGGGTGTATCTCAGGATTCTTTGAGTTCCCCTGTTTATGTATCTACTTGTGTGGGAGATTTTCTTATTGTGGACTGCGTATATCGGTCGTGTTTGATTGCTCTTAGTGGTTTTGAGACCAGAGCCAATTTATTATTGCTCAGCATGGTAGATTTTGATGTTATATTGGGCATGGGCTGGTTGTCACCCCATTATGCTATTTTTGATTGTCACGCTAAGACCGTGATGCTGGCTATGCCAGGCTTACCGCGATTAGAGTGGAGGGGTACCTTAGAGTATACTCCCCGCAGGGTTATTTCATTTCTTAAGGCTCAACGAATGGTTGAGAAGGGGTGTAATACATATTTGTCCTACATGAGAGATGGCAGTATTGATACCCCTACAGTTGAGTCAGTTCCAGTAGTGAGGGACTTCCCAGATATGTTTCCAACTGATTTTCCGGGCATGCCGCCCGACAGAGAAATTGTTTTTGACATTGATTTGATGTCGGGCACTCAGCACTCAGCCCCCCGGGACTGATACAAGTAAATTATTTATTGTAATTTTTTATTTTTCTCATTATGCCACTATTGAACATCATTAACTTATATTCTTGACTATTACTTCTCACTTTTTTTGAAAGGTTTTTTTTAATCTGTCCATAGGTAAGTCAAAAACATAATTTAAAATAAAAAAGTATCATTATATTAAAGAAATAAAAATTGCAGAGGGTAAAATACGCATTTTAAGAAGTCACATTTGATATGAGGAGTAGAAAGATAATTGTTCAAAGTTAGAGGATGAGTTCGATTTTTAAAGCAAACTTGAGGGATGTAAATGATTTTGAGTTCGGAACCAAATGGTCGCGTTTTTTGACTTAAAAGATAGAAATAGGTGGAAAGATGTTTTGAATGCAATTCTATACTGCCCCGGCCGATCGTTTTAAGGGTTAGAGCCCCGATCCCCTATTAACTGCTTCCCCCGTATCTAATTATGCTATTGTATCTTGCCGGGAGGGTTCGTTTTGGTTTCCAGAGTGAATTGAGACACTTAGTCTCTTAATTGAAAGCTTAAGTTGGAAAAGTCGACCAGATTTGATTTCCGGAGGTTGGAGTAGGTCCGTAGTGTTATTTCTGAATTGTGCGTAAAATTTGAGGTCATTCGGACGAGATTTGATATGTTTCGACGTCGTTTGTGGAATTTAGAAAATTCAAAGTTTATTAGGCTTGAATCCGTGTGTAATTCGTGTTTTTGATGTTGTTTGATGTAGTTTGAAGGCTCGGCTAAGTTCGTATGGTATTTTAGGATTGGTTAGTATATTTGGTTGAGGTCCCGGGGGGCCTCGGGTGAGTTACGAGTGCTTAACGGGTGGAAATTTGGACTTAGAAGAATTTCTGATATTGCTGGTTTATGGTGTTTTCGCACCTACGGTGGGGCCGCATGCGCGGATGATCAAGTGCAGAAGCGGATTTGGAAGGAGTGGTCTGGGGTCACAGGTGCGAGGTGAGTTGCGCATCTGCGATGCCTACAGATGCGCGTGAGGGATCGCATGAGCAGTTTGGGACTGCAGAAGCAGGCATAGGTCCGCAGGTGCAACCTTTTGATCGTACAAGTGGACGATGAGTTTTAAGTGAAAATCCGCACCTGTGATGGTAATCCCGTAGGTGCTGGACCGCAAATGCGGTTCTGGGTTCGCAGAAGCAAAATCGCTGGGCAGAAAAGGGGAAGACTGATTTATTACATATTTCAGATGAGAAGCCCGAATCAGGCCTGCCTGCTAGTTGTAGTTAATAGAACAGATTCAGTTTATAGCTATCACCCTAAGGCTTGCCTAAGTGTTAGGACAAAGGTCCTATAGGCATGATTCAAAAGATAGTAAAACTTGAAATGAATTATTTGAAACCCTATATGCGTACTCGTTAAACTGGCAAAGTAAGAGACTCAGATTATTAAAAGAAACGCAAAATTAAAACAAATTGATTATAAGCTCTGCAACTGACAGTATCTATTGTTACTAATTTTTATATCTAACATTAAGTGAGGTGAATCAGATTCAATTAGAAACTCCTATAGGCATGCTTTCTAGGCATTACTGATTATAAAACCTTTTAGACGTAGTATAAAAATGCAGAAAACTCGTCTTAAACCTATGAACATGATATCTAGATGCTGAATTCTGTTTAAGACATGAAACCTAAATGCAATTGAATGTTTAAGTCCTACAAGCATGATATCTAGGTGCAGAAATTTGTTTAAGACCTATGAACACGATTTCTATATGAGAAAAATGGATATGCAGGATTCAGAAAGACCTATAGGCATATTTTGTATATGCATATGCAGAATTCAGATTGACTTATAGGCATGATTTCTAGACGAGAGTAGCATATCTATGATTATGATTTCTATATGAAAATGGACATTTAGAATTCCCTATAGACATGCTTCTATATGCATTTGAATGTGCAGAATTCGAAAACCTATAGTCGTGGTATCTATGCAGAATTCAGAATTCCTATAGACATGGTATCTAACCCTTTTTGCATACATAATTACCCGTCCTTTTCACTAATCAGCCCTAAATGTTTATTACAAAATTATTTCAGCCTAGAATAAAGTAAAAGAATACATTAGAAAATAAAAGTACAACCAATGAGAGCCTGATTCAAACTTCATGTCTGAAATATGAGGTAAACCAATTCCAAGAGGTTCATGCTCCAAAGCCTTTCTCCCATTTGAGCGTGTCAGAGTTCCCTAAGAGTCTCAAATGAACTCCGGGCAGTGCTCACACCCAAACGTATTACCAGATTAAGACAAGTGCAGTATGGAAGGGCCAGCCCTCAAGTGTCCAAGTTCAGAGGGAACTCAAGGTCCCAAAGCAAGGCTCACACGAGGGGGGCTGAACTTAAAGACTAAGAGAGAGTGCAAGTGCATGAACAAAATTTTGAGAGGGGGAAAAGGGAAGGGAAACAGTTACAAATAAGTACACATAGGGGTTTCAAGGGAATGGGGAGAGTGTAAAGAGGCAAGGGCAGGTTGTGGGCATACCCAGCAATGGAGAATTCTAGCACACCCATAAGCTAGAACACACTATTTAGGGGCTAGGATCCCAAGGGATCAAATTTAATTCACGGACAATAATTTGCATATTGCCATGCCTTAAAACGTAGCTCAAACACATAGGGAAGCAGAAATAAGGTAAGAAAACAGTTAAGGAATTGAATATCAAATTAAGAATCAATCACACAAGACTTCCTTTAATTAAGGAACTCAGATTCAAAAGGGAAAATTATTTAAGGGAAGAAATCAAATAAACATCTTGTGCAAAACATGCAATTAGGGGTAAATACATAAGAAGTTACTTAAGGGCAAAATTTTGAAATACACGGTTACATAAATAAGGTAAGAAAAATCAATTAGTAGCCAGTAAATCAAGGATCAAAGATTTTGTAATCAATGGTCCATGAATGAACCGAGTCAGAAAAGTTAAGGAAAGTCAAGTAACTTAAATCGAGTCATAGGGAAATCAGCAGATAAGGAAAGAAATCAATCAAACCTATACAGAAGGAAGTCTGAAACTAATCAAGATTTGAAAACCATTTTAGAGGGGAAGTCCAACACATAAAAGAGCATACAAACATGTTAAGCTGAAAGAAGATGTCGTGTCATTGCAAAAATTAGTAGATAATAGACTATATGAGCATGGCTGTCATATAGTTTAGCAATGTAGAAGAGAAGTAGAATCTAGTAGCATACAAAAATCCAGTGTAAAAGACCTTAGAAGAGTTTAGCAAAAGTCAGAATCATATAAAAAAACAAGGACTTCAAAACTCAGTTCAGAGACTCGAAATAGGTCTGAAAGAGTTAGGGTTTCTTTTCCGATAAAACCAGTTCAAGCAAATCACATAGCCAATGGTTTACAAACTTGGAAAAGCCCCCCAAATTCTAGGGTTTCTACCATCAGTCGAGTACGGAGATGAGAGGGCAAGTAATTAAGCTGAAATAGGTTCAGATGTCTCAAAAAAGAACTGAAACCTTTAACATGTTCCTTCAGCAACAGAAACTCATGAGAAATATGGTAGAAGAGTAACATGAGAAACACAGTAGAAGCGCTCAAAGAAAACATAGTAGAAGAAACTAATACATAGCATAGTAGAAGAAAACTAATCAGAACACAGTAGAGGAAACTTAATAAGAAACACACAAGAACACGGTAAAGAAAAAATACAGTATAAGAAACACACGAAAGAAAGAGAAAATCGGAGAAACATCTAAATAACTCAGAAAACCCTAGATCAAAAAAAAAGAAATGGTTTGAAAGCATAGTTTTTTTTCAAAAGAAAATCGTTTAAAAACTTTAGGGAAAGCATTGATCTGGAATAGATCTAAAAATATTAGAAAAACCTCAAAATGTAGGGCGTTCAGAGGAACCCAAACGATGGGAAAGACTTGGATCTAAGCAAGAGGAGTCGAGGCCATGCTCGAAACAGGCATGGCTCGCCGGAGCAGGCCGAAGATGGCTGTGGAACTTGAATCAACTAAGGTCTGGACCCAACTCTTCGTGGTCGAGTCATGAAGCTCTAGTAACCAAACGCGAGGAGCCATAGGCGCTTGGTGGGTGGTGAAACCACCATAGATTCTGGTCAAAAGGTGGCCGGAAAAGATAAAGGGAACTCATCGGAGAGGAGGTGAAAGGGGGGAGGTTCTAGAGAGAACCAGAGGTAGAGAGATAGAGACGAGTGAGGAAATCAGGGGTATTGGGGGTCGTTTGGAATTAAAAATGGTAAGAACGAGTGAGGGCCGTTGATTTTTTAGATCAACGACCATGATTTAATAAGGTTTTGGGTCGGGTAGGGGTAATTGGGGCCTGGGTCAGGTTTAATTGAAATTGGGCCAGAAATTGGGGTCCAATTTAGGGTCAAATTTTAGGCTAAAATTGAAACGAATTGGGCTATTATTTAAATAGCCAATTTTTCCCTTTTAAAATTATAAAAATAGTAAATTAAAGTTACTATAATGATTAATAACACATAATGATGAAAATAAAAAATACTGGAGTCAATTTTATAATTATAAACACAATTAAATCTTGAAATAGGCTAATATTGCAATTACATGCAATTTTAGCTTAAAAATACTAAATAAATTTTTTATGCAAAAATTATGTTAGCTATATTTTGGTATAAATATGTGAATCTAATAAGTGAATTGCCAAAATGACAATTTTGGGAATAATTATTGGGCTTTTCTTGCTAAAATAAAGCAATAAATTGATTAAAAAAAAAATATTGAAACCTTGGGACATACTTATATATGCATATACATGCTATTTTGAGAGTATTTTGCATATTAAAAATATATAGGAAAAAATTGAGTATCAACAGCTCAGTTGCAGGCAGTGATAATGAATATTCCACCTCACCTACAGCTTCACTATCCGGGGAGGATCCGGTGGAAGAAGAAAGAGAAGAAGTAGGAGGGGGTGAACCCCAGGTAGGAGGGGTAGAGAGAACCAGGAATTCGGAGGTATGTCAAGACATGTTTGTGAGTGAAGTGGCCTACCAAAAGTTTAGAGAATGGTAGCCTGAGAGAAAGTTAATACCTGAGCGGAAATTTATCACACGAGACCTTTTGCTCACAACCCCAATGTGTTGAGGCAATTCAGAGAGAGCGCAGGCTGGGACTATTTCAAAGTCCATGTGGAGGATGCCAATGAGCACTTAGTCAAGGAGTTCTACACCAATGTTGCCCACATTAAAAAGGGCACTACAGTGACTAAGGTGCGGAACTTGAAAGTAAAATTTGATGGCAAAATGATCAATGATTACCTGGGCATCCCGGAGGAGGATGAGACCTTGTACTTAGACAAGGTAGCTTTGGGGGAGGATGCCCGTCCGTGGCTAGTTGAGTACTTGCCAATCCCGGGTACCACCCCAGCATGGTTGACAACGGGGGGTAAAATTTTTGAGGAGGACCCTTAAATTTGAAACAAAAGAGTGGGAAACATTTGTTTGTAGTAGGCTAGACCCCACCACTCACGACAACTCACTTCCTATCTCCCGGGCTATATTGGTGGCATCAATCATGGCAGGGTACCCGATCAACATCGGGAATGTGATGTCCAGGGTAATTACACGGGTGGTGAACGAAGGTGATAGATCCTACCCCTTCCCTAATTTCCTGATCATGTACTTTGAGGATCTAGACGTGGAGAAGAGGAGATTTGATGTGATAGTGAAAGCAAAGGCACTGTTCTCCTGGTACAACACCAAGGGTCCTGACAACCCCAAGGACCCTAAGGGCAAAGCCATTACTTCAATTGGCTAGTCTGAAGAGCCAGTAGTAGTAGTGGCTCCTACTCAGCCTCCCTCAGCCACACCAGACATGGCCTCGGGACCCTTCACTTCTACAGTTCCAGATATCCCCTCATCCGTAGCATATCCTTTTATTGTCCACCACCTGAGCCAGACCCTTGCCAGTATCAACAAATAGAGGCAGACAACCATTTCTAAGTTGTCTGTGCTATCTATTTCGGTGGCAGCCCAGTCTGCATCTCCTCCACCACAGGTCTCACAATCAGTGGAGGACACTCTCAAGGAGCTTTTGGACAACCAAAAGAAGTTCCTAGACAACCAGAAATTGATCATGGATGTTGTTGATTCTCATGGAAAGGCATTGAAGGAGCTTGCTAAGGAGGCAAAGAAAATGAGAAAGACTCGTGCTTCAAAGGAGTCGGTGAAGGAGTTAAGGGTGGAGGTAGAGAGGTTGAAGGTCGATCACTTGCCTCTGGATCTTTTATTTCATAACCAGGCTCCAGCAGCCCAGCTTCAGCCAGAGCAGGAGACAGAGAGGCCACCCAAGAGGAAGAGGGTGGTTCCCCGTATGGATGATGCTGTTATAAAGTTGGAGGACTCGCAGGGAGGTTCCTCTAGCCAGCCCAGATTCCAGTACATGCCCAGGACTTAGCACAGGCCCAGGTCCCAGTGGAGACACAGATTGCAGGGAGGCCGTCACAGGTTCCCGAGCAGACCGAGGACCCAGGGACCCAGACTCGGGATCCTATGCAGACAGAGGGCCAATAAGGAGTTTTTTTCCTCTCTTTATTTTCTTGTACTTATTTTGGTTAGTTAGCATTGAGGAGAATGCTAGCTTTCATTTGAGGGGGTAGCCCTATTTGGATGACTGTATATATGACATTACCTTTTTCTTTATGCTTTCTTTTTACCTTTGGTATGTATATAATTTTATCATTTTATTGCACTTTTCATACTTTTTATTTTTGGTCTGTATATAAAGTTACGTTCTAATGTATATATTCATTCTCCCTTATATATATTCGACTTACCCTCTTATATATATTCATTTTACTTTCCGCATTTTTCCTTTCATAGCTTCTTATTTTATTTTCATAGCTTCTTCTTTGAATTTTTGCGTGCAATAAGCCTTTGGTTTTCTTAATGCCACGGTTCTTTCCAAAGGTGGTATTTGTATGAACCGGGTGGCTCTTCCCGATGATGGATGGAATGACAACCTTCTTAAGGGTTTAAGTCTATTTTCTCTTTGCTTTTTGTGTAAATAGTAGCTAGTGAGTAATGGTGCCTTAGGCAAAGCTTCACTTGGGCCTAACACATTTGCCTTTGATCCTATGGTCAAAAACAAATTGTTATGTATAGGATGGTAAAAGTTATGACCTTGAGACTCTTGTGTTGGCCGATAATCATCAAGTGGTTTTTTGGAACCAATGTGTTGCTCAAATCTTAGCTAAAGTTGTTGTGGGCCCCCGACTCTGTCTCTTTAGCAATCTCATAGCTTGTGTGGAGAGAATTTGAACTGCCAGTCCAAGTCCCAAGCCATTACTCTAGAACTTGCCCTAAATGTTTGTCTAGGCGAAATCCTAAGTGTAATTTGACTTGAGATGTGATTATAGGCTCTCCTTGATCCGAATGTTATCTTGAACACTTCCATAGCCTACCAATGATAATATCCCTAGTCAACCCTTTTGAGTCATAGACCTTTTTCTTTCAAAAACCACGATACAAGCCTTTACCCATTCTAAAAATACCCTCTCTTGGCATCCAATCTTTCCTTAGTACAAAGCAAAAGCATAATTTTGGGAGGAGAGACAAGGAATGCAACAAAGTGGTAAAAGGTACAAAACGAAGAAAAGGAAAGGCAATAAAAAAGAAAGAAAATCAAAAAGACAAAAAGAATGATCAATGTAGAAAACAATAAAGGGATTCAATAAAAGTAAAGAGATGAAAGGTGTGGAAAGTTGAGAAAGGAGAAAAAGGTTTGAAATGAACAAGAAAGAGTGATAGTGTGTCTCTCTAACCCCTTAAAAAGAAGTTAAATGACTTAAAAAGTCAAGAGAATATGTGCCAAAATGAAGCAAATTGAAGTGCTAAAGGGAAGATGGAACCTACTTAGACCAAACATTTTCGACCCTGAACCAAAAGCCTTCACCGTATCTCCACAAAAATCCTATATGATCTTGAGTTGAATAAAGCTTACATTAGTGGTGACTCACATAAGGGGCAATCTTATGGTACTTAGAGCCAGACTTGTGACCTTTCTTTGAGAGAGATGAGTGTGTTTCCACTATCCTCGTTCTGAGTGCTACAATCTTAAAGGTGAGGTTTTCTTAGGGAGAGTTAAGAATGTATGAGTTTTGGTTCCACAATGACCAAAGTAGTAGAATGCGTTTCTTTGATGGATTGAGTCAACTCTTGATACTCTTGTGTCGCACTAAATCCATGGTGTTTAGAAAGAGTGAATATTGTTAATAATTCATTTGAATTGAGGGTAATTGTTAGTCCCAGTTGATGCTAGATGAGGTCACTTTAGGTCAGCTGAATTTTCTTGGATTTACTCTTAAGGAGGTGGGTCTTATTTTGTTTGCTTGAGGACAAGCAAAAGCTTAAGTTTGGGGGAGTTGATAACTAGGGATTATGGTTCATTTTACACTCCTTCTTACTTGACTTTTGATTAAAAATGTGTACAAAATAATCCTAAAGGCTTACATGTTGTACTTGTTTGCAGGGTTTGGCCAAAAAGGTGACAATTAGTCAAAACCAGTTCAAAAAGGGGTGAAACATGCACAAGTACCAAGAACAAGTCCAGGCACAGTGCAACAGGTCCATTGCGTCTGCACTCCATTTAGTGCGGTCTGCAGTGAGGAGATAGAGAGGTTCCATTTCGGAGACTCAAACATTGCGGTCGCAAAGCATTTAGTGCAGAACGTAATGGCCTTACCTCAGCCGCAATCGAGATTGTGCGGTCCGCAAAGCTGGAGTTTAGAGAGTTGGGAATTTTGAGGTAGACACCAATGCGGTCCACGGTGTCCAAGTTCAGAGAGCAGATATTTGAAGCCAAAATCCTCACCACGACTGCACTCCATTTCTTGCCGTCCGCGGTACCCCGCAGGGGTATTTTTGTCCAAAAAATTCGGCATAGTATAAATACTTTCTTTTCCCATTATTAGGTCATGAGTTGTAATTTGACTTTGAGCTGCGCTCGTGAACAGTAGTTCTTAACCATTTTGAGTAATTTTAAGTAGTTTTATCATTGAAACTTCAAGTATTAGCTTGTAATTAAATCTTATGGGCTTTGCTTCATCTATTTCTCAGTTTTCTTCTATTATTATGAGTAGCTAGACCCATTAGCTAGGGTTGTGGCTCAACCTTAGTGTGGGTATTTGATGGGTCTTGAGTTTTAAGGCTTGAATGTCTATGGGTGTTTGATATTTGGACTAATTTGTGTTTTTCATGTTGAATTAGTGGTTGCAAACACTAATCTGTGCCTATTTGACTTGGGTTCTTCTTGAGAAAGAGAACTTGAGTCTAGGAAAATTAGTCGAACAAGAAATTGGGGCATATTCAAGAGATTGATAGCCCCAATTAAAGGGTTAAACCTAGAGATAATGATACCCGACTTGAACCTAAATTGCTGAATTATCATACCCAATTGGTCTTGAGAAAGTCAATTAGGGAAAAATCACTCAAATTACCGAGAGTTATAGAGTGAGAAGTTTAGTGCATTGGTTATATCAAAATTCACAACATGACAATCTTGCCTTAGACTCGAGAACCCGTCAAGTATCCACCTAGGAGAAAGTCACTTCCCTAGTGCCTTCTTAATTATTTAGACAACCTTTCAAGTAACTTACTCTTAGCTTAACTTAGTTTAATTTAGCATCTTATTAGCATAATATTAGAAGTAATCAAAATACCACTGATGTTTGGAAGAATAATTAAGAGCAATTACACATCTCTAGTTTAGATAGGAATCCAATTCCCACTTCTAGCTCCCTGTGGATTCGATCCCGACCATCTCGGGTAAAAGCTGCTTCGACCACTCTCACTACTTTGTAGTGGTGTAGGGTTGGCTCCAATCACTGGCCTCCAGATGACCTATGTGATCGCGAGACCTCCCTCGCTAACGCGATGAAGAAAATGTTTGCAACTAAATACCAGAAAATCTGCCAACTCCCAAAGTCCAAAAATGATCCGTTAAGCATCCGAAACACACTCGAGGCCTCCGGGACCTCAACCAAACCTACCAACAAGTCCCAAACATCATACGAGCTTAGTAGAACCCTCAAATCACACCAAACAACGCTAAAAATACAATTTACCCTCTGATTCAAACTTAAAGAACTTGAAACTTCCAAATTCGACAACCGATGCCGAAACCTACCAAACCACGTCCGATTGACCCCAAATTTTGCACACAAGTCATAAATGGCACTACTAACCTACTCCAACTTCCAAAAATCCATTCCGATACTGATATCCAAATTTTCACTACCGGCCAAAATCGCCAAAATTTCAACTTTTGCCAATTCAAGCCTAATTCTACTACGGACCACCAAATCACATTCCGGACACGCTCCTAAGTCCAAAATTACGTAATGGAGCTAATGGAACCGTAAAATTCCAATCCGAGGTATTTTACACAAAAGTCAATATCTAATCAACTTTTCCAACTAAAGCCTCCAAATAAGAGACTAAATGTCTTAATTCACTCTGAAAACTAAAACGAACTCTCCCAGCAAGACACATTAGCAGAAATAAATACGGGGTAAACAATTAATGGGGGATCGGTTTAAGACGATCGTCCGGGTCATCACATCCTCCCCCTCTTAAAATAATCATTCGTCCTCGAATGAGTACAGAGACATACCTGAAGCTATGAAAAGATGAGATAACAGCTGTGCATATCCAGCTCGGTCTCCCAAGTCACCTCCTCGACCGGCTGAAACCTCTACTGAACTTTTACCAAAGAGATGTTCTTTGACCTTAGCTTTCTGACCTGCCTATCCCAAATAGCCACTGGCTCCTCAACATAAGATAGATTCTTGGCCAGCTGGACTGAGCTGAAATCTAATACATGAGCCGGATCACCGTGATACTTCCGGAGTATAGAAACGTGGAATATCGGATGAGCTCTTTCTAGGTTGGGAGGTTGAGCAATCTCATAAACAACCTCCCTAACATGCCGCAATACCTCAAAAGATCCAATGTACCTCGGGCTCAGCTTGCCCTTCTTTTCGAACCTCATGAAACCCTTCATAGGTGATACCCGAAGCAATACCCGCTCTCCAACCATGAATGCTAAATCGCGAACCTTCCAGTCCGCATAACACTTCTGTCTGGACTAGGCTATGCGGAGTCTATCCTGAATCACCTTCACCTTATCCAGGGCATCCTGGACCAAGTCTGTACCCAATAATAGGGTCTCGCCCGGCTCGAACCAACCCACTGGGGTCCGACACCTCTGCCATACAGAGCCTCATAAGATGCCACATGAATGTTGGACTGATAACTGTTGTTGTAGGAAAACTCTGCAAGTGGCAAGAACTGGTCCCATGACCCTCCAAACTCCATCACATACGCACGTAGCATATCCTCTAGTATCTGAATCGTGCGCTCGGACTACCCACTCATCTGAGGGTGAAATGTTATGCTTAGCTTTACTCTAGTTCTCAACTCTTGTTGTACAGCTCTCTAGAACCGTGATGTGAATTGTGTGCCTCTGTCTGAAATAATAGAAACTAGGACACCATGAAGGCGAACAATCTCTCGGATGTAGATTCGAACCAACTGCTTAGAAGAGTATGTAGTCATCACTGAAATGAAATGAACTGACTTAGTCAACCGTTCTAATATCCTCTGGAGGAGATGGAGTAGATGAGGTATGAGAGGGCATCTCACTTTGAGCCTCACTTTGTCCTGCTCTGACTTGGGGCACCTGACTGGTACCCTCTCCCGCTGCTGTATCAAGCCGTCTACTAATCGTTTGCTTCCTAGTCGAAGGCATCACTGAAAAAAACAAGGTGAATATTAGAGACGAACACTTACGACTCAACTCTACGCACGATCTAGATTCAGGAAGAAGGTAACAACCCTAGATGTCATGTAGCCTCCTGATTATAAATGTGGCGCGCTACACATCCATAATCAAGACTCTACTAGACACGGCTCATAGACAACCCCTAGGACAGACTTGCTCTGATACCAAGTTTGTCACGACCCAAACTGAAGGGCCATGACTAGCACCCGACCACACTTGCCGAGCACCAACGTACATTTCATCTAACCTTCATTATTATCTTTTAGGGCTGACGAGATCAATATAAATGGTAGACCTAGATCATGGACAACCAGCAATAAAATATGACGGCATGAACATACATAGCAGGGGATGACCAGACAATCAAGAAACTACATATAAGGTATGAGCTACCATGCTACTATGAAAGACTATACAACAAAAACTAGCCGACAAGGCATACCAAACTATACATGAGCCGACACCTGTCTATGAGCCTCTAAAAGAACATAAGTGTTGCAACATAGCCGGAACAGGGCCCCGACATACCCATAATGTCTATAACAAAAATTGCATACCAAGACCAAGGCAAGTCCGGAGAAGGGATCTCGCCAATCACCGCTGAACTGGACAGTCTACTGTGGTGGGGGAGCTGCACCTGCCTGTCTATCAGGACCTGCAGCACGACATGCAGCGTCCACAAATAAAAGGACGTCAGTACGAATAAAGTACTGAGTATGTAAGGCAAGGAACCATAAATACGATCAGTAATGTAAGCAAGGATAGAGAATATACAACCTGTAACATCTTAGTACCTCTGAGGGCTACTTACATGAAATGCATGATACATATGTATAAATACATAAACCTTTAAAGCATTCGCCTCTGTGGGCATCATCATCATCATATCGTACCCGGCCATAATAGGCTCGGTAAAAAAAACGTACCCGGCCATCATAAGGCTCGGTAGAATCGTACCCGGCCACGTGGAGCTCGGTAAAACCCAACTGATCAGTGGTTGCACAATAGGTGCCGTACCCGGCCAACTATAGCGTGGCTCGGTAGAGTAAAATAGATACATATATATAATGCATGCTCGACTCATGGAATCACATTCTAAACCTTTCGGAGTGACGTAAGGTCGGTATCCTCTGTACACGTTATTAGGACTAACTCTTCACTATGAACCTTATAAGATTTAGGAAGTACGAACAACATTGATAACATAAGAATAAGAGAAGCAACATTAACATCAATCGTTCCATAAGAGGGAAAACAATGTAAGTACTGCTAGCTTCTAAGAGTAGAGTATCTTGGAAGCTCGTTCATTACATTATGTACAATCGGAGTCGTGCAAAAGAAGGAAAGGGATAGCCTCACATACCTTGTATATACTGCCCCAATCTCAAGCTATGCAATTGTCAAAACTCCTTAGTCTACAATAAGAGAAACGATACTATCGTTATCATTTAAGCGTCATAACTATTATGTATCGACCACAACCTATTTTACGATGAAACGGACAACACCTCCCCTATATATATGACCTCACACCATTCAAAACAGTCACCAAACAGCCCAAACAACATCAATAATAAACATATTGAGCCTCCCAAAATAGTCCACACACAGCCTAATCACTCCATACATACGACGACCACCGTAGTCGTGTCAAACAACCTGGAAATGTTACGAATAACTATCAGCCCATAACCCTACATATATATGGTGTTTCTCCACACCCTTCCTCCTCCAAAACTCCACAAGATAGTAGTAAAATATGCAGCCCAACAACAACGCAAAACAGTCCACAAAACAATAACATTACTACCAAGCCTTTCGATATATATTTCACAAGTTCTAGCTTCAATGGCTTAGCGCAACTTGGATAATCTTAAATATATATAGAGTAAGAGGTTCCTTACCTTTATACAGAAAGAACCACTCCAATTTGACCTTAAATTTCCATGAAATATCCCTCCAATGCTGCCACAACAACAAAAAAGCGAAACTAGCGATCAATTAGTGTTTTTCGGCACTAGAATCACTTTAGAAGGCTTGAAATCACCTAGGATTGATATTAAGAACATGAGGGAGTATTTACAGAACATAAACCCTTTAAAACAACCTCCCACACGAGCTGGAACGACACAAAAATGAGCAACAACAAGAAGAACAAGAGACTTACTAGCGCCACGGAATTCCCGACACTTGATTTGTGTTGTTTGCCCTTTTTTGGGTCTTGAATCTTGAGAGAACCTTGAGAGGATGTTCCTAGGGTTCTAAGGTCTGAAAATAGTGAGAAGAAATGACTTAAAACGGGTTGGAGGCATCCTATATAGGTCCAAATATCTTAAACCGCCTTAGTGGGCCCCATAGAGAGGTGTTTGGCGCAGTCTCGCGAAAACGTGAATATCTCTCTACTCCGAGATCGTATCGATGAAAGGTTTAATGCGTTGGAAACTAGATTCGTAGATATTTAATTTTGTTGGTAGATCACCCCGTAAATCCTTGTAAATTATGAGAAAAGATTAGAAACATTTGACCTAATGTTTAAGTAAAATTATGAACCTAAGTTGCGACAACTTTTGTCGACTTTTGTTTCATAACTCGTTTGAATTCAAGACTTATGATACGGATATTATATGATTAAAATACCTTAATAAATGACCTCTTGAGTGTATTAAGCACCACTAGATTACCTGAAAATACGAGTTACAACATCCTTGGTTCGTTTAACTTCTAATACTGGTTAATCACCCTTATACACTCTTGTATCACTTAAGACCAATAGGATTGACTTCTTATCATCTCAAAGATAATTCCTTCTTGGATTTATGTTAACTAATATATGGAATGAACTAACACATGTGGATATGGGTTGTAACACCCTCCCCCCCCACCCTTATACACTCTTGTATCACTTAAGACCAATAGGATTGACTTCTTATCATCTCAAAGATAATTCCTTCTTGGATTTATGTTAACTAATATATGGCATGAACTAACACATGTGGATATGGGTTGTAACACCCTCCCCCCCTTAGGAACATTCGTCCTCGAATGTAAGGGTTTATGGGGAGTTTAAATCATCGTGGATTCCAATGGAAATTTCCGATCAATTTTCCCCTATAAAATGGTCACTAGCAAAACTTGCAAGTAATTAAGCCCAACATATGGCTTCACAAGGCTACACAAAGCATTATGCGTATTTACATTATCTACATATCACCATTTTGTATTAAGGAGGAGTATTCTCAAATTATTGCTTACCTCATAGAGCCGTTTCACCTTCCAATGTATCCTGTCTTCCACCAGCATCCTTGTTATCTTCATTCTGGAATAAGTAAGGGTATTTAGACTTCATCTCCTCTTCTGCTTCCCATGTCATTTCTTCCATATTTTTGTTCCTCCACAATACTTTGACGGAAGCTACATCTTTTGTTCTCAGCTTGCGGACTTGCCGATCTAATATCGCCACTGGCACTTCTTCATATGATAGGTCCTCTGTAACTTGTACATCTTTGATAGGGACGACTCGAGAAGGGTCTCCAATACATTTTCTCAACATAGATACATGGAATACCGGGTGGACAAATTCCAATTCGGATGGCAATTCTAACTCATAAGCAACCTGTCCAATTCGTCGAAGAATTTTATACGGCCCGATATACCTTGGACTCAGCTTACCTTTCTTCCCAAAACGCATAATACCCTTCATTGGTGAGATCCTCAGGAAAACCCAATCACCAACCTCAAACTCTAGATCACGACGTCGGACATCAGAATAAGATTTTTGCCTGCTTTGTGCCGTCCTCAATCGCTCCTGTATCACTTTCACCTTCTCAATAGCTTGGTGAATCAAATCTGGCCCATATAATTCTGTTTCACCGACTTCGAACCATCCAACTGGTGATCTACATCTCCTCCCGTATAGTGCCTCGTATGGGGCCATTTTAATACTGGAATGGTAGCTATTGTTATAGGCGAATTCTATGAGTGGAAGATGATCATCCCAATTCCCCTTAAAATCTAGAACACATGCTCGTAGCATATCTTCCAGTGTCTGAATGGTACGTTCAGCCTGTCCGTCAGTCTGCGGATGAAATATAGTGCTGAGATTTACCTGTGTGCCTAAACCCTTCTGGAAAGACCTCCAAAAGTTAGCCGTAAATTGAGCTCCTCGGTCTGATATAATAGATACGGGCACACCATGAAGCCTAACAATCTCCTTGATATACAACTTCGCATAATCTTCAGCCGTGTAAGTTGTCTTCACTGGCAGAAAATGGGCACATTTTGTAAGTCGATCAATTATCACCCAGATGGAGTCAAACTTATGATAAGAGCGAGGTAATCCAATAATGAAGTCCATATTAATCACCTCCCACTTCCAGGTCGGAATCTCTATATTTTGAAGCAATCCACCGGGTTTCTGATGTTCTATCTTTACTTGTTGACAATTGGGACACTGGGCTACAAATTCTGCAATAGACTTCTTCATATTATCCCACCAATACTGCTCCTTGACATCATGATACATCTTTGTCGAGCCGGGATGGATGGAATATCGGGATTGATGAATCTCATTCATAATCTTCTCTCGCAACCCTGCCACATTAGGCACACACAATCGGCTCTGGTATCTCAGTGCCCCGTCTTTTCCGATCCCAAAAGCCATACTTTTACACTGTTGAATGCTTTCTCTTAATCGTACTAAGATAGGATCTTCATATTGTCGTGCTTTTACCTCGGCTACCAAAGATGATTCTGATGTATTCTGTACAGTAACACCTCCGTCATCAGAGTCTAACAATCTGATTCTCATATTGGCTAGCTGATGAAGCTCTTTAATCAACCCCCATCTACCTGCCTCAATATGTACTAAGCTTCCCATTGATTTACGGCTGAGAGCGTCTGCCACAACATTGGCTTTACCGGGATGATACAATATCTCGACGTCGTAGTCTTTCAATAATTCAAGCCACCTACGCTGCCTCAAATTCAACTCTTTCTGCTTGAAGATGTATTGTAAACTCTTGTGATCTGTGTAGATGTCAACATGGATGCCGTATAAGTAGTGCCGCCATATCTTCAAAGCATATATTACTGCAGCCAATTCCAAATCATGGGTTGGATAATTCTTTTCATGCTTCTTCAATTGTCTTGATGCATAAGCAATCACATTCCCACGCTGCATCAATACGCACCCCAAACCTATACCTGAGGCATCACAATATACCACATAACCTTCTGTTCCTTCAGGAAGAGTGAGCACTGGTGCAGATGTCAATCGATTCTTCAACTCCTGAAAACTACGTTCACAAGTGTCAGACCACTGGAATTTGGTAGCTTTTTGTGTTAACTTAGTCAATGGTGATGATATAGAGGAAAATCCTTCTACAAACCGCCTATAATATCCTGCTAGCCCTAGGAAGTTGCGGACTTCTGATGGTGTTGTAGGTCTCGGCCAATTCTTTACTGCATCGATCTTCTAAGTGTCGACACTAATACCCTCATCAGATATCACATGGCCAAGGAATGCTACTGAGTTCAGCCAGAATTCACATTTGGAGAGCTTAGCATATAACTTACGATCCTGAAGCGTCTGTAATACTATCCGCATGTGTCCCGCATGTTCTGCCTCCGAACGAGAATACACTAGAATGTCATCAATGAATACAATCACGAACACATCAAGATAGGTCCTGAATATAGTATTCATGAGATCTATAAAAGCTGCTGGGGCATTTGTTAGCCCGAACGACATCACCAAGAACTCAAAGTACCCATATCTTGTCCGGAAGGCCGTCTTTGGAATATCCTTCTCCCTAACCCTCACCTGATGATACCCTGAACGTAAATCAATCTTAGAGAAATACTTGGCACCCTGGAGTTGGTTAAATAGGTCATCAATTCTTGGAAGTGGATACTTGTTCTTTATAGTAGACTTATTCAATTGTCGATAGTCGATACACATCTGTAACTAATACCTTCCCCTTGGTATAATTTCAAGCCATTACCCTATCTCTGGTTACTCAAATCAAACTCTCTTGGTGTCCTAATGCACCCTAATATTAGGTGGCGACTCTTCAAATTCAAACCCAATTCCCAAAAGGGAATGAGTTATCCTCCCAAATGTCATAAACCCTATTTTGCTCGAGAAAAAGGAGGCGCGACATGAGCCCTCAGACAACTCAGAAGATATGTGCACTGATGCTTGGGCAGTATGAGAGCCCAGAGGTATATCCCTCAATTTGTTCCTCTCCGGCCAGTTAGGATCATATTCTGGCACAGAGTCTGATTCGGAGTCGGATGCCTCCCCGGAAGACATATACTCACTCCCCGATTGGTCAATAGCTCTATCAGCAGCCCTTATGATCTTTCTGGTGTTTTTGATGGCTTGCCAGGCTTGCGGGGTCAATCTAATCATGCCATTTCCTCTACCTCGGGAGGACTCTCCTTTCCCTATTGTTTATCGCCTCTGAATCGTGATTTCACCATTATCTGCAAAGAGAACACATTCAATTGAGCTTTGTTAGTATCAGCAGAATTAGTGAAGCATTGTAGAATAATATTGCAGACAGTTAGAATTACAGACTGCGGACCGCACAAAATAAAGTGTGAATGCAAAGAAGCTACCACGGACTGCACAAAATGCACCACGTTCCGCATTGAGGTGGGGATCAGACTACCCATTCTCTGATTCTAGGTACCGCGGACCGCACAAAATGTATTACGGTCTGCATTGAGGCACCGCAGACCGCACAAAGTAAAATCGCAGCCGCGATCCTCAATTATCACCTTTCAGAAGTATAACCACCACGGTCCGCACAAAATAGCATTGCGGACCGCACAAAAGTACCGTGGACCGTACAAAATCCACCACGGTCCGCGGTAAGTGGTACCTAGTAACACCAACCTAGGGTTTCAATTTTTCACATTTTTAGTCCAATTTTTTACCTATTATTGATACCCTAGGTGTCGAATCACTATTTTTAACTAATTAGTCCTAATTTAAACATGATTAAACAAACCTACAATACAGAATTGAAAGAAAACGGAAAGAAAAAGAAGAAAAAACTAAGAAAAATAAAAGTTAAAAGAAAATAACAAAGTTAAATAACTAAGACAAAATTAAAATTACCAGAAGTAAGATGCAATGTATATTAACGAGATTTAGCAATTGAATTCAAGCAAGTTTGAGGGATGAACAGTGATTTTTTAGCTTTTGAGTGCGAAGGGTCGAAAAGTCTGAAATGAGTGCCTCATGTACTATTTATAGAAAAAGGAACTGGGGCCCATCTCACCTACCCATCGCAGATCGCACAAAATGGCACCGCGGTCCGCGGTACTCAGAAACAAGTGGCATTGGGGAGATATCCACTGCAGACCGCAAGAAATGCAATGCGGTCGCAGTGGCCCGCTGCAAACCGCACAAAATGTATTGCGGCCGTGGTGGCAAACTTCAAATACTCCTCATTTTTGACCAAATAACTCTGCAATCCGCATTGAATTGTTGCCCCCGCAAAGAGGCCACTGTGGTCTGCACAAAATGCATTGCGGTCGTAGTGCAAACTTCAGAGAGTGTGCATTTTTCCAACTTGGTCCTGCACTGCATCAAAACAATCCTACAATATCTCACAACCAGTTAGTCCAAAAGCAAATCCTATACTACAAAGAAAAACAAAAAGAAAGACATATGGGTTGCCTCCCAAGAAGCTCCTGATTTAACGTCGTGGCACGACGCAGGTTACCATCAAATCA
The DNA here is from genome assembly GCF_000393655.2 of Nicotiana sylvestris. Classification (NCBI taxonomy): domain Eukaryota; kingdom Viridiplantae; phylum Streptophyta; class Magnoliopsida; order Solanales; family Solanaceae; genus Nicotiana; species Nicotiana sylvestris. Next base: position 14,862,981 of record NC_091058.1, read on the forward strand.
CTTTAGATGGAGCGGTGCCACCACGTGGATGTCATCAATCTTGCCCAAGTAGTGCTTGACCTTATGCCCATTAACTTTGAAAACCTCCCCATTTTTGTTCTTCAAGTCAAGTGCACCAAACGGAGTCACAAATACCACTTAAAAAGTTCCACTACATTTTGACTTAAGTTTTCCCGGAAACAGACGTAACCGAGAATTGAACAAGAGAACCAAATCACCCACTTGAAACTCCTTGTCACGAGCATATTTATCATGAATGTACTTCATTTTGTCCTTGTACACGGACGAACTGGAGTAGGCATGGAATCAGAATTCATCAAGTTCATTAAACTGCTCCACATGAAGATTTGCTGCCACATCCCATTCAAGATTCAGCTTCCTCAAAGCCCATATGACCTTGTGCTCTAACTCAACCGGTAGATGGCAAGCTTTCCCAAACACCAACCGGTACAGAGACATACCAATCGGAGTCTTGTAAGCAGTCCTATAAGCCCAGAGAGAGTATCATCAAACTTCTTTGACCAATCGGTCCTATTTGCATTTACCGTCTTTGACAATATACTCTTGATTTCCCTGTTTGAGACTTCAACTTAGCCACTCGCCTGAGGATGATAAGGAGTAGAAACTTTGTGATTGACACCATACTTTGCAAGCAAAGTGTCAAAAGCTCTATTACAAAAATGAGAACCCCCATCGCTTATGATTGCATGAGGAGTGCTAAACCTTGTAAAAATGCTCTTCTTGAGAAATGCAACAACACTTCGGGCCTCATTGTTGGGTAAATCCACGGCTTCAACCCACTTTGAAACATAGACAACTGTCACAAGAATGTATGTTTTCCCATAATCAATGCCTCATACATCAAAAATATCAACTTCAAGAATGGTATTGAGAGGCATCTCATCTTTCTTCGAAATTCCACCTGCTCGTTGACATTCGTCACATCTCTTCACAAGTTCACTTGCATCTTTGTGCAAAGTTGACCAATAAAACCCACAAATAAGAACTTTTGAAGTCGTCCTCGCCCCGCCATGATGGCGACCATAGGGAGATGAATGACAGGCCTCTAAGATACTCAATTGCTCCTCCTCCGAGACATACCTTCGGATCACACCATCCGTGCAAATCTTGAACAAGTACGGCTCATCCTAATAGAAATCCAAACTATCCCATTTGAGCTTCTTCTTTTAGTTAGAATAGATCTCACACGGGATTATACCAATCACAAGGAAATTAGCAACGTCCGCAAACCATGGCATACCATTCACCGACACAGAAAGGAGTTATTCATCAGGAAATGAATCATTGATCTCTAGGCCATCATGAGGCCTCCCCTCCTCCTCCAAGCGGAACAAGTGGTCTGCCACTTGATTTTCACTACCCTTCAGGTCCACAATCTCTAAATCAATCTCTTGAAGTAACATGAGCCATTGCATCAATCTAGCTTTAGAATCCTTCTTCGTCATCAAGTACCGAAGTGCGGCATGATCGGTATGAACTATGACCTTGGAACCTATGAGATACGGCCAAAATTTCTCCATCTCGAACACAATAGCTAAAAGCTCTTTCTCAGTCACCGTGTAGTTCACTTGAGCATCATTCATTGTCTTGCTCGCATAGTACACCGGATGAAACATTTTGTTCACTCTTTGTCCCAAAACCGCCCCAACTGCAACATCGCTCGCATCACATATGAGCTTAAATGACAAGCTCCAATTGGGTGCGATAATAATAGGAGCGGTGGTCAACTTGTGCTTCAGAAGTTTAAAGGCTTGCATACATCTCTCATCGAACACAAAATTGGCATCTTTTTCCAATAACTTGCATAAGGGATTCACTACCTTCGAAAAGTTCTTGATAAATCTCTGGTAGAATTCTGCATGCCCAAGAAAATTTCTAACTCCCTTGACAGAGGTAGGGGGAGGGAGCCTTGAAATCACATCAATTTTAACTTTGTCCACCTCTATACCATGCTTTGAAATTTTATGCCCAAGAACTATGCCTTCCTCAACCATAAAGTGGCATTTCTCCCAATTAAGAACAAGATTGGTTTCTTCACAATGAGCCAACACTCTATCAAGATTTTTCAAACATTCATCAAACGAATCACCCACAATGCTAAATTCATCCATGAACACCTCCAAAATATCTTCCATCATGTCGATGAAAATGGCTATCATACACCGATGAAATGTAGTTGGTGCACTACACAACCCAAAAGGCATCCAAGAAAAGGCAAAGGTGTTATATGGACAAGTGAATGTGGTCTTCTCCTGATCTTCTGGAGCAATCAAGATTTGGTTATATCCAGAATACCCATCCAAGAAACAGTAGAAGGAATGCCCAGCAAGTCGATCTAATATCTGATCAAGAAAAGGCAATGGAAAGTGATCCTTGCGAGTCACTTTATTCAACTTGCGGTAATCCATGCACACCCTCCACCCGGTGACGGTCCTGGTAGGAATCAACTCATTTTGCGAATTTGCAACCACGCTCATGCCACCCTTATTCGACACACATTGCACCGGTAAATTCCAAGAGCTATCAGAGATAGGATACACAACCCCGGCATCCAACCACTTGATCACCTCCTTTTTCACAAATTCTTGCATTGCCTCATTTAACCTCCTTTGATGTTCCAATGAGGGGTTTGCATCATCTTCCAGAATAATCTTGTGTATACAGAATGCGGGGCTTATCCCCCGAATATCAGCTAAGGTCCATCCAATTGCCTTCTTCCGCTTTTGAAGCACCGCCAATGTGGCATCAACCTGCATGTTAGTAATACAAGAGGAAAGAATAACTGGAAAAGTTGAAATAGGGCCTAAGAATTCATACCTGAGGTGTGGAGGCAACGACTTCAACTCCAACACCGGAGGTTCCTCGATTGAAGGTTTTGTTGGTGGAGTCTTCCTATTCTCAAGATCCAAAGAGAGTTTCCTAGGCTCATAAGAGTAAGAGCCCATTCCATGTAAAGCATTTACGCACTCCATTCGGCCTTCATCCTCGTTTACATCAAGATTCAATAATACTGCCTCTAGAGGGTCCTACACATTGATCATTGCACTAGTATCATCAATTATCACTGCCATGACAAGGTCCATAAAAGAGCACACCTCAAAACTGTTGGGCTGCTTCATTGACTTGCACACATGAAAGACCACTTTCTCATCACCCACCCGAAAGGTGAGTTCCCCTGCTTCCACATCAACTAAGGTCTTCCCAATATGATTGGAACCTCATAATCTACCTCATAATCCAAGATCACAAAATCAGCGGGCAAGATAAATCTATCCACCCGGACAAGAACATCATCAATAATACCTAATGGTCTCTTCATAGTTCTATCCGCCATTTGCAATCTCATGGAAGTCGGCCTCGGTTGCCCAATACCCAAAGTCTTGAAAACTGAGTAGGGCATCAAGTTGATACTTGCCTCCAAATCACATAGAGCTTTTGCAAAGTCCGCACTCTAAATGGTGCAAGGAATAGTGAAAGCACCGGGATCTTCTAGCTTCAGGGCCATTGAGTGCACTATTGCACTAACTTGGTTGGTTATCTTGATAGTTTCGCAATCCATGGATCTTTTCTTTGTCACCAAGTCCTTCATGAATTTAGCATAGCCTGACATTTGTTTTAGAGCCTCCACCAAAGGCACATTAATAAATAAGCTCTTCATCATGTCAAATAAACTTCTTAAACTGATTCTCATTTTTTTGCTTCACGAGCCTTTGAGGATAAGGTGGAGGTGGCCTTGGCAAAGGAGCCTTGGCTTTAGGAACAATCATTTTCGGCATGTCTATTACGTGTTCCCTAGACAGGTTCACGTCATTCTGAGTCTCCACCTTGGCATCTTGAATGTCAATCCTCACTTCCTCATTCACGTTCTCATCAATCACATTTTCAACCACTAAAGGAATCTCATCTTCTTGCAACTCAACTTCATCACTCAAAATTTCTTTTTGCTTGGAGGCATTAACATCATCGCCTCGTCCACTTCTTATAGTTACCACCATAACATGATTTTTCCCACCCTTCGGGTTAACTACCGTATCACTTAGTAGAGATCCCTTAGGGCGAGTATTCAAGGATTGTGAGATTTGGCCTAATTGAACCTCCAAGTTTCTGATTGAAGTATTGTGGAAAGCCAACTGAGCATCAGAGTGCGCATTATTTTTCATCATCTGTTCAAACATCATTTCAATTCTCCCCATTTCGTTGTTGGACTAACTAGGACCTTGGGATGGAAATGGGGGTGGATTGTTCGGTTGTTGATACATTGGGGGCCTTTGAAAGCCTTGCCCCCGATTTCCCTGATTGTTATTGTTCCAACCTCCCTGATTGTTGTTACCACCCCAATTATTGTTGTTGCCATTCCAATTACCCTGGTTGTTCTGATTGCTCCAATTAGAATTTTGGTTGTTGTTCCCCAATACTATTCCCTTGTTATTGTTGATTGCCCCAATTACCTTGGGGTCTCCATTGTTGTTGGTTGGAAGAATTGCCCTTTAGCCTTGATAGTGTTCACGTATTTCACCTCTTCATTCTGCCCATCATAACTATCATCTTGGAATCTCCCACAATCATTGCCAAATTGATTCGAACTCCCTTGGTTTTGTTGACCACTTTGTCTTCTTTTGTTCACTAGCATGTTGACACCCTCCATAGCATTTACTTGGCGCGGATTTTGAACCTGTTGCAACTGTGCCTTTGCTAGCTAGTTCATTGTTGTTGTCAGTTGTGCTATAGCCTATCCATGGTCATATAGCTCTTTGTGCAAGTAAGTGACCGTGGGGTCACCCTGTGGCACATTGGCTCTACTTTGCCAAGCGGAGGACGTGCCAGCCATCTCGTCAAGAATGTCACAAGCCTTATCATAAGACAGCTTCATGAAGTTACCCCCAGCAAGTTGGTTCACTATGCACTGGTTTGTTGTGTTAATGCCCCGGTAGAAAGTCTGTTGGATCATTGCCTCAGTCATATCATTGTTGGGACATTCCTTTACCATGGTTCTATATCGCACCCAAATATCATGTAATGGTTTGATGGGCTCCTGCTTGAAAGCTAAGATCTCATCTCTCAATGCTGTCATGTGCCCCGGTGAGAAAAACTTTGCAATGACTTTATCCGACAACTCATCCCAAGTAGTGATAGAATGGTTGGGAAGTCGTGCAAGCCAATCCAATGCCTTTACTCTAAGTGAGAAAGGGAATAATCTCAACCGAAGTGCATCCTCCGACACATTAGATTCCTTGCTCCCCCAACAGGTATCCACAAAATTCTTGAGATGTTTGTAAGCATTCTAACTGGCAGCACCCGTGAAATACCTACGCTGCTCCAGCAATGTCAGCATCAAATTCGTTATTTGAAAATTGTCTGCCCGGATCCGGGGTGGGACAATTGCACTAGCATATCCTTGGTTAGGAAGCACTCGAGGAGCCACTCTTGGAGGTGACAAGAGAGGGTCTGGGATATTATCATTGGTCAGGCGGCCTCTCTTTTGTCCTTGAGGCACAATAAGAACCTCATCATCAATATTGTTATCTACCTCCTCCCTCGGTGGAAGATCTCCAAGAGGTGCGTTATTTGCTGCCATTTTGTACCTGAAGTTGTGACACGCACAAATTAGTAACACAAAAGGAAAGAAGAACAATACACAAAACTATTTAGATAGATAGCCAAAACCATTAGCTCCCCGACAACGGTGCCAAAAAGTGATTGGAGCCAACCCTACACCACTACGAAGTAGCGAGAGTGATCGAAGCAGCTTTTACCCGAGATGGTCGGGATCGAATCCACAGGGAGCTAGAAGTGGGAATTGGATTCCTATCTAAACTAGAGATGTGTAATTGCTCTTAATTACTCTTCCAAACATCAGTGGTCTTTTGATTACTTTTAATATTATGCTAATATGATGCTAAATTAAACAAAGTTAAGCTAAGAGTAAGTTACTTGAAAGGTTGTCTAAATAGTTAAGAAGACACTAAGGAAGTGACTTTCTCCTAGGTGGACACTTGATGCGTTCTCGAGTCTAAGGAAAGATTATTATGTCGGGGATTACGATATAACCAATGCACTAAACTTATCACTCTATACCTCTCAGTAATTTGAGTGATTTTGCCCTAATTGACTTTCTCAAAACTAATTGGGTATGATAATTTGTGCAAGCAATTTAGGTTCAAGTCGGGTATCACTATCTCTAGGTTTAACGCTTTAATTAGGGCTATCAATCTCTTAAATACGCCTCAATTCCTTGTTGGACTAATTTTCCTAGACTTAAGTTCTCTTTCTCAAGAAGAACCCAAGTCAAATAGGCACAATTAGTGTTTGCAACCACTAATTCAACATGAAAAACACAAATTAGTCCAAATATTACACACCCATACACATTCAAGCCTTAAAAATCAAGACCCATCAAATACCCACACTAAGGTTGAGCCACAACCCTAGCTAATGGGTCTAGCTACTCATAATAATAGAAGAAAACTGAGAAATAGATGAAGAAAAATACATAAGATTTAATTACAAGCTAATACTTGAAGATTCAATGATAAAACTACTCTAAAATTACTCAAAATGGTTAAGAACTATTGTTCACGAGCGCAGTTCAAAGTCAGACTACAACTCATGACCTAAAAATGGGAAAAGAAAGCATTTATACTAGGTCGAATTTTCTGGATAAAAATATCCCTGCGGGGGTACCGCGGACCGCAAGAATGGAGTGCGGTCGTGGTGAGGCTTTTTGGCTTCAAATATCTGCTCTCTGAACTTGGCCACCGCGAGCCACATAAAATGCACCGCGGCCGCGGTGTCTTTAATTGCGGTCCGCACAAAAAGGACTACGGACCGCATTGGTGTCAACCTCAAAATTCCCAACTCTCTGAACTCCAGCTTTGCAGACCGCACAATTTCGATTGCGGTCCGCACTAAATGCTTTTCGACCGCAATACTTGAGTCTCTGAAATGGCACCTCTCTGAATCTCCTCACTGCAGACCGTACTAAATAGAGTGCGGCTGCAATGGGACTGTTATACTGTGCCTGGACTTATTCTTGGTATTGTGCATGTTTCACCCCTTTTTTAGCTGGTTTTGACTAATTGTCACCTTTTTGGCCAAACCCTGCAAACAAGTACAACATGTAAGCCTTTGGGGCTATTTTGTACACATTTTTAATCAAAACTCAAGTAATAAGGAGTGTAAAATGAACCATAATACCTAGTTATCAGCCAGCTCAAGTTGTTCTTCGCGTTCGTACAAAGGAACTCGCGTTCGCGAAGGTAAGGTCAGTGGAAGCATCGCAGACATAAAGAGTGGAACGCATTCGCGTAGAGGAAGTAAGGTAGCTGGGGACATAGCCATTTGGTCTACGCATTCGCGTAGTGGGTATCGCATTCGCGAATGACCAGGAAGTGAAGGTACGCATTCGTAAGAGGTCCCTTGCATTCATGAAGAGGGAAAATTGGCCTGTGTAATATATGTGAACGCGAGACAGTGGCCGCGTTCGCGAAGAAAGGAACAACTAAGCAGATTTAAAGGTTCAAAATCGAGGTTTTATGTCATTCTTTCACCATTTGGACTTGAGATCTCGGAATTAGGCAATTTTTGGATAGACTCTTGCGTGGATGTTTGGGGTAAGTGATTCTTACCTAGTTTTGGTTAATTCTCATGATTATGTCTTTAATTTTATCATTAAATTAGTTAATTGGAGTGAAAAAATAAAGAAAATTTGGAAAATATCCTCAGGACAAATTTTGGGGTTTGATCAGGATTTTGGTATCGGATTTGAGCAAATTTGGTATGGTTAGACTCATGAGTGAATGAGTGTTCATAATTTGTGATTTTTACCTGATTCTGAGACATGGGCCCAAAGAGGGTTTTTGAGCGATTTTTCAATTTCTTGCTTTAACTTTGATTATGTTCGCTAGATTAGTTTTTGTAGTTATATTTATGTTATGTAATTGGTTTTGGATAGATTTGGGCCATTTGGAGTCGGATATTCGTGGAAAGAGCATTATTTTGGATTGATTTGAGCTTGGTTCGAGATAAGTGTATTGCCTAACCTTGTGTGGGGGAACTTCCCTTAAGATTGGTACTGTTTTGATATGTGAGCATCGTGTACGTGAGGTGACGAGTACGTATACGGGCTAGTTGTTGTAAAACCCCATTTTTTACTAAGAAATGCCATGTTTTCCTTCTTCTTTGAGTCTTATCAACTTGTGTAGTATCCTGCTAGACTAGAATAACATGCCTACTTGCCTTAACTGTTTACCTGAACTACGTACAGCATGTTTAGTGAATCTACCTGCCTTTCCTTAACTTGTACTTAGGTTGAACTGTAAAATTTCGTGTTGTAACTATTGAATTCTATTGTTTGGCTGCATATTTACTTTGGGACTACGAAACGGTATTCCAGGAGATCCCCCAGTACTGCATATTTACTTTGAGACTACGGAACGGTATTTTGGGATATCCCCCTGTCTTGCATATTTATTTTGGGACTACGGAACGGTATTCCGGGAGATCCCCCTACACATTTAAGTTTGGGACTACGAGATAGTATCTCGGGAGATATCCTATTGTACTGCTGTGTATTGAGCTATTGTTTTCCATGATTTATTCCTTGTTAAATTTCAGTCTTTATTTACTGCGATATTTCATTTTGCTTTGCCTTATTACATATATATATACTAGTAGGGCCCCGAGCTGACCTCATCACTACTTGACCGAGGTTAGGCTTGGCACTTACTGGGTACCATTGTGGTGTACTCACGCCCTTTCCTGCATATATTTTTTGTGTGCAGATCCAGGTGCATCTTATTAGCCTCATCACTAGCCACAGTCGCTGCTGCTTATTGGAGACTTCAAGGTATATCTGCCCGCGCTTGCAGATCCTCGGAGTCCCCATCTATTCGTTATGTTCATTTTCCTTCTTTTTGTAGAAATGATGTATAGAATAGTTAAGACTTCTTAGTAGTTTGTGACTTGCGGTGTTCTGAATTTTGGGAATTGTTTTGTACATTTCAGAAGTGATAATTGTATATGCCGAGTGGCATTCAGTTGCCTATTAGATAATTGTTATTGTTAGTAGTTAATGTTCATGCTTTTGTTATATTTTCGCAAAGTGTTACGCTTACCTAGTCGTAGAGACTAGGTGCCGTCACGACAACTTACGGAGGGAAAAATTGGGTCGCGACATTTTAACAAATCAAAAGCATTGCTCTTTGCACCCATCAAACGTGTCCAGGTAGCCCTTGTACAGTCATTTACTATAGTAAGAAAATATTTGGAACTAGAATGAGTGGAAGTGGAGTAGGGACCCCAAGTATCTATATGTTTAAACTGGAAAGGGTGAGTGGAGTGGATATAACTATCAGGAAAAGGGAGCCTAGTATGTCTTGCTAAGGGGTAAATGGGACAGATGAAGGACTATTAGAGGATAGTTCACAATCAATACCAGAAATAAGTTTCATTTTGGAAAAGGGAATATGTCCAAGTCTATAATGCCAAACAACATCAGATTTATTCATTTTATTGGAACACGACCCAAAATTCACCAGTAGTGATGACACCTAACCCAACCCGCTAAGTAAGCCAACTAAAGCTATCTAGTTTCAATAATCTTATTAAGTCGATTAAACCAAAATAAATTTACTGAATTCTATATACATCCCAAGGACTGGTAATACAAATCATGAGCTTCTAAGAATAGAGTTTACAAATCGGAAATTAAAGAAATACATAGTCTGTTTGAAAAGTACATAAACAGAGTTTTATAAGCTAAGGCTACCCCGAACAATGGAGGCAGCTACAACAGGGACGCCGATACATCTTCAAGTCCCGCAACCATCGAGCACATCAACAACAACAACTGATATCTGCACGTAATGTGCAGAAATATAGTATCAATACAATCGACCCCATGTACTGAGTAAGTAACAGACCTAACCTTAGGTTGAAAGCAGTGACGAGCTAACACGGGATCGGGTCCAATGCCAATATTTTTCACAACAGTTCAATAATAATATAAATGCAATTATAAAAGAGATATCTCAAAAGTAAAATACTCAGCTCATTCACTGTCATGACCGGGATTTCCCACCCTCGGAAGTCGTGATGGCGCCTACTCGTGGAAGCTAGGCAAGCAGCGAAATAAAGAATCACTAACTCTTTCATTTTAGCAGAGTGGGTATCTCAGTTATGGTACTTTTGGGGGTGCTTAAGAGAGCATTCAACGGCTTATGAGCCTTAGGACAATATGGTTTTATGCTAGGATCTCTTGTGGTGAGTTTTGGTTACGGACTGTGGTATTATAGCAAGGAAGAGTATAAATTTAAAGGTAATCCAGAAGGAACTCGGAGAATTAGGACAGCTTGGTGACAAGTTGGATTAGCATGTGATAGATGTGATTGGATCTTCTGGTTCTTATGATGTAGTGAGTTTTTTCAAGTGTTGTGTGGCGATACTCTCGGGTTTTGATGGCTTGCATAGTTTGGTCATTATTATCTATTACAGGTACAGAACAAGCAACAGAAGAACAAGAATTGAAATTAACAGATTCAACATAAGAAGTGACATGTTGAAACAACTTGTAAAGTCCACTGTCCAATCTACCAAGTACCACTGGCTTCCTCACTAAAGGGCCCTGTAAAGTACAAGCAGGCTTGATAAACTGTACAACATCATCACATTGAGACAAAAACTTGTGGACAGATATGAGATTATGTTTAAAACTAGGTATGTAAAGAACATTAAGAAAGATTAAGTCAAGAAATAAAGCTAAAGAATTAACATTGGTAACCTTCACTTTATAACCATTTGGAAGAGACACAAGATAAGGAATAGGAAAAGTGATTATATCAAAGAGTAAACTCCTAATAGAAGTCATGTGATCAGTATCTCCAGAATCTATTGTCTAATCATTGTCATTCACACTAGATAACATACAAGCTTCATAAGAAACACCTCTCATAAGGCATGGGCTTACCAGCAAAGTTAGCAGAAGCCAAAAGAGGTGGAGTATGTGGGGAAGTAGAGATCTAGGATTATTGTAATAAGATCATCAGTTGAGAGTATTGATCCTTGGTAATGCCAAGAATGACAGAGGACTCCTCATTCTCAACAGGGCCATTAGAACCACCAGGCACAGAAGAACCACCAGAGGATTCAAGCTCAAAATGTGCAACAATTCTGCGAGGAGGAGGATTCCAGGTTTCTTGCAATGTTTTCATATGACAGAAGACCTGGAGCCTCAAAAGAAACCTTGGAAGGAAATGATATCTTAGAAGTCCCAACATTGAATGAGGCAGAATGTGTGGAGAATTAGGAGGCAGAAGACACCTGCCTCTGCTTCTCATCAGACAATAAGATGTTGTACACATTCCCAATAGATGGAAGTGGTTTCATCATTAAAATGTTTTTGCGAGTTTGCATGTAGGTGTCATTCAGACCTATAAGGAACTGATAAACCTTATGCTCTTCATCTTCAGCAGCCTTATCCCCCACAAGTGCAAACTCTGATCTTATAAGAAGCTATTTCATCCCAGAGTTGTTTGATTTTATTAAAATAAGAAGTTATGTCTAAAGACCCTTGAGATATATGTGCTAATTCTTTCTTTAGCTCAAAAACTCTTGCCCTATCAACCTTACCATATCTCTCCTACAATTCATACCAAATATCTTTAGTATATTCAGAGTATTCTACACTGCAAGATATTTCTTTTGATAGGGAATTAACCAACCATGAGACCACAAGATCATTACACTGTTGCCACTAGCGTGCCAGAGGAGATCCTGGAAGAGGTTTGGTAGAGGTCCCGTTGATAAAATCAAGTTTGTTACAAATGGAGAGAGCAACCAAGATGTTTCTCCTCCAACTGCCATAGTAGCTCCCATCAAATGGACTAGAGACCAAAGAGATTCCCAGCATGTTTAGTGGATGTACGTATAATAGATGACATGGATGTGTAAAGTCATCTTCGTGAAACACAGTACGAGATGCAGTAGAGGAAGAAGAAGGTTTAATTACAGGATTATCATTCGTCATTGAGAGAGAATATATCAATAAAAGACAATCAACAATTCAACAAACAAATTGATGAAATATGAAGATAGAACTGGTTTACCCCCTTCTTTTGCAACCGAAAAGAGAACAGTCTTGTGAACAAACTTCCGAAGACTCAGCCAACACAGACGAAAAACCCTAGCTCGAAGTAGATGAGCAAATCAGCCAGGTACAACCAAATATTAAGAGAAGTAGTGAAATCTAGCAGAAACATACGCGAATGAGAAGGAATCACCTAGAAAAACAAATAAAACCCTAATCCAGTACGAACGTAGTCCAAACGAAAAAATTGATGAAAGCTGAAGAGGTTAATATCGATCGAAAGCTGATGAGACGATCTACTAGGATATACGCTCTGATACTACGTTAACTATCGAGATTTATAGAGAGATTGACAAAATGTAAAATAGGGTTCATTGCTTGAGGGAAGGTTCGAGAGAATCTCATCTCATCTATTCCTCAGAAGTGTCTATCTATCTTTACAAAATGAAAGAACCAAATAATAAATAGTTAGTGGGCCTGACTCGGTGGGCCAACTAGTACAAATAATGGACTCAATACAAAATTGCCCAAACATTTTGCCTTTATCTAATATCTTAACATCCTACAAATGTTGTATTCAAACAATCAAGAGTTTAAGAGTGTTCCTTGATAAACTTGTGCACTTTATCAATGAATTCTTTTTCAGCGTTGAATGTTCCTTTCTTTCTCGGATTAATTTCATTTAGCACGTAACATTTGTAAATTAAAAGTTCCAACTATCAACATTGCCACAATAATACGCAAATCATTCAACTAAGACTAAAAACGTCACATAATATCAAGATAAGTTCCAAAATTATAATTCGATAAATGGTAACCGTCATTGCTCAAGTATGAAGAACATAAAAGAGTCAAATATACCTCTATACTATTAGAAAAAGTTTAAATATACCCCTCGTTATACTTTGAATCCAAATATAACTCTATCGTTATACTATTGGTTCAAATATACCCTTTTACGTTAAGTTTGTCCAAAGTGGACATCCAATCCTACATGGCACTGGCATTTGATAAGGCGGATGCCACATGAAGCCACCTCATTGCCCCTAACCCAATCCCCTCACTTCTATTTTTTTTCCACCACTAAAATTTTCTTGCCCTCCACCACTATTGCCACTATTTTCGCTACCATAAAAGATGTTGTATTTCAAATTTTAGTTTTTTATACACAGAGTAGGGGCACCGAGGGGGCATGTCATGCGTGGCATCCGGCTCATCAAATATCAGTGTCACGTATGATTGGATGTTCACCTTGGATAAACTTAACGGAAGAGGGGTACATTTGAACCAATAGTATTACAGCAGAGGTATATTTGGACCTAAGGTATAATGAATTGTATATTTAAATATTTTCTCAGGGTATCTTTGGCCCTTTGATATATAAAGAATTGCCAAAAAGGACCATTTGGAGTCAAAAACTCTATAGTTGAATATAAAAAATTGGAACTCTTTAACACATTCATAAATAAAGCAAGTAGAGACAAGAACATAAATAGCCTCAAATAGCAACCTCCTAATGTATATTGAGTTTTTTTTCCACATCCTTCCTTTATTCTATTTGGTTCAATCTCAAAGAACACTATTGACTAGAATGTCAAATTTGTTCTCATGTTCTTACTATGAAATTATGAATTTTCTTGCTTCTTGTCTCTATTGGGCTCTTGGTTAAAGACTCTTCAATCGCGGAGACCATCCTGTCTTTGGATCTCTCTATTGGTTAAAAAGATGCACATATCATGAATAGTCGTAGAATGTACTCTCGCTCTACTTTTGCATCAAATTTATCTATTTATCATAAATCAAGTTATAAATTGAGTAAGAATTACATCCAATAATTTTGGAGTCAATGACCTGGCCTCAAAGGGTCGGACCAATAATTTAATAAGATCAACAACATGTCTTTAAAGTTGGGACCATTATGCTTGTAAAAACAGTCCAACGAGGAACGAAAAAGTGGTACTTCCTCAGTCTCATATTTATAGTCATGGTTATTAAAATAGTTGTCTCAAATTATTTGACATTTTAGAAGTTCAAGACAAAAATGATTGTTTTTTCTTTTTTACCCTTAGTAATAATTGTTCTTGAAGATAGAGATAATACATAAATAGAATATATATTCAGTGAAGAGAGATTATATCTAAGATATAAATAAGGGTATAATAGTCTAATCTCTTTCCTAATTAATATTTTTTAAAGGGCGTGCAAAAGAGAAATACGACACATAACACGAGACAGAAGGAGCACTTTCTTTTCCATGAAAAAAAACACATTCCAATGCCTATCTCCATTTTTGTGCATCTGTTTACTGCTCCTGTCTAGCTCGAAGAGAAAACAAAAATGCAATCCTGAATCTAGAAGATTTTCCTTTTTGTAGGGGATGTTAGCAAAGTAGTATCTGTATGGACATGGACTACCATGTTACACGTGGACCAAGTCGACATCAAGGAAGCCTTTGAAGGCTGCCACACATCGTCAATAGGATACAATGACCTGGCCTTAAAGGATTGCGTCACGAGAAGACAACGCATAGTCGACGAGGTCGAAATGATTCAACAGAGGACGAGGACGAGCACCCTTTCATTAAAGCAATAACGGCTAGTTCTAGCATTATGGTTCCCTAGAATATATTCCACAATATTCTCCCAGTTGTATTATGTAGGATTTTGTGGCCCGCGTATCCTTATAAATAGAAAAATATGTGGTTATAAATTTGATGAGACATTCATTGTAAAGAACAACACATTGACATTCTCTCAAGATTCTCCCTTGATATATACATACAAAGTTCACCTATTTACATCTTTACCTATTTTTTCTTCCCCGATCCAAGAAGATTCCGAATATCAAAAGACTTATCATTATCCATCATTGTCAGAAAAATTATTGGAGATCAAAATCTCACCTTTTGTCGGGTGACGTCTATCCATTTATTTACTTGAATGCAGATTCTCCCTTGATATATACATACAAAGTTCACCTATTTACATCTTTACCTATTTTTTCTTCCCCGATCCAAGAAGATTCCGAATATCAAAAGACTTATCATTATCCATCATTGTCAGAAAAATTATTGGAGATCAAAATCTCACCTTTTGTCGGGTGACGTCTATCCATTTATTTACTTGAATGCCATTTATTATTATTTATTGCGATTGCACATTCTCGAATCGTCCATTGCACCATTATTGCTATCATTTAATTCTATTCAACAGTACACAGGAGGTATCTACAATAAATACATTTCGTCTATCTTTTGAATATTAATATTGGTTAAGATTAATCTTATTTCAACTTGAATTGATTGTATAAACCAAGATCTAAATCTTGGGTCATACGGTATCCACCATTTAAACTTGGTTTAGGTTATTAAAATTAAACGCATTATACCTTTGAAATTATAAATTAATTTATTATTTAAAGAATTATAGTGATGTTTCACTATATATCTGTATTTCCGATAGAAACTATTGGGTAATTGAACCCTAGTGGATAATACATGCATTCGCTAGTAGATGACATCAATGATGAACTTGAAAAAGGTTTACCGAAAACTATTACTCCCTCCGGTCCACAATAAGTGACCAATTTACTTTTGGTATGCCCATTAAAAAAATACTAAATTCTATACAAAAATACCTAGTATGACTAAACTACCCTTAATTAAATATTTAATGTGAGGAATAAGAAATATTTTTAGAATATGTACATAAGGGTAACTTTGTAAAAATAAATTGAAGTTTTTCTTGATTATATAAATGTACATTTATTTTGGACCAAAATAAAAAAATAAATTGGCTACTTATTGTGAACCGGAGGGGGTATACAATTTCTAATATAGATTGAAAGTAAGTTACTAATTTTTTCATGTTACTGTACATGTATAACAACTAGGGGTGTACATAGGTCGGGTTGGTTCGAACTTTCAAATTACAAAATCAAACCAATTGTGTCGGGTTATTAAATCTAAAGACCAAACCAAATCAATAACGGGTTTTTTAATCTCGGTTTTTCTCGGGTTTTCGGGTTTTTCGGTTTTTCTCGGATTTTTTCCGATAAAATCTTCGTAGAACAAAACATATAACTTGTGCTCAAAATATTTCTTTAATCCTAGTAAGATACAACTATATAAAGTATTTTCCTAGAAAATAATACAAAATATGAGATGTGTCCATGGCATTATCCTAAAATATTCAACAATAAAGACAATAAATTATGTAATATAAATATTGCTAATTAAAGAGCCATAATAAAAATAGACATAATATAAAAGTACTAAATCATGCTAAAATAAGTAGACTAATAAGGGAGTATTATTTACATGACTAAACGCTAAAGAAAAAATAAAAATAGGTTATGCATTTTTATCTAAATTATTGCAAAACAAAAATAGATATTCAATACATTCTCGTTCGTAATATTGAATTGAATGTCTTTTATTAGCATTAATATTGATTTGATTTTGGTTTGAGCTTTTGTTAGCATTATTTAATTTACTAATATTAATGGGTATAAAACTTATTGGAACATTCAAAAGTTCTAAGTCCAACCTTGAAATAATACCTTAAAAGATAAAATTATGAAAAATTTTAAGAAATATTTATAAATTACATCACAATAAGTATATTTGTATATTAAATATATATAAAAAATTTATATATGTAATTTCGGGTTAGTTTGGTTTTGGTTTGACTTTCTTTATTTAAAACCAAACCAAACCAATTATGGTCGGATTTTTTTCCAAATTGTATTGGGAAAAAACTGAGTCTGAATATTGAAGATGACGTGTCATGACACGTGGACTGGTCAAAAGGTCAAAACGCAATAAATAGCCAAGAGGCACGGGCGACAACAGATATGGGAAAAAGAAAGCAACATAGGTGTGGACCGTTACTAAAATAGGTACGAGTCTCGTATCTATTCGAGTCATTTAAAGATCAAAGATCGGAAGAAGTTGAAGATACGAATCTGATGACGTAAAAGAGTCTAAATACAGCATTAAATATCAAATACGTTAGAGAATCTGAATTAAATAGAAATGATTGTGTAACGTTTCTTTTAAATGTCATTTATTGCTCATAATTGCCTCATTAAGACAAAGGCATTACATCTTCTCCTAGAATCAACTATAAAAGGAGAAGGACTCAACATCTGTAAGGACACGAAATATTATTGAGATTACACTGAAATACAAAACTACTTATTACTTTATTATTCTCAGAAATCTTCTATTTTCGTCTCCAGATTATCAGTAACCCGAATTTCTCTTTATTTTTAGTTTTGATCAAAGACTCAGATTTTTGGTTAAATAAATTGGTTCCGTTAACGGGAAATCTGATAATCTTCTCTTTTAAACTACATTCCAGTCGTTGTTATCATCATATCAAACAACAATAACAGTGAAAACACCTTGGGAAACCATGAAAATCAAATCCATCAAAATCAAGGAGATTTACAGAACATTGACGTGGTTCCCTCCCCTCAAAATTCACCACGTCAATCTCGTGAAAGCACTCCTACTCCTGAATCTAGTGCTGATCAACAAGAGCAATCTGAACATTTTGAAGGGGTAGATGAAGCTTTACAAAAAGTGATTGATGCACGGGTTAGCAAAACTCTTCAAGCTCTAGTTAGTCGATTACCTGTTGCACCACCCACACCTACGCCTAATAATAATACATTGGAGAATCCTCGTTTTGGCCTTGTTAATTCTGGAAATGGAGGAACCCCCAGCGAACCACAAGAAGGAGAACCAGGTAATTCAAATAATTCTCATTTGCAAAATTTAGTACTAACTTTGAAGAAACAGCTTAAGGAACAGAATAAGCACATCGAGCAAATCCCTGGAGTTCCCCCTGTAATCAAAGGAGTGGATGTGGATAAATACTCACAACAACCTTGGAAACCAAGTGATGCTCCCCTTCCAATCCCTAAAAAGTTCAAAATGCCTGACGTCTCGAAATATGATGGCACAACAGACCCACGTGATCACGTAACTGCATTTACAACAGGCATGTTAGGCAATGACTTGACCAAACAAGAAATTGAATCAGTACTGGTCAAGAAATTTGGAGAAACACTCACCAAGGGTGCATTAACCTGGTATTCTCTTTTACCCGAAAATTCTATTAATTCTTTTGCTGAGCTTGCAGATTCTTTTATTAAAGCACACTCGGGAGCTCAAAAAGTTGAGAAAAGAATGGAGGATATTTTCAAAATCAAGCAAGGGGATTCCGAGTTGCTCAGAGATTTTGTTGATAGATTCCAATGTGAAAGAATGACTTTACCTCGTGTACCTGATAACTAGGCTGCAATAGCTTTTGCAAGCAACTTAAATGACAAAAGCTCAGAAGCCACAAGAAGACTTAAAGAAAGCCTTCGAGAGTTCCCTACAACCACGTGGAATGACGTTTATAACAAGTATAGTACGAAGTTGCGAATTGAGGAAGATATCCTACCTCAGTTTCATCATGAAGAAAGGAGCAAATCCAGGAGATCAGAAACAGAAAAAAGATCAGGTAAAAATAGGTACGATCCATATATGGAACCTGCAGGGAAAGATTCACGGTCAAAGCAGGATAGTCAACGATATGATCAAAAATCGAGGAACAAGGAATCTGGTTCTTCATCAAGGTTCATAAATGACTGAAACAGACAAGAGTTACGAGATGATGACAAAAGTTTAAAGGCAAGGTTTGGCGGATATAACTTTAATATCACTACCTCTGAGCTCGTAGCTATTTTGAGGAGCATGGGAGATAAGGTACGATGGCCAAAAGAGATGCGGTCAAATCCAAATAGACGCAATCCAGACCATTGGTGCGAATTCCACAATGATCACGGGCACAAAACTTCAGAATGTAGATTCTTACAAAGTGAAGTGGATCATCTATTGAAACAAAGGTATCTCACTGAGTTATTTAGTGAGAAAGGTAAGCAAGCCTATATGAAAAATAGGCAGGAGCTACCAAATCCCCTTTCACCCAAGAGAACCGTGAATGTTATAAGTGGGGGAGAAGATATTCACGGTGTAACATATATGGCTACTAACAAGGTTTCTAAAGTAACGATAACACACGGTAAACGGGTACGGTAGGTTTTAGAAAACGAAAGTATTTCTTTCAATGATGCAGATACCGAAGGAGTAATGACCCCACATAACGACGCACTGGTAATATCTTTACTTGTATATGATACTAATGTAAAACGAGTTTTGATTGATCCAGGAAGTTCCGTGAATATTATACTATTAAGGGTATTACGTGAAATGCAAGCTGAAGACAAAATGATACCTAAGGCGCATACCCTATCCGGGTTCGACAATTCAAGTGTGGTAACAAAAAGAGAGGTAATTCTAACAACTTTTGCTGCAGGTGTTGTTAAAGAAACTAAATTTCAGGTAGTAGATATGGAAATAGCTTACAATATGATCATGGGGAGACATTGGATCCATGACATGGATGTTGTCCCATCAACTCTACATCAAGTTATTAAATTCCATAACCGTAGGGAATTTGCCAAATTCGTGGGGATCAGCAGACAGCCAGGAGTATCAACGATGTAACAGATACGAGCACCGTAAATAAAGAAAAATAGCAATTACAGGAAACAGTTGAAGGTATCAAGGATCAAACCTCAACCGAACAAGAAAAGACAAATTTAGACTCGAGACCTGATACAATTCAGGAACCTGGAGAGAATGAAAATATCAAAACAACAATTGAAGAGCTCGAGACTGTGATATTATTTGGGCAATGGCCTGAACGGAAGGTTTATGTTGGAGCCAATTTAAGCTTAGACATGCGAGGTATGTTGATTGAATTTTTAAAAGTTAACGTGGACTGTTTTGCTTGGTCCCATGCTGATTGACAGGGATACCACCGGATGTGATGACTCACAAACTAAATGAAGACCCATCCTTCACACCAGTAAAGCAAAAGAAAAGAAAGCAATGAGCTTTCAAAAATCAGGTGATTCAAGATGAGGTCCAAAAGCTATTAAAAATTGGGTCAATACGCGAGGTAAAGTACCCTAATTGGTTATCAAACACAGTGGTTGTACCTAAAAAAACGGTAAGTGGCGGGTTTGTGTGGATTATACAGATCTTAACAAAGCCTGCCCAAAAGATTCTTTCCCTTTACCGCATATAGATCAGTTAATTGATGCAACTGCAGGACATGAAATTTTGAATTTTTAGATGCATATTCGGGGTACAACCAAATTAAAATGGACCCCAGTGACGAAGAAAAAACTTCTTTCATCATAGACAGGGGGACTTACTATTATAAAGTAATGCCCTTTGGTCTCAAAAATGCTGGAGCAACCTATCAAAGGTTGGTCACCAAAATGTTCCAAGAACATTTAGGAAAAACCATGGAGGTATATATAGACGATATGCTCGTCAAAACCCAACATTCTCATGATCATATTTCTCACTTATCTGTTACATTTGAAATTTTACGAAAATTTAATATGAAACTCAATCCAGAAAAATGTGCATTTGGGGTTGCCTCAGGCAAATTTTTGGGTTTCTCGTTTCTAACCGTGGTATTGAGGTAAATCCTTCTCAGATCAAACAATAGAGGAGATCCCTGATATCCTTACGAGTAAAAAAGAAGTCCAAAGGCTAACGGGAAGAATTGAAGCTTTAGGGAGATTTATTCCCAAATCTTCAGAAAAATGCTTTAAATTTTTCTCCGCACTCAAAAAGCAAGATCATTTTGAGTGGAACGAAGATTGCCAACAAGCCCTTAGAAATTTAAAAGCCTACTTGTCAAATCCACCATTATTGGCAAAACCAAAAGAAGGAGAAAAGCTACTCATCTATTTGGCCATGTCAGAAGTTGCGGTAAGTGTTGTTTTAGTCCCTGAGGACCAAGGTAAACAATCTCATATCTATTATGTAAGCAAGTCTTTATTAGATGCTGAAACACAATATCTACAACTAGAAAAATTAGCATTAGCTTTGATCATGTCATATAGAAAATTAAGACCTTATTTTCAATGTCATCCCATTGTTGTAGTTACTGCTTTTCCATTACGAAATATTTTGCATAAACATGAATTGTCAGGGAGGTTAGCAAAATGGGCTATAGAATTAAGTGAATACGAAATCATTTAACAACCTAGGACTGCTATAAAATCTCAAGTATTAGCCGATTTCGTAGCTGATTTTAGCCAGGGGATGCATTTAGAAGCAGAAAAAGAATTACAAGTTTTTAATGGTGCAAACCCGGGGACTTGGATTTTATTCACTGATGGTTCGTCTAATGTAAAAGGAGCAGGCCTAGGGATAGTTCTCATACCACCTACGGGTGAGACTATTAGACAGGCTATAAAATATCATTCTATAACTAATAATGAAGCAGAGTATGAGGCTGTAATTGCAGATCTAGAATTGGCACGAAAACTCGGCATAACACAGATTATAATCAAGAGTGATTCTCAACTCGTGGTCAATCAAATGTTGGGGACTTATACAGCTAGGGAGACACGAATGCAAGAATATCTCGAAAAGGTACAGGAACTAATAAAGCAATTCCAAACTTGGAAAGTAATGCAGATCCCAAGAGATGAGAATGTGGAGGCATATGCTTTAGCTAATCTCGCATCTGCAGCAGACGTAGCAAATGATGCAAATGTTTCAGTCGTACATTTATTTCATTCCGTTCTCGAACCTGATAAGAACGAGGTAAATTTTAATCATTTAACATGGGATTGGAGAAATGAAATTATTGCTATTTTACAGCGAGGAACCGTGCCTACTGACAAAAGAAAAGCTTATGCACTTCGCAAAAAAGCTGCTCGTTACTGTTTACATCAAGGAAATCTTTATCGAAAGATGTTCGGTGGGCCATTAGCAAGGTGTCTCGGACCTTCCCATACAGAATATGTGATGAGAGAAGTACATGAAAGACATTGTGGAAATCACGCAAGAGGGAGGTCGCTGGTAAAAACGCTGATTCGAACAGGGTATTATTGGCCTAAAATGGAAGAAGAAGCAAACGGTTTCGTGTCGAAGTGTGATAAATGTCAAAGATACAGCAATAATATGCATAGACCAGCTGAGCTATTGCACACTGTTATAGCCCTGTGGCCATTTATGAAATGAGGAATGGATATCGTTGGTCCATTGCCACAAGCAAAAGGTCAGGTGAAATTTCTACTTGTACTTACAGATTATTTTACTAAATGGGTAGAAGCAGGAGCATTTAAACAGGTACGAGAGAAGGAAGTTAAAGACTTCATTTGGAGAAATATAATATGCCGTTTTGGAGCACCAAAGGAAATCGTATGTGACAACGGTCCGCAATTCATAGGAGCTCAAATCACTGAATTTTTTCAAAGTTGGCAAATTAAAAAGATAACATCTACACCATACCATCCAGTGGGTAATGGACAAGCGGAATCCACAAACAAGGTCATTATCAACAATTTGAAGAAAAGGTTACAGGATTCAAAAGGTAATTGGCCTGAGGTATTACCTGGAGTATTATGGGCTTATAGTACAACGACAAAAACAAGCACGGGAGAAACACCCTTTTCAATGGTTTATGGTGCGGAGGCTTTAATTCCAGTTGAAATAGGAGAACCAAGCACACGGTACGTTCAAGCAACGAAGGAATCAAATGATGAAGAGGTGCGGGTGAATCATGATTTGCTCGAAGGAAGAAGAGAAGTTGCACTAATAAGGATGGCAGCACAAAAGCAAGTAATTGAACGGTATAACAGGAAAGCACGCCTCAGATTCTTTAAAATTGGGGACTTCGTGCTTAAAAATGTGTTCCAATCTACAAAAGCTGCTAATTTAGGAAAGCTAAGTCCAACATGGGAAGGACCCTACAGAGTTCATGACATTGCGGGAAAAGGAGCATACGAGTTGGAGACAATGGATGGCAAGGTTCTACCCTCGCATTGGAATGTTGTCCACCTAAAGCGATATTATTTCTAAGAAAGTACCTACGATCAGGTATCGCTGTATTAGAATTTTTCTTTGAATTGTTAAAATTTTACTAACGATTTTAGATGCTAGGCAAAAACCCTAACTCGTGCCAAATGACGAGTCACGACCTGCACGACAAAATGGAATATTCTAAAATTCCCAGCCCAGGGTTACAAATTAATCTGATGGAAATACACACAGGTTAGGTAGTCTTCATCTTTAATTGCACCTCCGAGTCCCGTATGTTTTTCTGTTTTTAGGAAAAAGGACCAAATTGTGAGAAACAGACAAGTGCTCGAGGCTTCATACTTCAGCGCTCAAACACTTGGGGGACTGCATATTGTACACAAATACGTGCGGTAAGACAGAGACGTAAACTGAAACAAGTATCGAGCAGAAGTTACGGAACCTCAGCATTCATCATTGTGTTCTTTCCTATCAAAACAAAGGAAGATGCAAAACATTCATCGTAGTATTCTTTCCCATGAGAACAACGGAATCACCTCTCAAACCCTTCCTAATACATTAAGATAGGGTCATGACTATGTATTGAAACAGGTTATAAGGAAAAACCTTGTTGAAAAGTATTTACTTTATAAAAATCTGTTGCAAGAAAAACAGTTACGAGAAAGTTATAGATGTATCTCAATACATGTAATATTCAAAAGCTTGTCCAAGTTCATGAATAAAAACTTGTCAAAGTTGTTTCAAACAAAAAATGTGTGTTCCTATTTCTTTCATCGTATTATAACACCATTATGAAGTTGAGACGTCTTCTTCACTAAGTGTCGATATATAAAAGGGTCCTCTTTTATAAACTTCATGTTAATAAGTCATGAGGAGAATCATAAAGTATTTTCAAAGGATAAAAATGCTAAACTATTTTATAAGTCCTAAGTAGATAAGGAAAAGGCAAGAATAGAGCACATTGAAGTACTAACAAACTTCTTGATATAATTAAAAAGACTAAGTAAGAACTTAGTCAACAAAAAGGTTTATACAAATGCCCCATTATGATAACTGAGGACTTTCACCAAAAAAATCCCTTAAAAAATAACTAAGGGATAAAACCATCATCCAACAAAGAAAGTAAAAACAAAATCTGGAAATTTAACTAGTCACCGAAGGGGTTGGCACATCATAAGTTGCAATATTAATTTCACTTTCAGAAACAGCCACAGGCACGGTGACAACTTCTGAAGAAGCAGCAACAGGAGCGGATTCAGCTAGGCTTGAAGTGTTAGGTTCAACGAGAGGAGCAAGAGTCACGGAAGTTTCAGCTTCCATAGACTGAGTCGTAGAAATTTCACCCTCGGAAGCTGGAATTGCAACATCTTCAACTTCAACTGCCACAGCAACGGCTTCGTCATTTACAGGTTCCTTAGCCACGGGAGCTTCAATTGCCGGAGATGGAAAGTCAAATGATTGTTGGGTTCTTTTAATGGTCTCTAAAACTTTGGCCAACTCTGAGTCTAAGTCAAAGTTTTCTTGACTGACATCCATTAAAGCATCACGACGAGAGTTTAAGAAAGCACAACTCACCTCTAAATCAAACTTCTCCTCAAGAAGTCCATACTCCCTTTCCCACATAGCAAGATCATTCTTTAACACTTGATGTTCAGCTAAATGAGAATCAAGGGAAACTTCAAGGGAGGCATGGGAACTTTTTAAGGCATGTACTTTGTCAGAGGAGATCTTTAAATCAGCTTGAACTTGAGTCAAGTTCTGCACTAATTCTCCTGCATATTCTTCTTTCTTGGCCAAGAGTGCCTTAAGTTTTCTGATTTCTTCACTTGACTTTGATAATTGTTCTGAAAAGCAACATTCAAGGCGCTCCTTGTCTTTTTCAAATTGACTTGAAGAAGCTTTGGCAACTGCTAGCTTAGAAGTCAGACTTCGCTTTTGCTGCTCCAGATGATTTCTACTCTCTTGCAATTCTTCTATGGTTCCCTGTGCATTCTCAAACTGCTCTTTCCAATTATCTGCTTCTAGTTGGGCTCTCTTGGCTATTTCCTCAGCCTCGTGGATAGGCTTTTCAGACTCACGAGTTTTCTTTTCCAGAAGGGAAATTTTTCCCATCAATTCTGTACCAATGAGGTTAGCCTACAGAGATAACTCATAGAAGTAAGAATTTAGAAATAAAAAAACTTGTTAGTAAGTAGAAAGAAAATACCTTCAAAGTAGAATGAACTATGTCATTCACCAGAGTTAAGCAACTGTGACTGCTCATCTTCTTCTTCTCAATATCTCCAATCAAAGGCCTAAGCCAGGCATCTGTTCCACCAGACTTCCTTAAAAGACTGTTATTAGCAGGAACTTCAAGTGTAACACTCCTCATAGCCAAGCTTCTGCTACTGGAACCCTCCCCTGCATGTTGAACAGAGGGAGGGGGAGCTATAGAAGGAGGAGCGGTAGAAGAAGTGAAAATAACAAGAGTCGAAGGACTCGAAGCAGGTAAGGAAGAAGAGACAGGCAAGGGAGCTGAAATAGATAAGGGAGCAGGAACAGATAGAATGGGCAAGGAAGCACTTGAAACCAACTGAGGAACAGAGGAAGAAAAAGGAACTTCATCTAAAACTGGACCTAGTTCTCCACTTTCAAAACCACTAACAAAGAGGCGTTGAATAGACTCATTGGTGTCCCTCGGAGTGGTTTCATCATCAGAAGGAATGCGAACAGGTTCGGTAAGAGAGGCATGGACAGGGGTAACTTCAGCTTCATCCTCGGAAACGATGCGTCTCCAAACTCTTGGTCTAGCTATTAAAGAGGTGTCTTCATCTTCATCATTCTCAGAATCCTCTTCTACAACTTTCCTCTTTGATAGCGTATCTTGAGTTCTTTCCAAAGAGAGTGAAGTACCAGAAGAGGCTCGAAGGGCAATAGCTACTTCGGCTGTCATTCCTCGAATAGCAAATCCTGACAAAAAGAAGGATGAAAAAAAAAGTTAGAAACAAAAAGGGACTTAACATAAAAAAAAAGCATAAAGGGATGCATATCGTGAGTTTTTACTTTCCAACCATGTAAATTGGAAATGGATTTCCAAGTTCTTGTCTCCATAGGCACGACTTTCAAGATTGAATCTACCCAACCACGGAAATTAAGAACGGGTTCCACATCTCCCATAGTTGCTATAGAAAAGCAAAAAGAGATGAAATTAGAAAAGAAATTGAAATTCTTAAAGATAGGTACGGTAAGTAAAAAAAACTTACGTGCAAAGTTCCACTTCTTAGGGAAGGGGATATTTGTTTCACCCACCAAATCAACTGTGTGAACAGCAACATAACGAGTGTACCACCCATGATCCTTGTCATCTTAAGACCCTTTTACTTCTTGCAGTTAAAGTAAAAACCCCATGGCGGAATAATTTGGGGTGGTAAAGATGAATAAGGTGGGGGAAGGTAAAGCTAACATTGGCTTTTACAGACAAATATCTCAAACAAGCCACTGCTCTCCATACCAGGTGACCAATTTGTCCTAAGCAAATTTTGAAAAAGAGACAAAAATCAAGTATAACCGGGTCAATAGCAGGATTAAATCCTAAAGGAAGATATTCTTTGGTTTGGATTAGGGATCACTATACGAAGATCACTTCTCCAGTTGCAATCTTTTCGAACAATAGAAATCAAAGGTTCAGTGATTAGAGAAGGAAAAATGTCAGCTTTCTCTAAATTAACAACTTGATCACGAAGAGATTTCCTATCATTCTCAAATGACAAGTCATTGGGTACTATTTCCTCAACTAAAGGCTCTTGAAGAGGCTCGGAAAGTTCTTTACCTTTAGAAGAGGATTTCTTAGTAATAGAACCTCTAGAAATAGTGCTAAAACTAGAAGAAGGAGTGATGGAACCAGAGGAACCACCACGAACGGATCCTAGGCTACGAAGCCTGCCACCTCTACCCCTTTTATGTCTTACAGGGGCGTTGGGGAAGCTATCAAGAATTGGGATTCTCTTAGGGTTAGGATTCGGAGATGTCATTGCAGAGAAAGGATGAACTAAAGGAGAAATGAACAAAAGTAAAGAGTAAAGTATATGTTAAGGGTTAGAAGAAGACAAAGGAAAAAAGGGTTAAATATGTGTATAACAACGACCGTCAAACAAAAAAGTGTAATGATGGAAAGCCTATAATAAAGGCAACTATCACTTCGTAAATAGAGGGGATGAAGAAGCCTTGGAAAAAGGCTATAGAATTACATACATATCAGAAGGTGATACGTGTGCAGAGCATTAAATAGAAAAGACAATTGAAGCGTCAGTACTGACATAACATTAATTACGGCGAAAATTCCTTTTTCGTGAAGATCCACTTCCCAAATATTTAATTAATAAATAAATGGAAAGTGGGGGGACTATCTGTATTGGGAAAAAACTGAGTCTGAATATTGAAGATGACGTGTCATGACACATGGACTGGTCAAAAGGTCAAAACGCAATAAATAGCCAAGAGGCATGGGCGACAACAGATATGGGGAAAAGAAAGCAACATAGGTGTGGATCGTTACTAAAATAGGTACGAGTCTCGTACCTATTCGAGTCATTTAAAGATCAAAGATCGAAAGAAGTTGAAGATACGAATCTGATGACGTAAAAGAGTCTAAATCCAGCATTAAATATCAAATACGTTAGAGAATCTGAATTAAATAGAAATGATTGTGTAACGTTTCTTTTAAATGTCATTTATTACTCATAATTGCCTCATTAAGACAAAGGCATTACATCTTCTCCTAGAATTAACTATAAAAGGAGAAGGACTCAACATCTGTAAGGACACGAAATATTATTGAGATTACACTGAAATACAAAACTACTTATTACTTTATTATTCTCAGAAATCTTTTATTTTCGTCTCCAGATTATCAGTAATCCGAATTTCTCTTTATTTCTAGTTTTGATCAAAGGCTCAGATTTTTGGTTAAACACCAATGTCAAACCAAATCAAACAAAACCATAGTGAGTTTTTTTTTCTCGGTTTGACTCGAATTTTCGGGTTGATGCAATTTATCGGTTTCCTTTGTATACCCTTGGTAATAACTGTGACTTTTAAGAAACATGTAAAATAATTTGCTATTCTCGGCCAAAAAAATTGGCGTCTGATTCTTGCTTTCTTTGCTTCCTAATAACATGTAAGCAAGAGGTCCCACATCCCAAATCCCCGATTTCTTCTTAATCCATTTCCTAAGTTGCAAAGTGGTTAGCTTTACAGCAAGAGATATCTAGTGACTAATTCCCTACTCCATGCTTATAATGGAGTAACATATATTATTGATATAAAAATTAATTACGAAAAAGCTTGATTATTATGGATAAGTGTTAGTGATGCCGTTAAGAGAGATGTGAATGTATTTTCAAAAAATTATCATCTCTTGCAATCTTGAAATTCCGTTAAAACTTAGTCAACTTTGCATTCTTTCTTCCTTATTTCCTCTCACCTGGCGGCTATTCGAACGCGCATGTTTCCCAACTACAACTCCATTAATCTGACGTACCAAAATTGACAGGTATGTTGTGCACTTGACATAAATAATAAAATTTTGTATTCCTCCCAAAATTTTCAGATCAATTAACGCGCTTACGATTTCGATATCTTAAGTCAGGTGTTGAAGAAAATCAAAAGACAAGTCAAAGCTATCATCACAAAACCTTTCAAAAAACCCTATAAAACCCCTCCACAGCCTGAACCACCACCACCTTCATCTTCTTCACATTTCTTTGCCATGTCATCATCACAGCCTTTCCTGTTCCCCAGTACTCAATCCACTGTTCTTCCTGATCCTTCTTCCTTTTTTGCCCCTAATCTCCTCTCAAATCCATTACCCACAAATTCTTTTTTCCAAAATTTTGTCCTCAAGAATGGTGATCAGCCTGAATTCATACACCCTTATATTGTAAAATCCTCACTTTCATCCCTCACTCTTTGTTACCCATCTCAGTTCCATAATCCTGCTTTCATTTACCAAAATTTTATAGCTGATTTGACTATCACTGCTTTGAATAATCCCAATCCAAATTCACCCCATGTAATTTCATCCTTTGATGATCTTAGTGTCACATTAGACCTTCCTTCTAGTAATCTCAGGTTCTTTCTTGTTAAAGGTTCCCCCTTTATTACGTGTAACGTTCTTGGAAATGTAGCGCTTTCGATTTCAACAATTCATGCCATTCTTGAGTGTAATTCGAATAGTAATCGTACCAAATATACTGTTAAGCTCAACAATGGGCAAACTTGGCTTCTGTATGCTTCTTCTCCCATTGATTTGAGTCATGATTTGTCCACTATCAAGTCCGGTGTGTTTTCGGGTGTTATTCGGATTGCTTGTTTGCCAAATTCTGACCCAACGTGTGAAGCAGTACTTGATCGTTTTAGTTCTTGTTATCCTACAAGTGGTAATGCTGTTTTTAGTCAGCCATTTTGCTTGGAGTACAAGTGGGAAAAGAATGGATGGGGCGACTTGCTTATGTTGGCTCACCCTCTCCATCTCCAGCTGCTTTCTGCTACCGATTGTGCGGTAACTGTTTTAGATGGATTTAAGTACAATAGTATTGATGGTGAGCTTATTGGTGTTGTTGGAGACTCATGGATATTGAAGAGCGATCCAGTTTCTGTAACATGGCATTCCATTAAAGGTGTTAAGGAAGAGGCTTGTTTAGAAATAATTGATGCTTTGAATAAGGATGTTGCTTCGTTGGATTCGAAGGGAATATCAACAACATCGTCTTACTTTTATGGTAAATTGATTGCGAGAGCAGCAAGGCTGGCATTGATAGCTGAAGAGGTTTGTTACCTTGATGTTATCCCGGTTATCCGCAAATTCTTGAAGGATACAGTTGAACCATGGTTGGAGGGGACTTTTGAAGCAAATGGTTTCTTTTATGAATCGAAATGGGGTGGAATTGTGACTAAACAAGGGGCGCTAGATTCGGGAGCTGACTTTGGTTTTGGGGTATATAATGATCACCATTTTCATATTGGCCATTTCCTTTATGCTATTGCAGTGCTAGCCAAGATAGACCCAATCTGGGGAAGAAAGTATAGGCCACAAGCTTATGCACTTATGGCGGATTTTATGAATTTAAGCAGGCGAACAAATTCGAAATATGCTCGCTTGAGGTGTTTTGACTTGTGGAAGCTGCATTCTTGGGCTGGGGGATTAACAGAATTTGCAGATGGACGGAACCAGGAGAGCACAAGTGAAGCAGTAAATGCATACTATTCAGCAGCTTTAATGGGTTTGGCCTATGGGGATACCAATCTTGTTGCCATTGGATCCACCCTTTCGGCTTTTGAGATTCATTCTGCACAGACTTGGTGGCATGTGAAAGAGGGAAGCACTTTGTATGGGGAAGAATTTACAAAGGATAACAGGGTGGTGGGTGTTTTATGGTCTAACAAAAGGGACAGTGGCCTTTGGTTTGCTCCAGCTGAATGGAGAGAGTGTAGACTTGGAATTCAGGTCTTACCCATTTTGCCCATTACTGAAGTTCTGTTTTCAGACGTTCAGTTTGTGAAGCAGTTGGTCGAATGGACACTGCCAGCTCTGGCAAGGGAAGGTGGGGTTGGAGAAGGGTGGAAAGGGTTTGTGTATACATTGGAAGCAATATATGATAAAGTGGGTGCTTTGGACAAAACTAGGAGTTTAACTGGATTTGATGATGGAAACTCGCTTTCAAATCTACTGTGGTGGATTCATACTAGAGATGATAAAGTGGAGGAAAGTGATAAAGGAAGCAAGTTCTGCTGGTTCCGACACTACTCTCATTAAGTTTTATGGTGTGTTACATTTGGAATGTCCTTTTAAGGCTTTAATTGAGTATACTCAAAATATGACATGATCAGAACAAAAAAGAAGGTTATTTTGTTTCGTAATTTGGTACCTGTCGTTTCTTTTGTTTGTATATAAATTGGATCATTAGTCTGCAGCTCAATGCTTTGCGATATGATTGCTGTAAGTTCTTCCCCGATCTTAGTTGTTTTAAATAAAAGCTCAAATTTTATAATGTCTAACCAAAGTTTCGGTTCCTTAGGATGAAAAACAAAAATGTTAAATACCATGAATAAATAATTTGCTGAATCGATCATTGGTGTACCTGTAATCTCCTAATTTAGTAGGTGAAGCCATGTATATTGTTACTGAGCTGATCTTTGTGTATCTGAGGTTGGTTCCAGACATTTCCAATATTAGATGTGAAGTTATGAAATTGCGTCTGGTGAAGGATATTAATGTTCGCAGACATAAATACTTAATTTGGATTTCTGGTGAGATATACATTAAAAAGGAAGTAAAATATCTGCTTGTTATGAATGGAGACTAAATCTAATCAACCAAATCCCTTGTAGCACTGAAAAAATAAAACACTTGTTTGCAAATCAAAACTTATTGATCATCCAGTGATCTGAAAATTCCAAGCCGAAATCTTTCTGTGCAATGCTCTGCTTGAAAGTCGTCGTTCTTCGATCTCTGTTCTTGTTTTGGACATCTCTGTCTCCATTGTTGCCCAATTCTTTGACCCCTTTTCAGCTTTTCATCTAGCAGGTAGCCGTTGGTCCAAATTTGTCTTGAAATCTGGGCACTGTTCGGTTTTGTCTCCTTTCTGTTCTCCTTTTTCTTTTTAAATCAAATTTGCTGCTGCTGGTGAAATTTTTGGACCTGCAACAATTGTCACTTCCAATGTTCTTTACTTTTTAGGCAAGTAAGAGGGTAGAAGCAAAGGAACATTATAACATCGTTTAAGATGAGGTTTCGGTGTCCCAAGACTTAGGAAAAGAGTAGGCTCTGTTGAAGTCTTGCTTTTACTAGAATGCTTGAGGGAGTATTCTGCATCTGATCTTACTTGGTATTGGAGTTAGGTCTTGGTTGTTTACTAAGTATTCATAAAGTTGTCGAATTCTTTGCTGATTGTTCATTCATAACTGTTTCTCTAAGTGCAATAAGAGTTTAGTAAGATGGGAAAATCTCATAAAGGGGAATGAAGTTAATGTCAGCTGTAAAGAGGAATACAAAGATGTCTCAGCGCTAGTTAAGCATATTCATGCACCTGATATTTGATAATTCAAGTGAAAAACTGGATCAACCATTCAGGTGCATAGTCTACTAAGGCCACACTGTGTCATTGCTTTTTAATTAGCGTAACTGTTGAATGTATATGAGTTTAAAATGTCTGATAGGAAAACTTTGAAACTTGTGATGTGTTGCATTTTGTACCTCGTGTGCGTCTCACTATTTTGGAGTTGAGATACCAATGCTTCTGATGACAAAGGAGTAATTTCTGTTGAATTTGTATCTGATAATGTAACTTCTTGCCTATCTCTTGTTTCTCTGCTTAAGGCATGTGAATTGACCAGTGTATTATATGTTGGCTTTATAGAGTCACAAGATGCTGTAACACCTTTTCATATTCTGGGACGTCAACCTCAGATAGTTTCAGGTACTTAATTGCGTGTACATTCTTCTCTATCAGAGTAAATGGGTATGGTTGATCTGATTGATTTTTGTTTTAGTGCTCTATATTATATGCTTCTGATCATGTTGAAGGCTTGAAGCCATAAGAAAAGGTGTTATGTTGCAAAATATTTCTGCAAAATGTGTTATGTTGCTGCTTAAATCTCTAGTAGAAAAGACCTCTTCCACGTATATATAGGTATGTTTTTCTCAACAGAAGTTTAACTTGGTTGCTTCAGTTAGTTGCTTGCCGAACACAGTAAAATTTATTTGTTTTTCCTGGTGCAAGATTCAGGTTTTGAGGATGTGTCAATCTGAAAAGCCTTTTGTAAAGGCTACCAATCTGACCAGCTAGTTATGGATATGGCCTCAAAGGTGAAGAGTCATATTTGGAGCTTAGTTTGAATTTTTTCTTGAATCAAACTCAGCTAAGTATTTGTTGGGGCTAAAAACATATATTGCTTCTGAATATGGGATGTTTGGCTCTTTATTGGCCATTCCATATGGCATATGCATGAAGGAGGAGCCGTAGAACCATGACAAACAACAACCTGGATTCAAGAGTTAACTTCACATTAGGCGTAGGCATGTCAAATAGTTCTAGAGGCATTCTCATTCAAGTGACGCACTGGATTACCATTTTCAACAAGTGTGAATCATCTGATGTGAATGTGATACGTTGACCTCAGCCTTCAAGATGTGGCTAGTGGTGACGGTCCTGATATTCTTGCTCTACTTCTACAAAAATCTTTCTTATGACACACCAAGAATCTGGAAAATGTAATTAGCCGCATTTATTATTCACGATAAATTAAATAATTTAATCTTAAAAGTAACAAATTAAAGTTGGAATACAGTATATATTTTAAACAAGATGCACACCAGAAAGGGACAGTTTTGTCTGTTTTCGCCTGCAACTTTGAACTTACCGTTTCTTGAAGCACTTTCTGCGACCACATTTCGCTATGCTCTTTGGTTTTCTCTTTTTCCCGTTGCCCTAGAATATCTTTAGAGCTCGTTTGGATTGATTTATTTTAAGTGTTTTTAAGCCAAAATAGTTTTTAAGCCATTTTATAGTGTTTGAATAAAATAAAAAAGTACTTTTAAGTACTTATTTTAAAGCTAAAATAACTTTTGGCTTAAAAGCCACTTACAACAAGTCCATCCAAACGGGCTCTTAATCTTTCTGATCATGACGTCAGGGCCGACTCTAATGTTTTGAGTAGTAAGGCTTGTGCCTTAGGCCCCTAAATTTAAGGGGTCCCATTTTTTTTTTGGAATAATAGATTTGTAGGTATTTAAAAAAAAATATTTAATATTTTTAATACAAATATATAAATAAAGTAATAATTTGACTTATTTTAATTTGTCCAAGTTAATATTTTTTTTTCTCAATCTCTTCATATTTCAGAAACCCTTATATATTTTCTATCTTTCTCTTTAATATTCTTACTCACCTTCTTTCTCTAAGAAATTTAAGCTTCCAATAGTTCTATACTTCTATTACTCTATAAAATCCTATGTAAAATCAACAATATCTCAAGAAAGATTAAATGAGTTGGCTATATTATCAATTGAAAAGGAATTATTAGAGAAAGTCGATTATAAAAAGGATTATTAACAACTTTGTATTTCAAAAGTTAGAAGATTAGACTTTAAATAAAAACATCATTTATAACGTTTAAAAAAAATTAGGTCTCACATTAAACTTTGGTTTTAGGCGCCGCATATACTTGAGCTGCCCAAGAGCGAATTTAGGGGGGCGGAAGAGGGTTCACCCCAACGCCTTTTGCCGAAAAATTACACTGGAGTCATCCCAAGGCATAACTTAGTGGTCAAGGGAGTTCAAAACCTTTTGTAAATTCATTAGTTTCATTCCCACTAGCTACAACCTTTCTTAACTTTTTTCTTTTTTGAACCCCTTAGGGAAAATTGTGTCTCCGCCACTAGAACCGCCCCTGCATGACGTGGTAACAAAATATGGCTTCTCCTTTTGAATTATTGTCCCATATGTAAATTACGAGAATCATCATAGTAATCTATTTCTAAGAGAGTTAGGTAGTGGGTTATTGACTTTAGCAACCAAAGATGCAGCAAATATTCGTTAGTAACGTTCACTATATTTTGTTTTATTCCATCTCAGTTGAATGGGTCCTATTAACTGATATTTAATGCCAATTACAAACTACAGTTTACATAGAATAAGTCCTGGCAACGTTGTTTCTTTTCCTTCCGTACAGTTCTGTAACGTTACAACATTAAAATCCATTATGCAATACATTCAACTATAATTAAAAGAAAGCAATTACCAGTATCCTTTCTCTGTCTGTCTCTCAGATCTCCTATTTTTCCTCATTTCTTTTCCTTGTTAATCACAATTCCATTAATTTTGCAGAAATCTTTGGACTTTTAGCCACTTTTTAAGCACAAGATGATGCTAGCCAGCTGGTCTTGACAACTACGAAAAAGGAAAGAAATGTAAAGTAGGAAACACGATTCTGTCACGTTCTGAATTAAATCCTTCTTCTGTGTCAACTTGGTACGACTATTTCTTTTTAAGTGGAGAATTGTTTTTATATTGTCTAACCAATCCTCATCCATCTTCTTTTAAATAAACTCAGTAGCCAAAAATTAAAGGGTCTTCCAAAATCTGTTCAACAATCATCTCAAATGTTGGGAGCTGGAAACCAAACTTCTTTGCACAGTGAGTATGCAATGTTGCTCATTTTACTGTTCTATTCATTTTCTGTTTTTGTTAATGGTTATAATGCTCAGTTAACCTCACATTCAAACCATAGACCACACCATCATTTTCTCTTCACCAAAGCAAAATCTAAAGTCTTGCCTAATCCAGCAGATTACTTTTCTAGCCAACTTCTTTCCACCCCTTTGCCCACTAATTCATTTTTCCAAAATTTTGTGCTCAAGAATGGTGACACACCTGAGTACATTCAACCCTATCTAATTCGCTCTGCTAACTCCTCTGTTTCTCTTAGTTACCCATCTCAGAATATAACCTCTGCTTTAATAGAACAGATTTTTCGCCCGGATTTGACTATATCCGCTTTCAAGAATCCTAACCCAACGCAGCACCACATAATCTCATCATATAGTGATCTTAGTGTTACTTTAGACTTAACATCAAGTAACCTTAGATTCTTTCTGGTCAGAGGTAGTCCTTATTTAACCTTTGCCGTTAGTAGAAACACTTCCATTTCAATCTCAACCGTTCATCCCATTCGCAAACTCTCTTGTGATAGTTCTTTGACTAAGTATACAATTAGACTCCGCAATCGTCAAACATGGATCCTATATGCATCTTCTCCTATTCATTTGACTCACAATGTATCCTCCATAATTTCTAATGGATTCTCGGGTGTAATACGAATTGCTCTCTTGGCTAATTCTGATCGCCAATGTGAGAAAATTCTTGATCAGTACAGCTCGGCTTATCCCGTGTCTGGAAGTGCAACTTTGAGGCCTTTTGGTCTTAGTTACAAATGGGATGTGAAAGGTAAAGGCAAGTTGCTTATGCTTGCTCATCCTCTCCATCGCCGACTTCTTTCAACAGCAGATTCTTCAGTAACTATTTTGGATGATTTCAAGTATAGGAGCATGGATGGTGAGCTTGTTGGTGTTGTTGGAAATTCGTGGGAGCTTGAAACGGATTCAATTCCAGTATCATGGCATTCGGTTAAAGGTTTGAATAAAAAATCTAACCCTGAAATTATTCGTGCACTTGGTAAAGATGTCAAGACTTTGAATGCATCAAACATATCTACTACATCATCGTACTTTTATGGGAAATTGATTGCTAGAGCAGCAAGATTGGCATTGATTGCAGAAGAGGTTTCTTATCCTAAGATAACGCCGGTCGTTGTTCAGTACTTGAAGGATACAATAGAGCCATGGTTAAATGGTACATTTGGTGCCAATGGCTTTTTCTATGACAGAAAATGGGGCGGCCTTGTGACTAAACAAGGGCTAAATGATACAACAGGTGATTTTGGTTTTGGAATATACAATGACCATCATTTTCATTTGGGATACTTTGTGTATGGTATTTCTGTGCTTACTAAATTTGATCCTGCTTGGGGAAAGCAGTACAAAAAGCAAGCCTATGCTTTAGTTGAAGATTACACGAACTTGGGACTTAAACAGAACCGGCATTATACTCGTGTTAGGTGTTTTGACTTCTGGAAGTTACATTCTTGGGCTGCAGGGTTGAATGAATTTCCATTTGGGAGAAATCAAGAGAGTACAAGTGAAGCGATTAACGCGTATTATTCAGCAGCATTGATGGGGTTCGCGTATGGAGATTCTGATCTTGTTTCAATCGGATCAACTCTTACTGCCTTTGAAACTCTATCAGCACAGACTTGGTGGCATGTAAAAGGAGACAACAGAATCTATGCGCCGAGTTTTGTCAAGAAAAATAAGGTGGTTGGTATTTTATGGTCTAGAAAAAGAGACAGTATTCTTTGGTTTGCTCCAGCTGAGAGAAAAGACATTAGGCTGGGGATTCAAGTTCTGCCATTACTGCCAATTACTGAGGTTGTGTTTTCTGATGTCGATTATGTGAAGGAGCTTGTTAAATGGGCACTCACTAGTGTACCTAAAAATAGAACTGAGGAAGGTTGGAAAGGATTTGTTTATGCCTTGGAAGCTATTTATAGAAAGAAGCAAGCTCTAAAGAAAGTGAGGGACTTGAGCAATCATGATGATGGGAATTCACTCTCAAATCTATTGTGGTGGATTCATAGCAGAAAATGATGAGCATTTAATTTGAGAGGTTTGCTAATTATGCTTTTTAGATTGTTATTCTTGATAGGTTGATCATTTCCATTTGTCTGAGGAAACTTCAATAAATATGGCATGAGTAACACAGTGAGAATAACAATGTGTTTATTATTGACCAATGTCACAATGCTCATGCTTTTTACACTGGGCCATTTCTTGAAGCTTTTTAACATGAAATATGCATCATGATTAATAGAGTTTCTGAATTAGAATTTTCTTGCTGCTACATTCTGTTATGTTACATATCTTGAACTCTATAGATGCTATGCAATTGGCACTTATCCACTAAGCTAAATGCCACTTGAGCGACTACCTATGGACAGAGGCAGATCCGGGAATTTAAATTTTTGG
The DNA here is from genome assembly GCF_000393655.2 of Nicotiana sylvestris. Taxonomy (NCBI): domain Eukaryota; kingdom Viridiplantae; phylum Streptophyta; class Magnoliopsida; order Solanales; family Solanaceae; genus Nicotiana; species Nicotiana sylvestris. The sequence goes on from NC_091058.1 coordinate 14,900,610, forward strand.
GTTCCTGCAACAACCTCGAGTTAAATACATAATAATAAATGGATTCAAAATCGAATATTTATAAAGTTTTATTGAATTTTCTAATGTAAATACAAGATTTGGGCAAAAGCTACTGGGCCGGGAACCCATATGTTAAGGCTAGATCCCCTGTCTACTGAGCCAAGTGGGCTGATTCACTAGGTTACATAGTTTGTTCGCACACAGAATTTTGTACAAGCAATGTCTGACCTATTATCACTAACTCGATTTGTATGTGAGTTTGAGTCCGAAATTGTAGAGGTTCTAAGGTTTTACCATTTTGTCCCAAATTGATATTTGGCATTGGTTTACATGTAGATTTAGTGAATGTTTATCTGTGAAGTGGTGTTGGAAGACACTCCTTGTAGAAGGATATCCCTTCTATTGCGAGCAAATATGCTGCCTCCTCTATTAAGAACAACGACGACAACGACAAACACAATGTGTTCTCATAAGTGGGATCTGGGGAGGATGGTGTGTACGTAGACCTTATCCCTACCTTTAAAAAAGGTAGAGAGATTGTTTCCGGTAAACCCTCGGCTCATGAGAGATAAAAGAGAAGGGGTAATGATAAGCAAACCAATCAGAAAACCAAGCGAAAACACAAAGCTAACACTAAGTAATGCAATTAGAAAACCAAACAAAAGTAAATAACAAGTAATAACAGAAGTCCAAAAAGATAAAAATACACGAAAGACACTAAGTCGTGTACTAAAGCTACTGTAACAAACAAAAGACAAAGCTCGCCTCTTATATTAAGAAGACGAGTACAAACTTTTTCCTCCTCCTCTCTCTTTATAGTAGTAGGTTCCAACAACATAAGTCCAATTGCAACCTTAATGCAAGAAAAAGTAGGCCTTCGGGGGGCCAACCTAAAACGTTAGCTGGTGCCTATGGTTGCCTAGTTGTAACTGGACATAATATAATATATGACGAGATGGAGAAGTAGGGCTGAATTCTGGTGTAACTGCCAACCGTTGCTGCATTATAAAGCATTATTTTTTTCCTGGTGAGGTTCTTTGATATTGATGTGCTTTGTAAAAATATCTTATTTATTTTTAGAAATATTTGCATTTCAATTTCTTTATTTCGTGGTTTGGTAGACAGCGCGTACTCCCTCCAGCAAAGTGACAACAAAATAAAAGAGAGGTGCCCTCTGAATTCTTTGCATTAACTCAAACTTCATGCCACACGTCATGGAAATTTCATTGGCTATTAGAGATGCTTATAGATAATTGAATTTACAATCTTTTATCCCAAATGCTCGTCAAATTGCAAATTGATATATTTGCATACACGCGTAGTTTTTTTGGTTATAAATTTCTATATTACATATGAGATCTTGGAAAGGAAAGGAAGAAGGGGGATAGTGAGAATTGCTCAATTATGCAATACCAATATTCTTTTTTTTCTTCTTTTTTTAAATAAGCAAATCGAAAAATATTGATGTGACAGCATTTAGCAATGAAAGTAAGAAAAAAGCTTATGAGAACTGTGTTTGGCCAAAAGATACTGAAACATTTTTTATTAAATCAAACTAAAGAAAATGAAGAGGTTAATCTTAGTCACGCATAGTAAATTCCAGATCTACAAACGAATCAGAAAATGATGCATAAAATAAAAATAGGGGCGATCAATCTCATTGATCTGTTTCATTTCTTTTTCCACCAATTGATGGAGATAATCCGTTTACATAATGAGTGGACGATTATTTTATCTTCCTTTTGCTAAGAAGATTACAGAGGAGAGGAAAGAGAGAAAAAAAAGCCCCCCTTTCTAGGAAGGTTCCCTCCCTATATATATAGTCATGGAGTCCTTGCTACGTTCTTGGGTCAAGGCACCTTCATACCACGTCTGTTTTCGTCGTCCCCTGAGTATTGTTCTTCGACTTAGCGGGCACTATGAGTACGTGGTTTGGAACAACTCATGGCGTCTTTCGCTAACCCGTTTCTTGGACGGGATCCCAGTTGTGTCGACCACATCGGTCAGATTTTGATCAATACAGTTAGTCCCTTCATCTGCCGGGGCCGTCTCTTGTCGCGCCTGGCAGACGGATCATGACTTTTACACATCTAAGAGATATCTGACTACCTACCCTTTAGGTATGGATTTTAGTTTCAAGTAATGTGACGGCGCCCTTGTGATGCCCTTGAACCGTCGCGGTCGTTTTGGAATTGAAACATCGTTTAACTTGAAACGTCGTTCGTAGTTGCTGCCATTATGACACACGTTCCCAGGGGGTTGAACCGTTTCATGCCCTATCAACTTCGATTGGTGACTCTTGGGTTTCGTGCTTGGAGAATTTATGTCTCTTATAAATAGAAAGAAAGTATCGTTCGATTGACATACTTCCTTGCCTTTACTTGAAAGAACTTTGTGAATCTTCTTTTCTCCTGATACTTCGGATTTTTTATTTTCTCCGATTAGCCAAGAACTTTCGTCTTTCTTTTTTCCTTCCATCCCTTTGTTTTATCAAATTGATACAAATGGCTGGTAATTCTTCTCGTGCTGACCATCCTTCCACAACTCCGGCACCGGAAAGCGATGTTCTTGCCACTGAAGGAGTAAAAGTGGTAGAAGATGAGGAGGTTCCATCGGTGGCTGAGATCTTGCCTCGCCCTGGGAAACCATGGAATGATTTCCATAGTCCCGCCGGGGAAGAGCCGGAACCTGCTTCCTCTATCATAAATGAGGAGGGGAACGCAGAATTGAAGGCTAGGTGGGGAATCCCTCACCACGTCGAAATGCTGCCGGCGGTGGGGAACGACATAGTTCATTTTGACTGCCTAGGGTATTACGTGTTCTGCGCCTATCCCTTTATTGTTGGGTACACGCTTCCTCTCCCTCTCTTAGTGGTAGATTTTTCCCGCTTTTACGAGGTATGCCCGGCTTAACTTTCGTCGTACCTGTATAAGTTGTTCCTCATGCTACTCAAGTTTGCGGAGCTTGCTAGTCGGGAGATTACTTTGAGTCACATGCTCAATATCATTGCCCCTCAACTCATTCGTGGTACGATGATTCATATGCGCCATCGAGGGATGAAGAGTCTGGTAGTGAAAATGGACGACAGAGCCAACCGTCGCTTCTACGAGAATTACTTTTATGTGCGGACTAAGAACCTTGTGGCACATCCTACGGGGTTCCTCGAGAAATGGAATTTTGCACGTAAGTGTCTATACTCTTGGTCTGAATGATGCTCGACCTCTTTCCTGTGAGCAGTACTAAAAAACTATTTTTGTTTTTGTAGTCGCGAAACTACCCCCTGCACCTGTTGACGGTATCCGTGAGTGGGGGAACACCATCCTTCCTCATACGGTGGGGGTCCGCACATGGCGTCCTTCTATGAGAAATATGGACGTAAGCACCTTACTGGTGAGTAATATCATTTTTGTTTTCCGCTATTCTCCCCCTTCTTTTTTTGACTTTGTTGCTTATGTGACGTTCGTCTATGTCTGGGAAAGTGCGGAGAACGAGGGCTCCCCCACTAACATTTCATCAGCCCACATCGTTCGCTCGCCCTACCTCAGGGTCTACTACCCAACCTTCATCGAGGGCCGCTTCTGTTGAGTCTACGGTCATGGCTGTGTGCACGGAGGCTGCTTCTCGAATTGATATTTCGACCCTTGTCACTTACCGAACGAGGGAATCTTCCCTTGCTGAAGATGGGGGAGGGGTCGTCAGAAAGGCAGCGAGTGGACTCTGAAATAGCTCCTTTGGCCGCGGTGCGTTCAGAGGGTGATCTCTCCTTGACGGGATCCGAGGCAAGAGTTGATGCTATTCCGCTTGTAGAGACAGAGCCAGCCGCTACGCCGCCCTATCGACGGAGATCCCGATCGCTATGATGATCAACAACCTACCTCTACGGGGGTTCAGAATCCTGAGGCCGTCAATACTGCTTTGGACGGGCCTTCATCTTCGGTGTCGGGTCGTGCTTCCTCCTCGGTCGCAGAAAGGGGAAAGGGTATCGTTGTCGACGACTACAAATCTGAGTCTCATCTTAACCCTGATGACTTCAGGATGTTTGAAGAGGGTCTTACTCGTTCGGTGGTTCATGCAAGATGCTCGTCCCGTATTCTTGAAATCTCTTCAGATATTAACCTTCTGGGGGACACGGAGGACCTGGTGCCGCAGTTTGACCTCTTTTATTTTGCCGCTAATAGGTTATAATTACATATTTTAGTTGATTATTACACTCTAATTTACTGCACTTTAGTTGAGTTTGTGCTTTAGGAGCACGTGTTTTGCACTAATTGTGTGTTTTATGCATTGTAGGAGTGCTTTCGAGCTATGTAGATGTTATGGAATGAATTCAAGTGATTTGGATCTTTGAATTCTGAGTAAAAGCCTAGGAATTAAGCCGGGATCGTATTCGGGGATCAACAGATGATAGAGCAACGAAACGAAGAATCGAGTAGGCATATTGCGCACTGTCTAGTAAAATGCACATAATGTTTCTCTCAAAACTCCATTTGGGACCCATAATATATGGTTGGAAAGATAACGCAAAGGGATACAATTTTCATGTTTTACCTTTTTCCAAATTCCAAACGGAATAGTGCACTGGGAGTTTGGGACTGAGGCAGTGCACTAGAAAAATACCGCGCCCAGACCGTGACTGCGAGCGTGCAGACCTGAAAAATTGTCCTTTTTCACGTAGGAGAAGGTATAATTGTTTGGGACCGACCCTGCTTGGTATATATACATGGAAAAATGGTATTTTAAGGGTTTTTGGACAGATTTTTGACACAGATTCGACCTAAGGAGGCAGCGACACAATAGGAGTAAGGCGGGGAATTCTTCTACGAGTTTTCCTTTCTCTTCCTATTTTTCATTGTTGGTTATGACTTTTAGTATTGTTGTTTTCATACTATTATGAATAGCTAATTTGTTATCTATGGTTTTGATAGAACCTTTTGTAGGATAAATTCTTGTTATGTTTTTATATAATTGAGTTGTTAGATTTCTCTACTTGTTCAACTACGTGTTTATTGTTGTTGATTGAATGGTCATCGATTGACTGTGCCTATTTATTATGTGTTGATTGAAATGCTACATATTTAGGTAGTTGTTGAATAACGTCACTCCTAACGTATGTGAGAAATCAATACAGCGGGTTTAAAGGCAGGTTTAGAAATAACAAAGCCTTAACGTGGTCATAGTGAGCGGTTAGATAAAGCTAACTAGCGTAGTTCGAGAGAATATGTCTAGTAAATTGTTGTAGTTGCTCGAGAGAGAATTACGACACCTAAAGTGCTCACGATTAGTAGAGAATACATTGGCAAAATTGTAGGGAACATAGCTAGAAGGATTCTGACAGTTGGGAAAATCATAACTCTAGACCTCCTTAATTTAGTCTCCAACCCTTTGTCTCGTTAGTTGATAATTTTACCGCTTTCTAGTATTTGCTAGTTAATTAGTTAGAAATATAAATCTCAATCTTTATAATTTAGAAAATTGTTCAAACTTGTCTTTTTAGTGATATTAAACAGATATAGCTAAGCCTTAATTCTCTGTGGGATTCGAATCCGAACCTTTAGACCGGATTATATTTGTAGCGATCGCTTATCTTTTTTAGGACTAGAGTTGGGAGTGATCACCCACCGAGAGCGAGGCTCTTCGGGACGTTCCTGATATTGATTTGATGCATGAAGTGGCCGCTATAAGCTTGACACATCTTTTCGCTTTTCAGAATTACATGGTGGAAATTGAGAGCGCTCGTAGGGCTAACACTCGGGCCAAGATTTTCCTGAAGACGTTGGATAAATATTGGCGCTATCGCAATAAGTTCCATGAGATGCACGAGCGACTGAAGGCGAGCCCTGGTGATCGATTCCTTGGGGAGGAATTGGAGAAGAGGGATCAGGAATTGATGCAGGCTATTCGCAGAAATAGCATACTCGAGGAACAACTTTGTACCAAGGACGAAGAGCTTGAGTTGGGCAAAGGGGTTGCTGCAGAGTGCGACTATCTTCAAGGGAAGTTGAGGTCGATGCAATCTGAGATGGATCAGAATGTTATCAGGGTCGAGGCGATGAGCGCGGAGTGGATGGGAAAGTTGTCCTAGTTGGAGAGAAAGGTTGTTGGATTGGAAAACATCGAGAGTGCCTGGTCATCGGCTTTGGCGAGGGCGGTGGCTCTAGAGAACACCATCCGCGTCCTCCAATCCGAACAGGAATTGGAGAGGGCGACGACCACGCTAAGGGAAGCGAGGCTCGAGGAGCATATTGGTGAGATCGACAGGGATGCATCGACCTTAGGGGACCGGGTTGCTGCTCTTGAGACCGAAAATGAGCAACTGTTGGCTCAAGTAGAATCTTCCTTTGCCGTTGTTCACCGTCATTTACATGAGCTTTGGGTTCATGTTGAAGCCCAGCGGAACATATATAAGAGTTTGTGGGAGGCGGGCAATGTTTCCAGGGCCGCATATGAAGAAGCACGGGTGAAGGCACGAGAGGCTCATGTTAATTGTGGATATGTGTGACGCCGGAAGCCGATGAGGGTGGTGATGATAAAGGAGGACTTCCTGGAGACGGTGGTGAAGAGGGTGGCGGTGATGACGACGAGTGAAAGAATTGTTGTCTTTGTTTGTCTTTTTTTATTGGTTGTTTATTTGTTTTTTTTCTTGGACTCTGTTGGTTTTAGCCGTATGTAATCTGCGGCTATTTGCGCAGTAGCTTCGTATAAAGAGGAATTTCTCACTGTTGTACGCCTCCTGTATTTCTTTCCTCGTTTTGCTTTTCATAACTCTAGTGCAAAGAAGTAGATCTCTGTTCAGCGAGTTCCCGATTCTTAGGGAATTTAACGCCACATGGATTGTGTAGGATTTTGATGGCGGCTTTAGCTGTCGGGGCAGTATTTTCGAACTTGTGTCGAAGTACCATCCCATCACAGTTCGGATGGCTTCGAACTCTTTTTCTAATAGTGACCTTAGCCGTACGGATGTTACTTTTGAGCTTATATCGATAGATTATCCCATCGTGAGTCCCGGTTTTATTTCCCCCCTTCTTTTATTTTAAATGGCCCTTGGCCTCGAGGAGGTTTCGAACTTTTGTTGAAATACTAATCCGTGATTGTTCGATCGAGGGTGAACTGTTCTCTTTGGCGAAGGCCCTTGGCCTTAAGGGTGTTATTTCGCACTTTCGTCGAAATATTAACCCGTCATTGTTTGATCGAGGTCGAACTCTTCTCTTTGGCGAAGGCCCTTGGCCTTAAGGGTGTTATTTCGAACTTTCGTCGAAATATTAACCCGTCATTGTTCGATTGAGGTCGAACTCATTTCTTTGGTGAAGGCCCTTGGCCTTGAGGGTGTTATTTCAAACTTTCGTCGAAATATTAACCCGTCATTGTTCGATAGAAGTCGAACTCTTCTCTTTGGCGAAGGTACTTGGACTTAAGAGTGTTATTTCGAACTTTCATCGAAATACTAACCCTTCATTGTTCGATCGAGGTCGAACTCTTATTTTTGGCGAAGGCCCTTGGCCTTAAGGGTGTTATTTCGAACTTTCATCGAATAGGAAGTTTCTAGCCATCTTTCTTGAGGAGCGAGAAAAGAGAGGAAATGGACTATCTGGTTTGGCCACTACATTTTATGAAAAAGGTAGAGATGAATCCCCAAGAGCAAAAGGAAGTAGGCTCTTAGATAGGGCATTCCCGCTTAGCCCCTGGCTTACCTAAACCGTTGTTAGCATGTTAGCACGAGAGTGGATCAGGGAATCGAAAATGCTTCTTTGATTGTTGAGTAAGGAAGCATAGCAGGGGAAGGGGATAGCACCGGTCTTGACTCTAATACTATTCTTCTTTGAGTAAATGTCGGCATAACCACTACTATTTCATTTGCATCTCTTACCGTTGAAGGAATAAGTATTGCTTTGGCTTGATTGCTTTCACCAGGTCTATCTAGGATGGGAGTCGATTAGCTCGAGTTGTGTTAAGATAAGTGGCACTTGAATTGGAAGTAGCCATCGGCCAGGTCTGGATAGGCGCGCATCCTCATAGAGCGAGGGGTAGAAAAGATCAATGAAAGACTAGAGCGCGAGCTAGCTGATCTACCGACAAGTCCTTGATTTCTTATTTGTGAAGGCAACTTGGACTCATTGAAGAAAGCACTTGAGGTGAAGACCAATGAGCGATTGCGACAACTACGGACCCCTTAACTAGGTTTTTTTACTAATACTAACTAATAGGCTTTCAGAAGCTTTTCCATACAAAGAGGGGAGGAAGTGCTTTCTGCCAACTTGCCAGACGAGCGGACATCTGAGCTCAGCAGCGCATTTACTATTTGGAGATGGATGGCGCCAGACAGGGTAAAAAGAAGGATTTTTTTCCATTAGCCGAGGAAAGAAGTAGCAAAGGAATATCGCTACCGTGGGAAAAAAAGAAAAACGTAGGATAGGAAGCTCTATTTGATCGAAGGGATGGCTAAAAGGCCAAATCCGGCTAAAAACAAAAAGAAGAGATCAAGGAGAGGGAGCTAGACTCACACTTGCAAGAGAGCGACCGGCAGATCTAAAACAGCTATAGTAAAGTAGAACGAAAGTACCTCCCAAAGGTTCTACCTTTTCTTGTGCGTTCGGGAATAAATAGAAAGTTTCTAAATGTATAGAAGACGTGATTTTTGCTTCCCGGACAATCGCTCCAAAAGAAAACAAAAATAGTGACAAATGACTCCGCTGTACAATTTTTCAATTTTTTTTCGTCTCATGTGCTGTTAGTCATTTGTGGTTCGGTCCATGTTGCATTTGATCTTATAGTTCAAAATAGAACTTATGTCTGTCATGGTAATCAAACCGTAATTCGGTCGTTGAAAGAAAATTCGAAATATACATATATGCATCGTTCGTTCTAGGTTATGATTTAACTTACTTAAATATTTTTGTGATAATTATGTTAAAATGTTACATTGTTGTTTGTTTTAATTTCATTGTTTTATTATTATTATTTCATTTTTTGTTTAAAAATAGAAAACAAAAGAAAAGAGTGAATGAAAATCAGTTTGGGCCCAAGAAATAAAAGAAAAATAGGCCCAAACCAGCACACAAGTCCGGTCCAAACCAGGCCTGCCCAGGCACCTCCCAAAACGACGCCGCATCAGGCGTCTGATCTGAGCCGTTCAATCCCACTAATCCAACGGTCTACCTCAGCACCCGTAACCCGACCTGTTTAGCCGGTCCAACCCAACCCATCACTTAAACCCAAACGACCCTGTTTTAATACCAAACGACCTCGTCTCACCCCTCACCATCAGATCCAAGCCGTTGAGATCATCTGATCCAACGGCTCAGATCTAAACCCCTAGACCATATATAAGCTTTCTATCACACCCCACGCCCCCTATTCGAACCCCCCTTTCACCAGAACCCGGCGGCATGAACGCCGATGACCCCCTCCTGAACACCCTAGGACCACCTCACTCTCCTGAACATGGATCTGTTACCCCCTAGCCTCGAATCACCTTCCTTCGTCTCGAATCTTCATTTGAAGATTCGAGTCAAACTCTGACCAATGCCAAACCCCACCATCTTCATACCAGACACTCCCTTGACCCCCTTCGTGACCAAACCAGGCTTGGTTTGGTCCGAATCTACCCACAACTCTTAGAATCTCAAATCTGAGAATCCAAAACCTAGAACATGAATAGCCTTGGAAACCGGCCAGTCTTAACAAGGTTTGAGGTCTAATAGACCTTAATCAAGGTGTTCTCATGTGAGAACACCCTGATTAAAGTTTGTTCGGCCTCAAGGGGTCAAAATTGAGTCAGATTTGGTTCAATTTGGTTTGGACATTTTCCGGTAAGTTTTTCTTGTCCTTTTTGTTTTATTCAACTGCTAATTAAGTTGTCAGCATGTTTCGTTGTGTTTGTTTGTTATTTGTTGTTATTTTTCATCCGGATTTCTTCCATCTCTGTCAAAAAACCTTTTATTTGGTCAGTTGATTTTCTGTGTGTTCTGAATGTATTCTGTGGTATACATGATCGTCAATTAGATTAGTCGTCAAATGAGTTAATTCATATAGGTCCCAGTTGATTGAACAAAGTTGTCTGAAGTCATTCGAGACTCTGTACGTGTTGTTTATATGAACGATTGATTGTTATGTGTTACGATTAATATAGTCGAGTCGATGTATGTCGTCAATTAGTTTCAGTCATTAATGGTAACAACTTGATTCGTGTTGTTTATTTCTGCTGTGATCGCATTTGAATCCCATTAGGAACTGAATTGTATTGCCTATTGGTTTTGTTCAATTTGAATTAAAGAACATCTAGGGGGTAGGTTATAATGGCAGTTCAGACTTTGAGCTTAAATGTATGCCATGTTCGCTTAGTTCAGATTGTGGGCAGCATGCATATGGTCAGCTGTTTTGGATTAAAATAGTCTGACAGCACATGCTGTCAGATTATATTCTTGCTGCCCATGGCCTGTTTTAGTTTAATAAATATTAAAAGGGGGCTGTCAGGGATCTCATGGGAGTTTGGTTATTTAAAATAACTGAGTGGAAAAACAACGGGGAGGGGGAATTTTGAGTTGTCACACAGCCTGTAAAGTGCTGAATTCAGGCTATAAAAGAGGGAGACCTTCCATTTAGAAGGGGATTCTTTTTTTGGAGCCTAAGAGAGAAGGTTTTTTTAAAAGAAAAACTGAAAGAAAGACACATAAATTCAGAGGATATTGTAACCAAACATTGTCTGTAAACTGCATAAGAATTCACATTGGTCAAGCTGTCTTGGCCAAGTTCTGTTGTTTGCCCTGATTGAGTTGCTTGTGATTGTTGAACTGCTGGTGTTGATGCATTGAGTACTCCATTATTTCTGTTGGTTCATTACTCTGGTTCTGGAATTGTTTGTTTGTTGCTCGACTGCTCTTGAGTTTCATCATTGTTGGCTGGTTGTTGTTGCTGTGTTATTGTTGTGTATCTGCTGTTGCTGTGTTTGTTGCATACGACTCAGCTGATCATTCCCTTCTTCCTTTGCTTTCCTTACCAGGTACACAATTACACTATCAATGTAACTCGAAAGTTTGAGCAATGAGTGTAAAAGAGAAGATCTGCAGATGTTTCTTTTTATGTACATGGACTGTTGTGTTAAATGTCATGTAGTGTCTAATAGCTCACATTTTTGTTTGGGATACTGAAGGTAGCTTACAAGCCTAGCTGATGTCAATGTAGGGGATTGAATGATAGTTGTATATGAATGCTGTTAGATAAAGGTATTCCCAATGCAGTAGGTTGTGTCTTGGATTTAGTTTAATTGTGTAGTATAATTCTTTAATGTATGCTAAGCATGAAAACTGTACACTACTAGTTAAGTTCTTTCTCTTCCGATAAAATTGACTCATCTAACTGATAAACCATGCTTTAGAACAAAGAACATAAGGCTTGCAATCTCAATCTCATGAAGGTTGAGCCTAGGTCAAAATAGACCAAGCAGGCCCGCATCAAAAATAGTGGCCCAGGCCCAACCGCTACTGCTTGGTTTGGGGTTTGGGCCCTTAATATTCGTTTGGCTGATTTTGTACGTGGTCGCGCTTCTGATTTTGCGCAAGCACTCGGAATTCTGTTATAGATAACTTACAAGCATGTAATTAACTAGGACTGTCTCTGTTTTCAATTAGTAGAGACAAACGCGATAAGAAACGTAGTTGCTATAGGATATCCTTTTAAAATAAGGACAAGATGAGCCTCGACAAATAAAAACGCACAAGCTGCAGGGCCCTCGTTAAATGTATATATCGAAGCATTCAGTTTCCAAGGCGGGTCGTTTAGCAAATCTCACGACCCTCCCGGAATAATAACGCGATAGCCTCTTTAAGCACGTATTTAATAATTTTACCTTCTTAAATTCGGGTGCGCATTTATGTGACCCAAATCCAAATCTTGACGGATTTGAAATATGTTTCTAATCACGGGTACATTGATTGTGACGTGGTTCGAGATGCATGTCCATGACGTTGCAAATTCCTCTTAAAAATAGAATGAGACGAGCCTCGACAAACAAAATGTATAAAGCTGCGGGGCCCTCTAGATGTATGTATATATTAAAGTATTTAGAATTCGGGATATGCCGTTTAACGAATTTTTACGACTTTCCCCAAAATAACAAGACGCTAGTTGCTTTAGGCGCGCCTTTAACAATTTATTTTCCTTAATTCGGGTGCACATTTATGTGACCCAAATCCAAATCTCAATCGAGTCGAGATATATCGATAACCACGGGTACATTGATGTAACGTGGTTCGAGATATGTTTTCACGACGTTGCAATTCTCGTAAAAATAATAATAATGACAAAAGCGGTTAAAAGTTAAATTTTGCACACAGGTTCAACATGTATTAAATCAGATAATCAAGCCAAATATAACAGTTGAGCGACCGTGCTAGAACCACGGAACTCGGGAATGCCTAACACCTTCTCTCGGGTTAACAGAATTCCTTATCCAGATTTCTGGTACGCAGACTGTAATATGAAGTCATTCTTTTCCTCGATTCGGGATTAAAATTGGTGACTCGGGACACCCTAAATCTCCCAAGTGGCGACTCTGAAATAAATAAACAAATCCCGTTTCGATTGTCCTTTAATTGGAAAAAACTCCCCTGCGCCCTCTCGGGTGCGGAAAAAGGAGGTGTGACAGCTTTGGCGACTCTGCTGGGGAAGAAAACCCAGAATCTCTGGTTCAGGGTTAGAATTCGAGCTTAGATAAATTGTTATATTTGGTTCTATCTGATTTTTACATATTTAAGCCTAATGTGCTAAATGTCGCTTTTACCGCTTCGATATTATTTGAATTGTATATAAACTGTGCCGAAACCTCTCTCTTCTTACCTCCGGGGAGAAGCTCGCTGGTCGAGGCTCCCTATTCTGTTAGTGTCAATACCCAAAATAAGAAAGAGGACGGATAAGTTACGAAGCCGGACGGCCTTTTGGTTCCCAGTAAGTTGCCCCTCCTCGACTCGAGTTGTCCGCTCGGGTACACAGTCTAGAACATATACCCAGGTTATAAACCTAGTATAACGAAACTCCATGCTGGATCCCTAGTAGGAATGCTTTTTTGCATCACGTTGCATTTGACTTAGGGGACTCAACACAGGGGTTGGGTCCGTCTAGGAATAGCAACCTGATATGAAAGGACCGTCCTAATGCATCCTATTTGTTTTCCGTGCATTTATTTGTCTCGCGCCCGCATGCTGACCGGTGTTTGAATATTATGAATAATGTGAAATTGGAAACAAAAAAGAAGAAGAAATAACGGTTAAGGAGCTAATTGTTTATTTTTGAAAAAAAAAACCAATGCCAAAATACTGTCAAAACTCTGCCGAAATTTTGAGAAAATAAAAAAAAACGTCTTGTTAGTTTGTTTTATTAAAATCAAAGGAAAAATAAAAAAAAGGGTCATTGTTCTATTTTGTTTTTCAAAAAATATATAGTGTGTCTTGTCGTAAAAATGAAGATGAAAAAGAGTCTTATTTTTAAAAAAAAATGTTTTTTTATTATTTTTATGAAAATCCGAGTAATAATAATAAAATATATATATATATATATATATGTCTTTATTTGTTGCAAAAATATTTGTCTTGCCAAAAAGTCTTGAAAAGTTTTTAGACCCCTAATTTAAAAAAAAAAAGATCTAAATAAAGTTTTTTTTTATTTTATTCACTTGGCATAATCACCCTAATAAATGTGCATGATGAGCACGATACAAAACGAACCTTTTTCAGTAATGACCAAGATCCCTTTTGAGTTGCGGTTATGGTGGAACGACTTAGGCAAAGAAGGGCAAGACAAAGTAAGGAAATATCTGAAAGGTCTCCCGGACCTACTAAACGTTCAGCCTCGGGGTGATATTATCAGATCATTGGTCACTTGTTGGGATTCCGCACACAACGTGTTCCATTTTTCGGACTTCGAGCTCACCCCGACGTTGGAAGAAATAGCAGGGTACATCGGAAGTGATGAAGCCCCTTTTAGGTTCAAATACTTGATTGCACCTAGAGCTGTCACGGTACACCGGTTTCTGGATTTCCTAAAAATACCTCGAACGTTCCACCATCCAGATCTTGCCAAAGGGTTCTGCAGTCTCCACCTCATATATGCTAGATACGGCCACGTGGGCGGGTTCAATAAGCCGGATTTCAAACTATGCAGTAGAGGCAACCGACAAAAGTGGGACGAACACAGGCTAGTGGCTTTTATGACAGCCTTTCTGGGTCTTATAGTGTTCCCTAGGAAAGATGGAAACATTGATCTAAAGATAACCGGGGTCGTCAATACTTTGCTTACCCAAGATAAAAGTACTCTGGCGCCTATGATTATGGCTGACATTTTCCGGGCTCTCACTGCTTGTCGAGCCAGGGGCGACTTTTTCGAAGGATGTAACCTACTGTTGCAAATGTGGATGACCGATCATTTATGCCATCGCTCCTCACTTTTGGGTTATGGTTCGCCAGAAAAAACTTGTATTGGAGAATTCTACACGAGAATCAAAGGGCTCAATTTACCTGAGGGAGTCACATCATGGACCTCATTTCTCCGAACTCTCACTGCCAGCCAAATCCAGTGGACGCTCGGATGGTCACCTATTGAGGAAATCATATACATGCCGGCAACCCGGCCTCACTTTCTGTTGATGGGACTGAAAAGTATCCAACCCTATGCACCGTATCGGGTTTTGAGGCAACTTGGGAGGTACCAAGTGGTACCGAAAGATGAAGATTTGAGTACCCAAGTGATTGAAATCAGTCCGAACGGTCATTTCCCTGAAGAAGAAGTTCGCCAAATCTGGAGTGAATGCCAACATCTGACAGCAAACACTTGTGTGATTGATACGGCAAAAGGGGAAGTCGCCCCAGGATATCACGCTTGGTTTAGAGGTAGCCTGTCCTACGAAAGACCGGCTAAGAGACCGCATCTCAAAGATTTCATAGAATCATCCCAAGGGCAATGGAACTGGTTAGCAAAAGAGAAGGGTTATCGGGCAGAGATTGGTGATTTGAAGCTACAAATGGACAGCCTGAAATTCGATAACAGCGTACAAATCGCAGCGGATCGAAGCGAAAAGAATAGATTGATCCAAGAGAATGAAGAACTTAAGGCCCAAATCCAAAAATTGAGATTGTCTCTTGAGGAGCAGCCCAGAAGTCGATCAGACCAGCAGTTAATAAAGGGTTTGAAAAGAGAAATCACGGAATGGCGAGTCGGGTTAGAAGAATCCGAAAAGGTCATGGCAGAGTTCAAGGCACAGTGGGGAACAAGAGTAAACAAGCATCGCCGATGCTTGAACCAATTGAAACGTGACCACGAGAAGACTGTTGCCAAAATAAAGAGAGACATGGCTACACTTGAGTTTAAAGCAGTTAAGCAGGCCAGGGATTTCCAATTGGAGAGTAGATACTGTTACGACTTGTTGGCCCAAATGAAGACAGAAGTGCGGCAGCTGAAGAATCAGCATATACAGGACTCACAGGTAATCAAGACGTGCAGTGATCAGATAAGACACCTACTCATAGAGAAGAAACAAACCAGAGATAAGATCAGGGCCATTGCCCACGCCATCATCAGACGGTGTCGGCGGTGTGAGAACATGACCAGCGTTACCGTTCTCTCAGCAGTGATGGGTTATGTCAAACAGACCATGCACGAGTTGGAGCAGCTCGAAAGGGATCTCGCACCTAGAACCGCGAAAAGGCCGAATGATGCCCCGCGGGTCCTTAAGTTGGAAAATTAACCTTTGGTCGAGTCTTGTTTATTTAGGCTTTGATGTTTTCCCATATGTTGTTTTCTATTTTTCCTTCAATCAAATAGGGTCAAAGAACCGTGGAGTCTGTATTGTTGCTATTCCTTGTTTGAAGTAATTTGTAATAGCAAAATTTTGAGAATGAATTTAATGATTTCACAAGAATTTTGTATTTCTTTACTTTAAGGCAGAACTACGCCTGGTCTAATTCGCGCGGGGACGTGATACGTAGGCAATCCCCATAAGATTCGACCGCTCTTAATAAAGAAAAAGAAGATACAAAAATAAAATAAAATAACAGAAAAGGGGACAAATGAGCAAACCGGGATGACGCATGTTGTTCGAAGCAAAGCATGTAGAAACAGTTAACTGCCTAAGAGCATTGCATCCTCTATGTGTTATGATCAAATCTGTTAAACTCTAACGCTAACAAAAGTTTGTTGTTGTCTGATCCAGACAAGTTAGTTGTTAAAGAACTCTGACAACACACTCCTATCAAACCAGATCCAAAGGACCGATAGCAATAAGCATGACTACCTCAGAGAATAGCAATGAGGAAGAGAGGCCGATGAGCCAGTTGTTAAAAGAAGCGATGGAAAAGATTGAAAGGATGGGACTAGAGATGAACGCAATGCATCTAGCCATAGCGAAAACACAAAAGAGCCCTGAAACACTGGGACACACGCCAGAGTACCCTCACTCCGGCCCTTCCACAAGCCTCCCAAATCCCCGTTATCATCAAGAAAGAAGCCCTCATGATTCCCAAGCTCCACCACCCCATCAACCTCTCCTAACACCCAATATTCCCATTTTTGTGGGACCAACATCAGCCCTTTTGCAAAGAACGACCAGTGAGCCATTGTTCCAGGCTCACGATACACAATACTATCCCCCCGAGCCTACGTTTCATGCTCCCGAGCCACAGACTTACAATCCACACTTGGAAGTGCCGGCAGAGATTGAGAAGCCGGTCAAGGCCCCTGAACAGGATGAGGTATTGAGAAAGTTCAAAAGCCTGGAGCAGTCTTTCAGGAACCTGCACGGTTTGGGCAACCAGGTCAGCGTAGCATACAAAGATCTATGCCCTTTCCCAGACGTCCAACTCCCGGCTAGGTTCAAGATGCCTAAATTTGATCTATATGAAGGGCACGGTGATCCCATGGCACATTTGCGGGGATTCTGTAGCAAAATGAGAGGGGCAGGCGGCAAGGATGAGCTGCTGATAGCTTATTTCGGCCAAAGTCTGAGCGGATCTGCACTAGAATGGTATACCAGGCAGGATTCCAGCAGGTGGTACACGTGGGATGATCTGGCGCAGGCTTTTGCAGGTCATTTCCAGTACAATCTCGAGATAGTCCCTGACCGTCTCACATTATTGAGAACTGGGAAGAAACCCGGGGAAAGTTTTCGCGAGTTCGGGTTCCGCTGGAGAGAACAAGCAGCTAGAGTCGATCCTCCCATGAGAGAGGGAGAGATGGTGGACTATTTTTTGCAGACATTGGATCCAACCTACTTTGGTCACTTGGTGACGACGGAGAAGAAAGAAAGAAGAGGTTGCCACGATCGAGGCAGGCAGTTGGTCCAGGGCTGGCCGGCCACACTACAACCAACCCAGACCTCACAGGGCAAACTACCCATACAACCCACCACAAAATTTCTATCCACCTCGAGAACCACATTGTTCCGTACACCAGGCCCAAGCATACACTCAGCCTCCGGTTCGCCCGTAATGGCGCGCGCCGGCTCCCCAGAACATATATGCACCACCACAAAACACCTACCCTCCACCGAGGGCGTATAGAAACCCTTCAGGGGCAGGCTTTCGGGGAAATCCAGATGCTAGGAATGACAGGTTGCAGAAACAGAGAACTTTCACGGAGTTGGGAGAAACCTACACCGCTTTGTTCCACAAGCTGAGGCAATTGGGTTTGGTTAGTCCTGTCCAGACTCGAGAACCAAATCCCCCACCTCAGAATTTGGATCGATCAATAAGTTGTGAATACTGCTCAGGGATGCTCGGGCATGACACCGAGAAGTGTTGGAAGTTAAGGCATGCCATACAGGATCTTATCGACACCAATAAGATCGAGGTCCAGACACCGGAAGCTCCTAACATCAACCAAAACCCACTACCAGCGCACCACGAGACTCACATGATTGAGTTGGTGTATGAGGGAGGAGAATTGAGAAAACCCTCACAAACAGTGATGATGATCCAAGCCGCCCAAAAAGAAGTCTCAACCAGTGGGGGAACGAGGGTACAGTCACAGGGAGAAAGCGTCAAACCAGTAGTGATATTGGGAAAGAGCCCGTCCGCCATGACCAGCAAACCCGAGCCAAATAAGTTGGTATTATCAGGGGTTCCGCCCGCACCTGCTGTTGTGTTGAAGGGGCATATAGAGAACTGGTCACCATAAAGCCGGTAGTCCAGCTGCCGATGATTGATAGCAAGGCTGTGCCTTGGAAATAAGAAAAGGCGGTGGTGATGTACAAAGGAAAACAGGTGGAAGAAGTTAGTTGTGAAGCGCAAGGGCTGACTCGATCAGGTCGATGTTTTGCTCCGGTGGAGCTAAGAAGAACCAACCCAGTTGCAACCAAGAAACCTGTGTCCGAAGAAGAGGCTGAGGAGTTCCTGAGGAAGATGAAAGTGCAGGACTACTCCGTGGTCGAACAGCTGAGAAAAACACCGGCCCAGATCTCGTTGCTGTCATTACTGATCCATTCTGAGGAGCATCGACGGGCTTTGATGAAGATATTGAACGAAGCTCATGTACCCAATGAGATTTCTGTAAACCACCTGGAAACCATTGCCAACAAGATTTTCGAGGTGAACAGGGTAACGTTCTCAGATGATGATCTGCCGGTGGAAGGTACGGAGCATAATAAAGCTCTATACCTAGCTGTCAAATGTGAAGACTCGGTGGTAACTCGAGTATTGGTGGATAACGGCTCAAGCGCCAATATTTGTCCACTATCTACCCTGAACCAGTTAAAGATCGACCACGGAAGGATCCACAAGAACAGTATCTGTGTCCGAGGGTTCGACGGAAACGGAACAGCCACTGTGGGGGATGTTGTACATGAACTGACCATTGGTCCGGTCCTGTTTACCATGGAATTCCAGGTGTTGGACGCCACAGTATCTTATAACCTGCTGTTGGGACGACCATGGATTCATGCAGCCAAAGCGGTGCCCTCCACCCTACATCAGATGGTGAAGTTCGAGTGGGAAAGACAAGAGGTCGTGTTACACGGCGAGGATACAACGTGCACCACGGGCGGAGCCATTGTACCTTTCATAGAGACCGCTGATGACAAAGGTCCTTGGGTCTACCAGATTTTCGATACAGGGTCGGCCAACAAAATTTCTGAAGGAGAAATCATCCCGCACCCTAGGGTAGCTGCCGCAACAGTCATGATGGTCTCAGAAATGCTGGGTAATGGATTTGTGCCGGGAAAAGGCCTGGGAGTCGAGCTTCAAGGGGATTGTCCAACCTGTCACCTTACCTAAAAATCTGGAAACTTTCGGATTGGGGTTCAAACCAACCGCAGCAGATAGGAAGCAAGCGCGAAAAATGAGGAAGAGGGTTTGGTTTCTGCCTAAACCAGTGCCACGTCTCTCAAGGTCTTTTGTCAAAGCAAGTGCCAAGGGGTCACCGATCCCAAAGATTCTAGGACCTTTGATCGGTATAAATGAGGACCTGAATCAGAGTTTTGAGAGGCTATTCGCGGATGTCAGTATGGTGGAAGCTGGAGAAGGTTCCAGCAGAGCAGAGATACAGTTTGTGGGGCCTGAGGCCAAAACCAACAATTGGACTGTTACTCCTCTTCCGGTCCGAGGGGAGTCTTGGTAGTAGGCTTTGATTTATGTTTTGTTTGTTTGTTTTGTTCGGATTATTCCAGGGTGTAATCCAAATTTACGTTTGTCTTGTAAAAGTGTGAACCCTTTTATCCCGCAAGTTTAATAAAGTTCTCTCTTTTTGTCCTATTTTAATTTTTGTTTTGTTCTTTTTCTTTCTGAACAGTTCTCTTTTTACTGGTTCTAATGACATGGCATGCACAACGGATCTTCGACCTAGTCTAATAAATCAATCTGAATCCGACTCAATGATACAAGAGGACGTTTGTGACAATGAATCTGAATGTGACGAAGGTGAAGCCTTCGAAGGGATAAACCCAGAACTGTACCAATTTGAGGAAAAACCCAAACCCAACCTAAATGACACTGAGGCTGTGAATCTAGGAGACGCTGATAATGTCCAAGAAACCAAAATTAGCATCCACATTGAGCCGAATGTCAGGGAAGAATTGATCAAAACCCTCACGGAATTCAAGGATGTTTTTGCATGGTCATATGACGATATGCCTGGATTAAGCACCAATTTAGTGGTTCATAAACTGCCCACTGACCCGGCATACCCTCCGGTCAAGCAAAAACTAAGGAAATTTAAAACAGAAATGAGTGTAAAAATCAAAGAAGAGGTGATTAAGCAGTTGCAGGCAAAGGTCATTCGGGTCACTCGATATCCCGAGTGGTTGGCCAATGTGGTACCAGTCCCAAAGAAGGATGGAAAAATCAGGGTGTGCGTCGACTACCGCAACCTCAACAAAGCAAGTCCCAAGGACAATTTTCCGTTACCCAACATTCATATCCTGATCGATAATTGCGCGGGGCGCGAGATCGGATCCTTTGTGGATTGCTATGCGGGTTATCATCAGATCCTAATGGACGAGGAGGATGCGGAAAATACAGCGTTTATTACGCCATGGGGAACCTACTGCTATCGGGTAATGCCGTTCGGATTGAAGAATGCCGGGGCAACGTACATGCGAGCAATGACTGCTGTGTTTCATGACATGATACACAAAGAAATTGAGGTGTACGTCGATGATGTGATCATAAAATCTTGGCGTTAGGAGGACCATGTAGCAGACCTAAGGAGGTTTTTCCAAAGACTCCGAAGGTATGATATCAAGCTTAACCCGGCCAAATGCGCATTCGGGGTTCCATCAGGAAAGCTGTTAGGGTTCATTGTCAGTCAACAAGGGATTGAGTTAGACCCATCCAAAATTGAATCCATCCGAGATTTGCCACCGCCAAGGAACAAAACAGAGTTGATGAGTTTGCTGGGTAGACTTAATTACATCAGCAGGTTCATCGCTCAACTCACAGCGACTTGTGAGCCCATATTTCGACTGCTAAGAAAGGATGCTGCGGTAGGTTAGATGGCAGAGTGTTAGGAGGCCTTCGACCAAATCAAAGGGTATCTGTCTAATCCACCCGTATTGGTCCCGCCTAAGCCTGGGAAGCCCTTAATTCTTTACCTGACGATCCTGGAAAATTCATTTGGTTGTGTACTAGGGCAACATGATGACACATGAAGGAAGGAGCAGGCCATCTACTATCTTAGCAAGAAATTCACAGTACATGAGGTCAAGTACACTCAACTCAAGAAAACATGTTGCGCCCTAACTTGGGTAGCTCAGAAGTTGAAGCACTACCTGTCTTCGTATACTACTTATCTCATATCCCGTTTGGACCTATTGAAGTATATCTTTCAGAAACCTATGCCCACGGGAAGGTTGGCAAAATGGCAAATTCTGCTCACAGATTTTGATATCGTCTATGTGAGGAGGACAGCCATGAAAGCCCAGGCGCTGGCCGATCATCTGGCAAAGAATCCTGTTGATGAAAAATACGAGCCTTTAAGAACGTATTTTCCCGACGAAGAGGTAATGCATACAAATGAGTTGGAATTACCTGAGGAGCCGGGTTGGAAGCTTTTCTTCGATGGAGCTGCAAACGCAAAAGGGGTTGGAATAGGAGCAGTACTCATTTCTGAAACAGGACGCCATTATCCTGTTACGGCTCAACTACGCTTCTATTGCACCAATAATATGGCCGAGTATGAAGCTTGCATTCTGGGTCTGCGCTTAGCTGCGGACATGGATGTCCAAGACGTCTTGGTCTTGGGAGACTCAGACCTCTTGGTACATCAAATTCAGGGTGAATGGGAAACACGAGATTTAAAGCTCATACCATACCAACAATGCTTGCATGATATGAGCAAGCGATTTCGATCGGTGAAGTTCAAACATATCCCGAGAGTTCACAATGAGGTTGCGGATGCCTTGGCCACTTTAGCATCAATGCTGCGCCACCCTGACAAAATGTATGTTGATCCTCTGCACATCCAGGTCCGTGATCATCACGCTTATTGCAACGCTATAGAAGAGGAACCAGATGGCGAACCCTGGTTTCATGACATCAAGGAATACCTCAGAATGGGGACATATCCAAAACAGGCCACTGGAGACCAGAAAAGAGCCCTTCGGCGTCTGTCGAATGGTTTCTTCCTCGGCGTAGGAGTGTTGTACAAAAGAACCCCGAAATTGGGATTGTTGAGATGCATAGATGCCGGTCAAGCCACGAGTGTTATGGCAGAAGTACATGCTGGAATTTGTGGGCCACACATGAGCGGATATGTATTGGCAAGGAAGATCCTTCGAACAGGATGTTATTGGCTCACCATGGAACACGACTGTATCACTTTCGTGAGGAAATGCCATCAGTGCCAGATACATGGAGATCTGATCCATTCTCCGCCAACAGAGTTACATACGATGTCAGCACCCTGGCCATTTGTAGCATGGGGCATGGATGTCATTGGACCTATCGAACCGGCAGCATCCAACGGTCATAGGTTCATTCTAGTGACCATTGATTACTTCACCAAATGGGTTGAGGCTAAAACCTTCAAGTCGGTAATTAAAAAGGCAGTGGTGGATTTTGTGCACTCCCATATCATCTGCAGATTTGGGATCCCAAAAGTAATCATCACGGATAACGGTGCGAATCTTAATAGCAGCCTGATGAGAGAGGTATGCCAACAATTCAAGATTACACACCGCAATTCCACCCCATATCGTCCCAAGGCGAATGGAGCAGTCGAAGCAGCCAATAAGAATATCAAGAAGATACTGCGAAAAATGGTGGAAGGGTCCAGACAATGGCACGAGAAATTACCCTTTGCTTTGTTGGGTTACCGCACTACCGTCCGGACTTCCATAGGCACAACTCCTTATTTGTTGGTGTATGGAACTGAGGCCGTGATACCAGCGGAGGTCGAAATTCCGTCCCTCCGAATTGTCGCTGAAGCCGGGATTGATGATGATGAATGGGTCAAAGCTCGATTGGAACAGTTGAGCTTGATAGATGAGAAAAGATTGGCAGCAGTGTACTATGGTCAGCTATACCAGAAGAGAATGGCGAGAACATATAATAAGAAGGTACGCCCCAGGAAGTTTGAAGTAGGGCAGCAGGTATTGAAGAAAATCCTCCCATATCAGGTCGAGGCAAAAGGCAAATTCGCCCCAAATTGGCAAGGGCCTTATATCGTGACCAGAGTGTTGTCCAATGGTGCTTTGTGTTTGACAGATATCGAGGGAAGATGTGTCGACATGGCTATCAATTCTGATGCAGTCAAGAGATATTATGCGTAATTTCTTTAGATTATGGCAATTTTTGGTTCGTTTGTTTGTATCTGGTATTTATTGGATAATGAAATGACGGAGGCAATTCTTTCTTCTATCAAAACACTTTAACCCTTGCTTCCCTCTTTGAGCCTTAAGTTATTCTTTCATACCCCTCTTTTGGAATCACTAATGGAAAAGACATAAAAAAAGGAAAATGAAAAAAAAAGGAGAAAGAAAAGAAAAAGAAGATAAAAATCATAAGAAATACAAAACCGTGGGAACTACGTTTGACCTGATTCCTCAAAGAGGATACGTAGGCGCCTCACGGCTCGGTCATAGTGTGCATCATAGTGTATATAGGATGCATAATGTACATAGTGTGCATAATAGGCACAGTGCGCGTAACGCACATAGCTCAACATAAGTATAAAAAAATAAAATTCCCCCAAGCAAGAAAACTGGGGCAGAGGCTATGTTTTAAGTTCCAACAAAGGTTTGATTCCAAAAGTTGGAGCAGATCACCCATAAAAATTATTTTCATTTTTAGCCTTTCTTTAGCCCCACACCAAAACCAACATTGACGTCCAAAAGACCTCCCGATCAATATCCAAGAGATGCCAAGTCAGGCAAATAAAGCCGAGAATAATACACCGATCCCCAGCAAAAGAAGAGATCATAAGACTGGGAATGAATTGATGGTCAAAGGAATCTCCAGAAGAGAGGGTCGTATCGACAACACCCCGATTCCTCAATGAAAAAATAAAATGAGAGATTCTTATCGGTGAAAACCTTCACAGGCACCGAAAGGCGACGTAAGATGAGAGATATAAAATGAGAGAGTCTTATCGGTGAAAACCTTCACAGACACCATAAGGCGTCGGGAGATGAGAGAAAAGAGAGAGTCTCATTAGTGAAAACCCCTCGAAGGGCACTATGAGGCGACAAGACAAATCAACAAAAAGCAACCACATTCGCAACGAAATGGACCCTCATTTATCATCCCCAGCAAGTCAGACCATCGGGCAAATCGATTGATACAACTAGACTGGGTCGGGAATCTGTGGTGCACGTCATGATCACGGGGACCAGTCATGTCAACCATATAAGTTCTTATGAGTTTCTTCTCCTACCAAATATTGGTTCAGAAAGATTTTCTCCTTTTTCTATCTTTTATTTCTCTTCCTAAAATTTGTCTTGAAAAGGATTTTTCAAAGCTTACTACCAAAGACCGGAGGGGGATTCATCAAATGCAGGATAACCCCAACAGTCCTAAAGGCTGGCCCCAAGCACTGTAATGATGTGCCCTGCGGTTTTGGAGAAAGTAAACTCCTAAAGGGAGTGGTTTCGAGAGTAAAAGCAGACTCCCACAGCATGTACTGTAAAAAGAGAGAAGAAAAGGGGGATAAATGGAAAACCGTCCCCCAGCAGGCCGGAAACCCCCAGCAAGCGATTTTATCCGCCAACCAATTATGGGGACACGGAGCAAGAAAAAAGGAAAGAGAAGGAGAAGCATCCACCGGAAAGGCACCTCTTCCCACCATAAGTGAAACTGACTGAATCCTTCTGTCTGCTGCAGGAAAACAAAGGATTGATAATGGCAGCAAGACGCAACGCCAGGGAAATCACCAAAAACCGGGGCAGAAAATTTATTACCGATTGTCAAAAAATTTCTCGAAAGAATGGGGAAACAATCTCAATACATTTAAGTTCTAGGTCGCCCACCAGTAAAATGCGGGAATACATTTAAGTTCTAGGTCGTCCACCAGTAAAATGCGGGAATACATTTAAGTTCTAGGTCGCCCACCAGAAAAATGCGGGAATACTTTTAAGTTCTAGGTCGCCCACTAGTATAATGCGGGAATACATTTAAGTTCTAGGTCGCCCACCAGTAAAATGCGGGAATACATTTAAGTTCTAGGTCGCCCACCAGTAAAATGCGGGAATACATTTAAGTTCTAGGTGGCCCACCAGTATAATGCGGGAATACATTAAAGTTCTAGGTCGCCCACCAGTAAAATACGGGAATACATTTAAGTTCTAGGTCGCCCACCAGTAAAATGCGGGAATACATTTAAGTTCTAGGTCGCCCACCAGTAAAATGCGGGAATACATTTAAGTTCTAGGTCGCCCACCAGAAAAATGCGGGAATACTTTTAAGTTCTAGGTCGCCCACCAGTATAATGCGGGAATACATTTAAGTTCTAGGTCGCCCACCAGTAAAATGCGGGAATACATTTAAGTTCTAGGTCGCCCACCAGTAAAATCCGGGAATACATTTAAGTTCTAGGTCGCCCACCAGTAAAATACGAGAATACATTTAAGTTCTAGGTCACCCACCAGTAAAATGCGGGAATACTTTTAAGTTCTAGGTCGCCCACCAGTATAATGCGGGAATACATTTAAGTTCTAGGTCGCCCACCAGTAAAATGCGGGAATACATTTAAGTTCTAGGTCGCCCACCAGTAAAATGCGGGAATACTTTTAAGTTCTAGGTCGCCCACCAGTAAAATGCGGGAATACATTTAAGTTCTAGGTCGCCCACCAGTAAAATGCGGGAATACTTTTAAGTTCTAGGTCGCCCACCAGTAAAATGCGGGAATACATTTAAGTTCTAGGTCGCCCACCAGTAAAATGCGGGAATACTTTTAAGTTCTAGGTCGCCCACCAGTAAAATGCGGGAATACTTTTAAGTTCTAGGTCGCCCACCAATATAATGCAGGAATACTTTTAAGTTCTAGGTCGCCCACCAGTAAAAATGCGGGAATACTTTTAAGTTCTAGTTCGCCCACCAGTAAAAATGCAGGAATACATTTAAGTTCTAGGTCTTATACCAGTAAAATGCGGGAATACATTAAAGTTCTAGGTCACCCACCAGTAAAATGCGAGAATACGTTTAAGTTTTAGGTCGCCCACCAGTAAATGCGGGAATACTTTTCAGCTCTAGATTTTGGAATCAGTAACCCCACCTGAAGGTGGAAGGTTACAACAGAGACCCCCAAGCAGGAAACAATAAAATCCCCAGCACCAAGAAGCAGAAGGCTGCAAAGACAAGCGCGCGATTCAAAAGGAAGAAGGAACGCGTCTCAAAAGAAGCAGTTTGGGAACGTTATAGCATGCCCAACATAACAAACTGTGATACCACTAAAGAAACCATTGGAAGGTTTAAAGAAGAGGGCCATGTTCCCAGCAGATCAAGCAAAGTGATGAAAACTGGCATTCAGAAAAGGCGAAGGACCAGCATCATCCCCCAAGTTCACAAAATAAAGGCATCAAAGGAAAGCATTAGCCGACAAGAAAGCAAGGCAACAAGAACAAGTTGAAGATAGATGAGATCTCATACTCTAGCTTAGCTTCTTGTTTTTCATTTCACGAACAATGTAACAAGGAGATCAGTGAGCAGTAGCATCCTACAGCAGCATGCAACAGCGCACAACAGCAGCGAGCACTACAGTCACACGGTAGTCCCAGCTACCAAAATTTTCCGAACTACATTGACCTGATTCCTGCTCAGCCCAGGATATGTAGGAAACCTCTGAAGCAAAGGTTCGGTCAAATCTTTTTCAAAAAAATGCTTCACACGGAGTATTCGGACGGGCAAAAATCGCTCGCTTTATCTTTGCGCGAAAACCCTTCGTGTCTTCGTGCAAAGAGGGGCAGCTGTAAGCACGTGATTTTTGCTTCACGGACAATCGCTCCAAAAGAAAATAAAAATAGTGGCAAAAGGCTTCGCTGTACAATTTTTCGATCTTTCCGTGACATGTGTTGTTAGTCGTTTGTGAGTCTGTCCATTTTGCATCTAGTCATTATCAAACAAAAATACAAAAAATATATGTGGCGTTAAAAGAAAATTCAAAAAATATAAATATATGTGCATCGTCCGTTTTAGGTTGTGATTTAACTTACTTGGTATGATAATTATGTTGAAATGCCATATTGTTGTTTGTTTTAATTTCATTGTTTTATTATTATTATTTCATTTTTTGTTTAAAAATAGAAAACAAAAAAAAGAGTGAATGAAAATCAGCTTGGGCCCAAGAAATAAAAGAAAAATAGGCCCAAACCAGCACACAAGTCCGGTCCAAACCAGGCCTGCCCAGGCACCTCCCAAAACGACGCCGCATCAGGCATCTGATCTGAGCCGTTCAACCACACTAATCCAACGGTCCACCTCAGCACCCGTAACCCGACCTGTTTAGCCGGTCCAACCCAACCACTCACTTAAACCCAAACGACCCCGTTTTAATACCAAACGACCTCGTCTCACCCCTCACCATCAGATCCAAGCCGTTGAGATCATCTGATCCAACGGCTCAGATCTAAACCCCTAGACCATATATAAGCTTTCTATCACACCCCACGCCCCCTATCCGAACCCCCCCCCTTCACTCATCTCCTTCCCCAAGCCTGAAACCCCCAAACCCTAGCAGCCGCCCTGATTCCCCTTTCACCAGAACCCGGCGGCATGAACGCCGATGACCCCCTCCTGAACACCCTAGGACCACCTCACTCTCCTGAACATGGATCTGTTACCCCCTAGCCTCGAATCACCTTCCTTCGTCTCGAATCTTCATTTGAAGATTCGAGTCAAACTCTGACCAATGCCAAACCCCACCATCTTCATACCAGACACTCCCTTGACCCCCCTCGTGACCAAACCAGGCTTGGTTTGGTCCGAATCTACCCACAACTCTTAGAATCTCAAATCTGAGAATCCAAAACCTAGAACATGAATAGCCTTGGAAACCGGCCAGTCTTAACAAGGTTTGAGGTCTAATAGACCTTAATCAAGGTGTTCTCATGTGAGAACACCCTGATTAAAGTTTGTTCGGCCTCAAGGGGTCAAAATTGAGTCAGATTTGGTTCAATTTGGTTTGGACATTTTCCGGTAAGTTTTTCTTGTCCTTTTTGTTTTATTCAACTGCTAATTAAGTTGTCAGCATGTTTCGTTGTGTTTGTTTGTTATTTGTTGTTATTTTTCATCCGGATTTCTTCCATCTCTGTCAAAAAACCTTTTATTTGGTCAGTTGATTTTCTGTGTGTTCTGAATGTATTCTGTGGTATACATGATCGTCAATTAGATTAGTCGTCAAATGAGTTAATTCATATAGGTTCCCAGTTGATTGAACAAAGTTGTCTGAAGTCATTCGGGACTCTGTACGTGTTGTTTATATGAACGATTGATTGTTATGTGTTACGATAAATATAGTCGAGTCGATGTATGTCGTCAATTAGTTTCAGTCATTAATGGTAACAACTTGATTCGTGTTGTTTATTTCTGCTGTGATCACATTTGAATCCCATTAGGAACTGAATTGTATTGCCTATTGGTTTTGTTCAATTTAAATTAAAGAACATCTAGGGGGTAGGTTATAATGGCAGTTCAGACTTTGAGCTTAAATGGATGCCATGTTCACTTAGTTCAGATTGTGGGCAACATGCGTATGGTCAGCTGTTTTGGATTAAAATAGTCTGACAGCACATGCTGTCAGATTATATTCTTGTTGCCCATGGCCTGTTTTAGTTTAATAAATATTAAAAGGGGGTTGTCAGGGATCTCATGGGAGTTTGGTTATTTAAAATAACTGAGTGGAAAAACAACGGGGAGGGGGAATTTTGAGTTGTTACACAGCCTGTAAAGTGCTGAATTCAGGCTATAAAATAGGGAGACCTTCCATTTAGAAGGGGATTTTTTTTTGGAGCCTAAGAGAGAAGGTTTTCTTAAAAGAAAAACTGAAAGAAAGACACATAAATTCAGAGGATATTGTAACCAAACATTGTCTGTAAACTGCATAAGAATTCACATTGGTCAAGCTGTCTTGGCCAAGTTCTGTTGTTTGCCCTGATTGAGCTGCTTGTGATTGTTGAACTGCTGGTGTTGCTGCATTGAGTACTCCGTTATTTCTGTTGGTTCATTACTCTGGTTCTGGAATTTTTTGTTTGTTGCTCGACTGCTCTTGAGTTTCATCATTGTTGGCTGGTTGTTGTTGCTGTGTTGTTGTTGTGTATCTGCTGTTGCTGTGTTTGTTGCATACGACTCAGCTGATCATTTCCTTCTTCCTTTGCTTTCCTTACCAGGTACACAATTACACTATCAATGTAACTCGAAAGTTTGAACAATGAGTGTAAAAGAGAAGATCTGCAGATGTTTCTTTTTATGTACATGGACTGTTGTGTTAAATGTCATGTAGTGTCTAATAGCTCACATTTTTGTTTGGGATACTGAAGGTAGCTTACAAGCCTAGTTGATGTCAATGTAGGGGATTGAATGATAGTTGTATATGAATGCTGTTAGATAAAGGTATTCCCAATGCAGTAGGTTGTGTCTTGGATTTAGTTTAATTGTGTAGTATAATTCTTTAATGTATGCTAAGCATGAAAACTGTACACTACTAGTTAAGGTCTTTCTCTTCCGATAAAATTGCCTCATATAACTGATAAACCATGCTTTAGAACAAAGAACATAAGACTTGCAATCTCAATCTCATGAAGGTTGAGCCTAGATCAAAATAGACCAAGCAGGCTCGCATCAAAAATAGTGGCCCAGGCCCAACCGCTACTGCTTGGTTTGGGGTTTGGGCGCTTAATATTCGTTTGGCTAATTGTGTACGTGGTCGCGCTTCTGATTTTGCGCAAGCACTCGGAATTCTGTTATAGATAACTTACAAGCATGTAATTAACTAGGACTGTCTCTGTTTTCAATTAGTAGAGACAAACGCGACAAGAAACGTAGTTGCTATAGGATATCCTTTTAAAATAAGGACGAGATGAGCCTCGACAAATAAAAACGCACAAGCTGCGGGGCCCTCGTTAAATGTATATATCGAAGCATTCAGTTTCCAAGGCGGGTCGTTTAGCAAATCTCACGACCCTCCCGGAATAATAACGCGATAGCCTCTTTAAGCGCGTATTTAATAATTTTACCTTCTTAAATTCGGGTGCGCATTTATG
Organism: Nicotiana sylvestris; assembly: GCF_000393655.2. Classification (NCBI taxonomy): domain Eukaryota; kingdom Viridiplantae; phylum Streptophyta; class Magnoliopsida; order Solanales; family Solanaceae; genus Nicotiana; species Nicotiana sylvestris. Next base: position 14,930,773 of record NC_091058.1, read on the forward strand.
TGACCCAAATCCAAATCTCGACGGATTCGAAATGTGTTTCTAATCACGGGTACATTGATTGTGACGTGGTTCGAGATGCATGTCCATGACGTCGCAAATTCCTCTTAAAAATAGAATGAGACGAGCCTCGACAAACAAAATGTATAAAGTTGCGGGGCCCTCTAGATGTATGTATATATTAAAGTATTTAGAATTCAGGATATGCCGTTTAACGAATTTTTACGACTTTCCTTAAAATAACAAGACGCTAGTTGCTTTAGGCGCGCCTTTAACAATTTATTTTCCTTAATTCGGGTGCACATTTATGTGACCCAAATCCAAATCTCAACCGAGTCGAGATATATCGATAACCACGGGTACATTGATGTAACGTGGTTCGAGATATGTTTTCACGACGTTGCAATTCTCGTAAAAATAATAATAATGACAAAAGCGGTTAAAAGATAAAATTTGCACATAAGTTCATATTTGTATAAAATCAGATAATCAAGCCAAATATAACAGTTGAGCGACCGTGCTAGAACCACGGAACTCGGGAATGCCTAACACCTTCTCCCGGGTTAACAGAATTCCTTATCCAGATTTCTGGTACGCAGACTGTAATATGGAGTCATTCTTTTCCTCGATTCGGGATTAAAATTGGTGACTTGGGACACCCTAAATCTCCCAAGTGGCGACTCTGAAATAAATAAACCAATCCCGTTTCGATTGTCCTTTAATTGGAAAAAACTCCCTTGCACCCTCTCGGGTGCGGAAAAAGGAGGTGTGACAGCTCTGGCGACTCTGCTGGGGAAGAAAACCCAGAATCTCTGGTTCAGGGTTAGAATTCGAGCTTAGATAAATTGTTATATTTGGTTCTATCTGATTTTACATATTTAAGCCTAATGTGCTAAATGTCGCTTTTACCGCTTCGATATTATTTGAACTGTATATAAACTGTGCCGAAACCTCTCTCTTCTTACCTCCGGGGAGAAGCTCGCTGGTCGAGGCTCCCTATTCTGTTAGTGTCAATACCCAAAATAAGAAAGAGGACGGATAAGTTACGAAGCCGGACGGCCTTTTGGTTCCCGGTAAGTTGCCCCTCCTCGACTCGAGTTGTCCGCTCGGGTACACAGTCTAGAACATATACCCAGGTTATAAACCTAGTATAACGAAACTCCATGCAGGATCCCTAGTAGGAACGCTTATTTGCATCACGTTGCATTTGACTTAGGGGACTCAACACAGGGGTTGGGTCCGTCTAGGAATAGCAACCTGATATGAAAGGACCGTCCTAATGCATCCTATTTGTTTTCCGTGCATTTATTTGTCTCACGCCCGCATGCTGACCGGTGTTTGAATATTATGAATAATGTGAAATTGGAAACAAAAAAGAAGAAGAAATAGCGGTTAAGGAGCTAATTGTTTATTTTTGAAAAAAAAAACCAATGCCAAAATACTGTCAAAACTCTGCCGAAATTTTGAGAAAATGAAAAAAAAAAACGTCTTGTTAGTTTGTTTTATTAAAAGCAAAGGAAAAATAAAAAAAAAGAAAAAAAAAGGGTCATTGTTCTATTTTGTTTTTCAAAAAATATATAGTGTGTCTTGTCGTAAAAATGAAGATGAAAAAGAGTCTTATTTTTAAAAAAAAATGTTTTTTTTATTATTTTTATGAAAATCCGAGTAATAATAATAATATATATATATGTCTTTATTTGTTGCAAAAATATTTGTCTTGCCAAAAAGTCTTGAAAAGTTTTTAGACCCCTAATTTAAAAAAAAAAGATCTAAATAAAGTTTTTTTTATTTTATTCACTTGGCATAATCACCCTAATAAATGTGCAGGATGAGCACGATACAAAACGAACCTTTTTCAGTAATGACCAAGATCCCTTTTGAGTTGCGGTTACGGTGGAACGACTTAGGCAAAGAAGGGCAAGACAAAGTAAGGAAATATCTGAAAGGTCTCCCGGACCTACTAAACGTTCAGCCTCGGGGTGATATTATCAGATCATTGGTCACTTGTTGGGATTCCGCACACAACGTGTTCCATTTTTCGGACTTCGAGCTCACCCCGACGTTGGAAGAAATAGCAGGGTACATCGGAAGTGATGAAGCCCCTTTTAGGTTCAAATACTTGATTGCACCTAGAGCTGTCACGGTACACCGGTTTCTGGATTTCCTAAAAATACCTCGAACGTTCCACCATCCAGATCTTGCCAAAGGGTTCTGCAGTCTCCACCTCATATATGCTAGATACGGCCACGTGGGCGGGTTCAATAAGCCGGATTTTAAACTATGCAGTAAAGGCAACCGACAAAAGTGGGACGAACACAGGCTAGTGGCTTTTATGACAGCCTTTCTGGGTCTTATAGTGTTCCCTAGGAAAGATGGAAACATTGATCTAAAGGTAACCGGGGTCGTCAATACTTTGCTTACCCAAGATAAAAGTACTCTGGCGCCTATGATTATGGCTGACATTTTCCGGGCTCTCACTGCTTGTCGAGCCAGGGGCGACTTTTTCGAAGGATGTAACCTACTGTTGCAAATGTGGATGACCGATCATTTATGCCATCGCTCCTCACTTTTGGGTTATGGTTCGCCCGAGAAAACTTGTATTGGAGAATTCTACACGAGAATCAAAGGGCTCAATTTACCTGAGGGAGTCACATCATGGACCTCATTTCTCCGAACTCTCACTGCCAGCCAAATCCAATGGACGCTCGGATGGTCACCTATCGAGGAAATCATATACATGCCGGCAACCCGGCCTCACTTTCTGTTGATGGGACTGAAAAGTATCCAACCCTATGCACCGTATCGGGTTTTGAGGCAACTTGGGAGGTACCAAGTGGTACCGAAAGATGAAGATTTGAGTACCCAAGTGATTGAAATCAGTCCGAACGGTCATTTCCCTGAAGAAGAAGTTCGCCAAATCTGGAGTGAGTGCCAACATCTGACAGCAAACACTTGTGTGATTGATACGGCAAAAGGGGAAGTCGCCCCAGGATATCACGCTTGGTTTAGAGGTAGCCTGTCCTACGAAAGACCGGCTAAGAGACCGCATCTCAAAGATTTCGTAGAATCATCCCAAGGGCAATGGAACTGGTTAGCAAAAGAGAAGGGTTATCGGGCAGAGATTGGTGATTTGAAGCTACAAATGGACAGCCTGAAATTCGATAACAGCGTACAAATCGCAGCGGATCGAAGCGAAAAGAATAGATTGATCCAAGAGAATGAAGAACTTAAGGCCCAAATCCAAAAATTGAGATTGTCTCTTGAGGAGCAACCCAGCAGTCGATCAGACCAGCAGTTAATAAAGGGTTTGAAAAGAGAAATCACGGAATGGCGAGTCGGGTTAGAATAATCCGAAAAGGTCATGGCAGAGTTCAAGGAACAGTGGGGAACAAGAGTAGACAAGCATCGCCGATGCTTGAACCAATTGAAACGTGACCACGAGAAGACTGTTGCCAATATAAAGAGAGACATGGCTACACTTGAGTTTAAAGCAGTTAAGCAGGCCAGTGATTTCCAATTGAAGAGTAGATACTGTTACGACTTGTTGGCCCAAATGAAGACAGAAGTGCGGCAGCTGAAGAATCAGCATATACAGGACTCACAGGTATTCAAGACGTGCAGTGATCAGATAAGACACCTACTCATAGAGAAGAAACAAACCAGAGATAAGATCAGGGCCATTGCCCACGCCATCATCAGACGGTGTCGGCGGTGTGAGAACATGACCAGCGTTACCGTTCTCTCAGCAGTGATGGGTTATGTCAAACAGACCATGCACGAGTTGGAGCAGCTCGAAAGGGATCTCGCACCTAGAACCGCGAAAAGGCCGAATGATGCCTCGCGGGTCCTTAAGTTGGAAAATTAACCTTTGGTCGAGTCTTGTTTATTTAGGCTTTGATGTTTTCCCATATGTTGTTTTCTATTTTTCCTTCAATCAAATAGGGTCAAAGAACCGTGGAGTCTGTATTGTTGCTATTCCTTGTTTGAAGTAATTTGTAATAGCAAAATTTTGAGAATGAATTTAATGATTTCACAAGAATTTTGTATTTCTTTACTTTAAGGCAGAACTACGCCTGGTCTGATTCGCGCGGGGACGTGATACGTAGGCAATCCCCATAAGATTTGACCGCTCTTAATAAAGAAAAAGAAGATACAAAAATAAAATAAAATAACAGAAAAGGGGACAAATGAGCAAACCGGGATGACGCATGTTGTTCGAAGCAAAGCATGTAGAAACAGTTAACTGCCTAAGAGCATTGCATCCTCTATGTGTTATGATCAAATCTGTTAAACTCTAACGCTAACAAAAGTTTGTTGTTGTCTGATCCAGACAAGTTAGTTGTTAAAGAACTCTGGCAACACACTCCTATCAAACCAGATCCAAAGGACCGATAGCAATAAGCATGACTACCTCAGAGAATAGCAATGAGGAAGAGAGGCCGATGAGCCAGTTGTTAAAAGAAGCGATGGAAAAGATTGAAAGGATGGGACTAGAGATGAACGCAATGCAGCTAGCCATAGCCAAAACACAAAAGAGCCCTGAAACACTGGGACACACGCCAGAGTACCCTCACTCCGGCCCTTCCACAAGCCTCCCAAATCCCCGTTATCATCAAGAAAGAAGCCCTCATGATTCCCAAGCTCCACCACCCCATCAACCTCTCCCAACACCCAATATTCCCATTTTTGTGGGACCAACATCAGCCCCTTTGCAAAGAACGACCAGTGAGCCATTGTTTCAGGCTCACGATACACAATACTATCCCCCCGAGCCTACGTTTCATGCTCCCGAGCCACAGACTTACAATCCACACTTGGAAGTGCCGGCAGAGATTGAGAAGCCGGTCAAGGCCCCTGAACAGGATGAGGTATTGAGAAAGTTCAAAAGCCTGGAGCAGTCTTTCAGGAACCTGCACGATTTGGGCAACCAGGTCAGCGTAGCATACAAAGATCTATGCCCTTTCCCAGACGTCCAACTCCCGGCTGGGTTCAAGATGCCTAAATTTGATCTATATGAAGGGCACGGTGATCCCATGGCACATTTGCGGGGATTCTGTAGCAAAATGAGAGGGGAAGGCGGCAAAGATGAGCTGCTGATAGCTTATTTCGGCCAAAGTCTGAGCGGATCTGCACTAGAATGGTATACCAGGCAGGATTCCAGTAGATGGTATACTTGGGACGATCTGGCGCAGGCTTTTGCAGGTCATTTCCAGTACAATCTCGAGATAGTCCTTGACCGTCTCACATTATTAAGAACTGGGAAGAAACCCGGGGAAAGTTTTCGCGAGTTTGGGTTCCGCTGGAGAGAACAAGCAGCTAGAGTCGATCCTCCCATGAGAGAGGGAGAGATGGTGGACTATTTCTTGCAGACACTAGATCCAACCTACTTTGGTCACTTGGTGACAACAGTTGGAAAATCTTTCAACGAGGTGGTCAAGATAGGGGTCATGATAGAAGAGGGTCTGAGATCTGACAAAATCTTGAACTATTCGGCACTCAAGGCCACAACCCAGGCTATTCAAAGCGGCACGGGAGGTGCGCTGAGAAGAAAGAAAGAAGAGGTTGCCACGATCGAGGCAGGCAGTTGGTCCAGGGCTGGCCGGCCACACTACAACCAACCCAGACCTCACAGGGCAAACTACCCATACAACCCACCACAAAATTTCTATCCACCTCGAGAACCACATTGTTCCGTACACCAGGCCCAAGCATACACTCAGCCTCCGGTTCGCCCGCAATGACGCGCGCCGGCTCCCCAGAACATATATGCACCACCACAAAACACCTACCCTCCACCGAGGGCGTATAGAAACCCTTCAGGGGCAGGCTTTCGGGGAAATCCAGATGCTAGGAATGACAGGTTGCGGAAACAGAGAACTTTCACGGAGTTGGGAGAAACCTACACCGCTTTGTTCCACAAGCTGAGGCAATTGGGTTTGGTTAGTCCTGTCCAGACTCGAGAACCAAATCCCCCACCTCAGAATTTGGATCGATCAATAAGTTGTGAATACTGCTCAGGGATGCTCGGGCATGACACCGAGAAGTGTTGGAAGTTAAGGCATGCCATACAGGATCTTATCGACACCAATAAGATCGAGGTCCAGACACCAGAAGCTCCTAACATCAACCAAAACCCACTGCCAGCGCACCACGAAACTCACATGATTGAGTTGGTGTGTGAGGGAGGAGAATTGAGAAAACCCTCACAAACAGTGATGATGATCCAAGCCGCCCCGAAAGAAGTCTCAACCAGTGGGGGAACGAGGGTACAGTCACAGCGAGAAAGCGTCAAGCCAGTAGTGATATTGGGAAAGAGCCCGTCCGCCATGACAAGCAAACCCGAGCCAAACAAGTTGGTATTATCAGGGGTTCCGCCCGCACCTGCTGTTGTGTTGAAGGGGGCATATAGAGAACTGGTCACCATAAAGCCGGTAGTCCAGCTGCCGATGATTGATAGCAAGGCTGTGCCTTGGAAATATGAAAAGGCGGTGGTGATGTACAAAGGAAAACAGGTGGAAGAAGTTAGTTGTGAAGCGCAAGGGCTGACTCGATCAGGTCGATGTTTTGCTCCGGTGGAGCTAAGAAGAACCAACCCAGTTGCAACCAAGAAACCTGTGTCCAAAGAAGAGGCTGAGGAGTTCCTGAGGAAGATGAAAGTGCAGGACTACTACGTGGTCGAACAGCTGAGAAAAACACCGGCCCAGATCTCGTTGCTGTCATTACTGATCCATTCTGAGGAGCATCGACGGGCTCTGATGAAGATATTGAATGAAGCTCATGTACCCAATGAGATTTCTGTAAACCACCTGGAAACCATTGCCAACAAGATTTTCGAGGTGAACAGGGTAACGTTCTTAGATGATGATCTGCCGGTGGAAGGTACGGAGCATAATAAAGCTCTACACCTAGCTGTCAAATGTGAAGACTCGGTGGTAACTCGAGTATTGGGGGATAACGTCTCAAGCGTCAATATTTGTCCACTATCTACCCTGACCAATTAAAAATCGACCACGGAAGGATCCACAAGAATAGTATCTGTGTCCTAGGGTTTGACGGAAACGGAACAGCCACTGTAGGGGATGTTGTACTTGAACTGACCATTGGTCCGGTCCTGTTTACCATGGAATTCCAGGTGTTGGACGCCACAGTATCTTATAACCTGCTGTTGGGACGACCATTGATTCATGCAGCCAAAGCGGTGCCCTCCACCCTACATCAGATGGTGAAGTTCGAATGGGAAAGACAAGAGGTCGTGTTACACGGCGAGGATACAACGTGCACCACGGGCGGAGCCATTGTACCTTTCATAGAGACCGCTGATGACAAAGGTCCTTGGGTCTACCAGATTTTCGATACAGGGTCGGCCAACAAAATTTCTGAAGGAGAAATCATCCCGCACCCTAGGGTAGCTGCCGCAACAGTCATGATGGTCTCAGAAATGCTGGGTAATGGATTTGTGCCGGGAAAAGGCCTGGGAGTCGAGCTTCAAGGGATTGTCCAACCTGTCTCCCTTCCTAAAAATCTGGAAACTTTCGGATTGGGGTTCAAACCAACCGCAGCAGATAGGAAGCAATCGCGAAAAATGAGAAAGAGGGTTTGGTTTCTGCCTAAACCAGTGCCACGTCTCTCAAGGTCTTTTGTCAAAGCAAGTGCCAAGGGGTCACCGGTCCCAAAGATTCTAGGACCTTTGATCGGTATAAATGAGGACCTGAATCAGAGTTTTGAGAGGCTATTCGCGGATGTCAGTATGGTGGAAGCTGGAGAAGGTTCCAGTAGAGCAGAGATACAGTTTGTGGGGCCTGAGGCCAAAACCAACAATTGGACTGTTACTCCTCTTCCGGTCCGAGGGGAGTCTTGGTAGTAGGCTTTGATTTATGTTTTGTTTGTTTGTTTTGTTCGGATTATTCCAGGGTGTAATCCAAATTTTACGTTTGTCTTGTAAAAGTGTGAACCCTTTTATCCCGCAAGTTTAATAAAGTTCTCTCTTTTTGTCCTATTTTAATTTTTGTTTTGTTCTTTTTCTTTCTGAACAGTTCTCTTTTTACTGGTTCTAATGACATGGCATGCACAGCGGATCTTCGACCTAGTCTAATAAATCAATCTGAATCCGACTCAATGATGCAAGAGGACGTTTGTGACAATGAATCTGAATGTGACGAAGGTGAAGCCTTCGAAGGGATAAACCGAGAACTGTACCAATTTGAGGAAAAACCCAAACCCAACCTAAATGACACTAAGGCTATGAATCTAGGAGATGCTGATAACGTCCAAGAAACCAAAATTAGCATCCACATTGAGCCGAATGTCAGGGAAGAATTGATCAAAACCCTCATGGAATTCAAAGATGTTTTTGCATGGTCATATGACGATATGCCTGGATTAAGCACCAATTTAGTGGTTCACAAATTGCCCACTGACCCGGCATACCCTCCGGTCAAGCAAAAACTAAGGAAATTTAAAACAGAAATGAGTGTAAAAATCAAAGAAGAGGTGATTAAGCAGTTGCAGGCAAAGGTCATTCGGGTCACTCGATATCCCGAGTGGTTGGCCAATGTGGTACCAGTCCCAAAGAAGGATGGAAAAATCAGGGTGTGCGTCGACTACCGCAACCTCAACAAAGCAAGTCCCAAGGACAATTTTCCGTTACCCAACATTCATATCCTGATCGATAATTGCGCTGGGCGCGAGATCGGATCCTTTGTGGATTGCTATGCGGGTTATCATCAGATCCTAATGGACGAGGAGGATGCTGGAAAAGACAGCGTTTATTATGCCATGGGGAACCTACTGCTATCGGGTAATGCCGTTCGGATTGAAGAACGCCGGGGCAACGTACATGCGAGCAATGACTGCTGTGTTTCATGACATGATACACAAAGAAATTGAGGTGTACGTCGATGATGTGATCATAAAATCTTGGCGTCAGGAGGACCATGTAGCAGACCTAAGGAGGTTTTTCCAAAGACTCCGAAGGTATGATATCAAGCTTAACCCGGCCAAATGCGCATTCGGGGTTCCATCAGGAAAGTTGCTAGGATTCATCGTCAGTCGACGGGGGATTGAGTTAGACCCATCCAAAATTGAATCCATCCGAGATTTGCCACCGCCAAGGAACAAAACAGAGGTAATGAGTTTGCTGGGTAGACTCAATTATATCAGCAGGTTCATCGCTCAACTCACAGCAACTTGTGAGCCCATATTTCGGCTGCTGAGAAAGGACGCTGCAGTAGGTTGGACAGCAGAGTGTCAGGAGGCCTTCGACCAAATCAAAGGGTATCTGTCTAATCCACCCGTATTGGTCCCGCCTAAGCCCGGGAAACCCCTAATCCTTTACCTGACGGTCTTGGAAAATTCATTTGGTTGTGTACTGGGGCAACATGATGACACAGGAAGGAAGGAGCAGGCCATCTACTATCTTAGCAAGAAATTCACAGTACATGAGGTCAAGTACACTCAACTCGAGAAAACATGTTGCGCCCTAACTTGGGTAGCTCAGAAGTTGAAGCACTACCTGTCTTCGTATACTACTTATCTCATATCCCGTTTGGACCCATTGAAGTATATCTTTCAGAAACCTATGCCCACGGGAAGGTTGGCAAAATGGCAAATTCTGCTCACAGAGTTTGATATTGTCTATGTGACGAGGACAGCCATGAAAGCCCAGGCGCTGGCCGATCATCTGGCAGAGAATCCTGTTGATGAAAAATACGAGCCTTTAAGAACGTATTTTCCCGACGAAGAGGTAATGCATACAAATGAGTTGGAATTACCTGAGGAGCCGGGTTGGAAGCTTTTCTTCGATGGAGCTGCAAACGCAAAAGGGGTTGGAATAGAAGCAGTACTCATTTCTGAAACAGGACGCCATTATCCTGTTACGGCTCAACTACGCTTCTATTGCACCAATAATATGGCCGAGTATGAAGCTTGCATTCTGGGTCTGCGCTTAGCTGCGGACATGGATGTCCAAGACGTCTTGGTCTTGGGAGACTCGGACCTCTTGGTACATCAAATTCAGGGTGAATGGGAAATACGAGATTTAAAGCTCATACCATACTGACAATGCTTGCATGATCTGAGCAAGCGATTTCGATCGGTAAAGTTCAAACATATCCCGAGAGTTCACAATGAGGTTGCGGATGCCTTGGCCACTTTAGCATCAATGTTGCACCACCCTGACAAAATGTATGTTGATCCTCTGCATATCCAGGTCCATGATCATCACGCTTATTGCAACGCCGTAGAAGAGGAACCAGATGGCGAACCCTAGTTTCATGACATCAAGGAATACCTCAGAATGGGGACATATCCAGAACAGGCCACTGGAGACCAAAAAAGAGCCCTTCGGCGTCTGTCGAATGGTTTCTTCCTCAGCAGAGGAGTGTTGTACAAAAGAACCCCGAATTTGGGATTGTTGAGATGCATAGATTCCGGTCAAGCCACGACGGTTATGGCAGAAGTACATGCTGAATTTGTGGGCCACACATGAACGGATATGTATTGGCAAGGAAGATCCTTCGAACAGGATGTTATTGGCTCACCATGGAACACGACTATATCACTTTCGTGAGGAAATGCCATCAGTGCCAGATACATGGAGATCTGATCCATTCTCCGCCAACAGAGTTACATACGATGTCAGCACCCTGGCCGTTTGTAGCATGGGGCATGGATGTCATTGGACCTATCGAACTGGCAGCATCCAACGGTCATAGGTTCATTCTAGTGACCATTGATTACTTCACCAAATGGGTTGAGGCTAAAACCTTCAAGTCGGTAACTAAAAAGGCAGTGGTGGATTTTGTGCACTCCCATATCATCTGCAGATTTGGGATCCCAAAAGTAATCATCACGGATAACGGTGCGAATCTTAATAGCAGCCTGATGAGAGAGGTATGCCAACAATTCAAGATTACACACCGCAATTCCACCCCATATCGTCCCAAGGCGAATGGAGCAGTCGAAGCAGCCAATAAGAATATCAAGAAGATACTGCGAAAAATGGTGGAAGGGTCCAGACAATGGCACGAGAGATTACCCTTTGCTTTGTTGGGTTACCGCACTACCGTCCGAACTTCCATAGGCACAACTCCTTATTTGTTGGTGTACGGAACTGAGGCTGTAATACCAGCAGAGGTCGAAATTCCGTCCCTCCGAATTGTCGCTGAGGCCGGGATTGATGATGAGGAATGGGTCAAAGCTCGATTGGAACAGTTGAGCTTGAAAGATGAGAAAAAATTGGCAACAGTGTGCCATGGTCAGCTATACCAGAAGAGAATGGCGAGAACATATAATAAGAAGGTACGCCCCAAGAAGTTTGACGTAGGGCAGCAGGTATTGAAGAAAATCCTCCCACATCAGGTTGAGGCAAAAGGCAAATTCGCCCCAAATTGGCAAGGGCCTTATATCGTGACCAGAGTGTTGTCCAATGGTGCTTTGTGTTTGACAGATATCGAGGGAAGATGTGTCGACATGGCTATCAATTCTGATGCAGTCAAGAGATATTATGCGTAATTTCTTTAGATTATGGCAATTTTTGGTTCGTTTGTTTGTATCTGGTATTTATTGGATAATGAAATGACGGAGGCAATTCTTTCTTCTATCCAAACACTTTAAACCTTGCTTCCCCCTTTGAGCCTTAAGTTATTCTTTCATACCCCTCTTTTGGAATCACTAATGGAAAAGACATAAAAAAGGAAAATGAAAAAAAAGGAGAAAGAAAAGAAAAAGAAGATAAAAATCATAAGAAATACAAAACCGTGGGAACTACGTTTGACCTGATTCCTCAAAGAGGATACGTAGGCGCTTCACGGCTCGGTCATAGTGTGCATCATAGTATATATAGGATGTATAATGTACATAGTGTGCATAATAGGCACAGTGCGCGTAACGCACATAGCTCAACATAAGTATAAAAAAATAAAATTCCCCCAAGCAAGAAAACTGGGGCAGAGGCTATGTTTTAAGTTCCAACAAAGGTTTGATTCCAAAAGTTGTAGCAGATCACCCATCAAAATTATTTTCATTTTTGATAGCCTTTCTTTAGCCCCATACCAAAACCAACATCGACGTCCAAAAGACCTCCCGATCAATATCCAAGAGATGCCAAGTCAGGCAAATAAAGCCGAGAATAATACACCGATCCCCAGCAAAAGAAGAGATCATAAGACTGGGAATGAATTGATGGTCAAAGGAATCTCCAGAAGAGAGGGTCGTATCGACAACCCCGATTCCTCAATGAAGAAATAAAATGAGAGAGTCTTATCGGTGAAAACCTTCACAGGCACCGAAAGGCGACGTAAGATGAGAGATATAAAATGAGAGAGTCTTATCGGTGAAAACCTTCACAGACACCATAAGGCGCCGGGAGATGAGAGAAAAGAGAGAGTCTCATTAGTGAAAACCCCTCGAAGGGCACTATGAGGCGACAAGACAGATCAACAAAAAACAACCACATTCGCAACGAAATGGACCCTCATTTATCATCCCCAGCAAGTCAGACCATCGGGCAAATCGATTGATACAACTAGACTGGGTCGGGAATCTATGGTGCACGTCATGATCACGGGGACCAGTCATGTCCTCCAGATAAGTTCTTATGAGTTTCTTCTCCCACCAAATATTGGTTCAGAAAGATTTTCTCCTTTTTCTATCTTTTATTTCTCTTCCTAATATTTGTCTTGAAAAGGATTTTTCAAAGCTTACTACCAGAGACCGAAGGGGGATTCATCAAATGCAGGATAACCCCAACAGTCCTAAAGGCTAGCCCCAAGCACCGCAATGATGTGCCCTGCGGTTTTGGAGGAAGTAAACTCCTAAAGGGAGTGGTTTCGAGAGTAAAAGCAGACTCCCACAGCATGTACTGTAAAAAGAGAGAAGAAAGGGGGATAAATGGAAAACCGTCCCCCAGCATGCCGGAAACCCCCAGCAAGCGATTTTGTCCGCCAACCAATTATGGGGACACGGAGCAAGAATAAAGGAAAGAGAAGGAGAAGCATCCACCGGAAAGGCACCTCTTCCCACCATAAGTGAAACTGACTGAATCCTTCTGTCTGCTGCAGGAAAACAAAGGATTGATAATGGCAGCAAGACGCAACGCCAGGGAAATCACCAAAAATCGGGGCAGAAAATTTTTTACCGATTGTCAAAAATTTTCTCGGAAGAACGGGAAAACAATCTCAATACATTTAAGTTCTAGGTCGCCCACCAGTAAAATGTGGGAATATATTTAAGTTCTAGGTCGCCCACCAGTAAAATGCGGGAATACATTTAAGTTCTAGGTCGCCCACCAGAAAAATGCGGGAATACTTTTAAGTTCTAGGTCGCCCACCAGTATAATGCGGGAATACATTTAAGTTCTAGGTCGCCCACCAGTAAAATGCGGGAATACATTTAAGTTCTAGGTCGCCCACCAGTAAAATGCGGGAATACATTTAAGTTCTAGGTCGCCCACCAGTAAAATGCGGGAATACATTTAAGTTCTAGGTCGCCCACCAGTAAAATGCGGGAATACATTTAAGTTCTAGGTCGCCCACCAGTATAATGCGGGAATACATTTAAGTTCTAGGTCGCCCACCAGTAAAATGCGGGAATACATTTAAGTTCTAGGTCGCCCACCAGTAAAATGCGGGAATACATTTAAGTTCTAGGTCGCCCACCAGAAAAATGCGGGAATACTTTTAAGTTCTAGGTCGCCCACCAGTATAATGCGGGAATACATTTAAGTTCTAGGTCGCCCACCAGTATAATGCGGGAATACATTTAAGTTCTAGGTCGCCCACCAGTAAAATGCGGGAATACATTTAAGTTCTAGGTCGCCCACCAGAAAAATGCGGGAATACTTTTAAGTTCTAGGTCGCCCACCAGTATAATGCGGGAATACATTTAAGTTCTAGGTCGCCCACCAGTATAATGCGGGAATACATTTAAGTTCTAGGTCGCCCACCAGTAAAATGCGGGAATACATTTAAGTTCTAGGTCGCCCACCAGTAAAATGCGGGAATACATTTAAGTTCTAGGTCGCCCACCAGTAAAATGCGGGAATACATTTAAGTTCTAGGTCGCCCACCAGAAAAATGCGGGAATACTTTTAAGTTCTAGGTCGCCCACCAGTATAATGCGGGAATACATTTAAGTTCTAGGTCGCCCACCAGTAAAATGCGGGAATACATTTAAGTTCTAGGTCGCCCACCAGTAAAATGCGGGAATACTTTTTCAGCTCTAGGTCGCCCACCAGTAAAATGCGGGAATACATTTAAGTTATAGGTCGCCCACCAGTATAATGCGGGAATACTTTTAAGTTCTAGGTCGCCCACCAGTAAAATACGGGAATACATTTAAGTTCTAGGTCGCCCACCAGTAAAATGCGGGAATACTTTTAAGTTCTAGGTCGCCCACCAGTAAAATGCGGGAATACTTTTAAGTTCTAGGTCGCCCACCAGTATAATGCGGGAATACTTTTAAGTTCTAGGTCGCCCACCAGTAAAATGCGGGAATACTTTTAAGTTCTAGGTCGCCCACCAGTAAAAATGCGGGAATACATTTAAGTTCTAGGTCTCCCACCAGTAAAATGCGGGAATACATTAAAGTTCTAGGTCGCCCACCAGTAAAATGCGGGAATACGTTTAAGTTCTAGGTCGCCCACCAGTAAATGCGGGAATACTTTTCAGCTCTAGATTTTGGAATCAGTAACCCCACCTGAAGGCGGAAGGTTACAATAGAGACCCCCAAGCAGGAAACAATAAAATCCCCAGCACCAAGAAGCAGAAGGCTGCAAAGGCAAGCGCGCGATTCAAAAGGAAGAAGGAACGCGTCTCAAAAGAAGCAGTTTGGGAACGTTATAGCATGCCCAACATAACAAACTGTGATACCACTGAAGAAACCATTGGAAGGTTTAAAGAAGATGGCCATGTTCCCAGCAGATCAAGCAAAGTGATGAAAACTGGCATTCAGAAAAGGCGAAGGACCAGCATCATCCCCCAAGTTCACAAAATAAAGGCATCAGAGGAAAGCGTTAGCCGACAAGAAAGCAAGGCAACAAGAACAAGTTGAAGATAGATGAGATCTCATACTCTAGCTTAGCTTCTTGTTTTTCCTTTCAAGAACAATGTAACAAGGAGATCAGTGAGCAGTAGCATCCTACAGCAGCATGCAACAGCGCACAACAGCAACGAGCACTACAGTCACACGGTAGTCCCAGCTACCAAAATTTCCCGAACTACATTGACCTGATTCCTGCTCAGCCCAGGATATGTAGGAAACCTCTGAAGCAAAGGTTCGGTCAAATCTTTTTCAAAAAAATGCTTCACACGGAGTATTCGGACGGGCAAAAATCGCTCGGTTTATCTTTGCCCGAAAACCCTTCGTGTCTTCGTGCAAAGAGGGGCAGCTGTAAGCACGTGATTTTTGCTTCCCGGACAATCGCTCCAAAAGAAAACAAAAATAGTGACAAATGACTCCGCTGTACAATTTTTCAATTTTTTTTCGTGGCATGTGCTGTTAGTCATTTGTGGTTCGGTCCATGTTGCATTTGATCTTATCAATCAAAATAGAACTTATGTCTGTCATGGTAATCAAACCGTAATTCGGTCGTTGAAAGAAAATTCGAAATATACATATATGCTTCGTTCGTTCTAGGTTGTGATTTAACTTACTTAAATATTTTTGTGATAATTATGTTAAAATGTTACATTGTTGTTTGTTTTAATTTCATTGTTTTATTATTATTATTTCATTTTTTGTTTAAAAATAGAAAACAAAAGAAAAGAGTGAATGAAAATCAGTTTGGGCCCAAGAAATAAAATAAAAATAGGCCCAAACCAGCACACAAGTCCGGTCCAAACCAGGCCTGCCCAGGCACCTCCCAAAACGACGCCGCATCAGGCATCTGATCTGAGCCGTTCAACCACACTAATCCAACGATCCACCTCAGCACCCGTAACCCGACCTGTTTAGCCGGTCCAACCCAACCACTCACTTAAACCCAAACGACCCCGTTTTAATACCAAACGACCTCGTCTCACCCCTCACCATCAGATCCAAGCCGTTGAGATCATCTGATCCAACGGCTCAGATCTAAACCCCTAGACCATATATAAGCTTTCTATCACACCCCACGCCCCCTATCCGAACCCCCCCTTCACCCCCTTCACTCATCTCCTTCCCCAAGCCTGAAACCCCCCAAACCCTAGCAGCCGCCCTGATTCCCCTTTCACCAGAACCCGGCGGCATGAACGCCGATGACCCCCTCCTGAACACCCTAGGACCACCTCACTCTCCTGAACATGGATATGTTACCCCCTAGCCTCGAATCACCTTCCTTCATCTCGAATCTTCATTTGAAGATTCGAGTCGAACTCTGACCAATGCCAAACCCCACCATCTTCATACCAGACACTCCCTTGACCCCCTCGTGACCAAACCAGGCTTGGTTTGGTCCGAATCTACCCACAACTCTTAGAATCTCAAATCTGAGAATCCAAAACCTAGAACATGAATAGCCTTGGAAACCGGCCAGTCTTAACAAGGTTTGAGGTCTAATAGACCTTAATCAAGGTGTTCTCATGTGAGAACACCCTGATTAAAGTTTGTTCGGCCTCAAGGGGTCAAAATTGAGTCAGATTTGGTTCAATTTGGTTTGGACATTTTCCGGTAAGTTTTTCTTGTCCTTTTTGTTTTATTCAACTGCTAATTAAGTTGTCAGCATGTTTCGTTGTGTTTGTTTGTTATTTGTTGTTATTTTTCATCCGGATTTCTTCCATCTCTGTCAAAAAACCTTTTATTTGGTCAGTTGATTTTCTGTGTGTTCTGAATGTATTCTGTGGTATACATGATCGTCAATTAGATTAGTCGTCAAATGAGTTAATTCATATAGGTTCCCAGTTGATTGAACAAAGTTGTCTGAAGTCATTCGGGACTATGTACGTGTTGTTTATATGAACGATTGATTGTTATGTGTTACGATTAATATAGTCGAGTCGATGTATGTCGTCAATTAGTTTTAGTCATTAATGGTAACAACTTGATTCGTGTTGTTTATTTCTACTGTGATCGCATTTGAATCCCATTAGGAACTGAATTGTATTGCCTATTGGTTTTGTTCAATTTGAATTAAAGAACATCTAGGGGGTAGGTTATAATGGCAGTTCAGACTTTGAGCTTAAATGGATGCCATGTTCACTTAGTTCAGATTGTGGGCAGCATGCGTATGGTCAGCTGTTTTGGATTAAAATAGTCTGACAGCACATGCTGTCAGATTATATTCTTGCTGCCCATGGCCTGTTTTAGTTTAATAAATATTAAAAGGGGGTTGTCAGGGATCTCATGGGTGTTTGGTTATTTAAAATAACTGAGTGGAAAAACAACGGGGAGGGGGAATTTTGAGTTGTTACACAGCCTGTAAAGTGCTGAATTCAGGCTATAAAAGAGGGAGACATTCCATTTAGAAGGGGATTCTTTTTTTGGAGCCTAAGAGAGAAGGTTTTCTTAAAAGAAAAACTGAAAGAAAAACACATAAATTCAGAGGATATTGTAACCAAACATTGTCTGTAAACTGCATAAGAATTCACATTGGTCAAGCTGTCTTGGCCAAGTTCTGGTGTTTGCCCTGATTGAGCTGCTTGTGATTGTTGAACTGCTGGTGTTGCTGCATTGAGTACTCCGTTATTTCTGTTGGTTCATTACTCTGGTTCTGGAATTGTTTGTTTGTTGCTCGACTGCTCTTGAGTTTCATCATTGTTGGCTGGTTGTTGTTGTTGTGTTGTTGCTGTGTATCTGTTGTTGCTCTGTTTGTTGCATACGACTCAGCTGATCATTTTCCCTTCTTCCTTTGCTTTCCTTACCAGGTACACAATTACACTATCAATGTAACTCGAAAGTTTGAGCAATGAGTGTAAAAGAGAAGATCTGCAGATGTTTCTTTTTATGTACATAGGCTGTTATGTTAAATGTCATGTCGTGTCTAATAGCTCACATTTTTGTTTGGGATACTGAAGGTAGCTTACAAGCCTAGCTGATGTCAATGTAGGGGATTGAATGACAGTTGTATATGAATGCTGTTAGATAAAGGTATTCCCAATGCAGTAAGTTGTGTCTTGGATTTAGTTTAATTGTGTAGTATAATTCTTTAATGTATGCTAAACATGAAAACTGTACACTACTAGTTAAGTTCTTTCTCTTCCGATAAAATTGCCTCATCTAACTGATAAACCATGCTTTAGAACAAAGAACATAAGGCTTGCAATCTCAATCTCATGAAGGTTGAGCCTAGGTCAAAATAGACCAAGCAGGCCCGCATCAAAAATAGTGGCCCAGGCCCAACCGCTACTGCTTGGTTTGAGGTTTGGGCCCTTAATATTCGTTTGGCTGATTGTGTACGTGGTCGCGCTTCTGATTTTGCGCAAGCACTCGGAATTCTGTTATAGATAACTTACAAGCATGTAATTAACTAGGACTGTCTCTGTTTTCAATTAGTAGAGACAAACGCGACAAGAAACGTAGTTGCTATAGGATATCCTTTTAAAATAAGGACGAGATGAGCCTCGACAAATAAAAACGCACAAGCTGCGGGGCCCTCATTAAATGTATATATCGAAGCATTCAGTTTCCAAGGCGGGTCGTTTAGCAAATCTCACGACCCTCCCGGAATAATAACGCGATAGCCTCTTTAAGCACGTATTTAATAATTTTACCTTCTTAAATTCGGGTGCGCATTTATGTGACCCAAATCCAAATCTTGACGGATTTGAAATGTGTTTCTAATAACGGGTACATTGATTGTGACGTGGTTCGAGATGCATGTCCATGACGTCGCAAATTCCTCTTAAAAATAGAATGAGACGAGCCTCGACAAACAAAATGTATAAAGCTGCGGGGCCATCTAGATGTATGTATATATTAAAGTATTTAGAATTCGGGATATGCCGTTTAACGAATTATTACGACTTTCCCCAAAATAACAAGACGCTAGTTGCTTTAGGCGCGCCTTTAATAATTTATTTTCCTTAATTTGGGTGCACATTTATGTGACCCAAATCCAAATCTCAACCGAGTCGAGATATATCGATAACCACGGGTACATTGATGTAACGTGGTTCGAGATATGTTTTCACGACGTTGCAATTCTCGTAAAAATAATAATAATGACAAAAGCGGTTAAAAGTTAAATTTTGCACACAGGTTCAACATGTATTAAATCAGATAATCAAGCCAAATATAACAGTTGAGCGACCGTGCTAGAACCACGGAACTCGGGAATGCCTAACACCTTCTCCCGGGTTAACAGAATTCCTTATCCAGATTTCTGGTACGCAGACTGTAATATGAAGTCATTCTTTTCCTCGATTCGGGATTAAAATTGGTGACTCGGGACACCCTAAATCTCCCAAGTGGCGACTCTGAAATAAATAAACAAATCCCGTTTCGATTGTCCTTTAATTGGAAAAAACTCCCCTGCGCCCTCTCGGGTGCGGAAAAAGGAGGTGTGACAGTGGTTACATTCATAGGTAGTTTGGTCCATCTTTATTCCATTTCATATATGTCTGAGGATCTGTATAGCCCTCGATTTATGTGTTATTTATCCATTCCTACTTTTTTATGTCAATGTTGGTAACTGGAGATAACTCTCTTCAATTATTCCTGGGATGGGAGGGAGTAGATCTTGCTTCATATTTGTTAATTCATTTCTGGTTTACACGACTTCAGGCAGATAAAGCAGCTATAAAAGCTATGCTTGTCAATCGAGTAGGTAATTTTGGATTAGCTCCTAGGATTTTGGGTTGTTTTACTCTATTTCAAACAGTAGACTTTTCAACCATTTTTGCTCGTGCTAGTGCCCCCAGAAATTCTTGGATTTCTTGCAATATGAGATTGAATGCTATAACTCTTATTTGTATTTTACTTTTTATTGGTACTATTGGGAAATCTGCACAGATAGGATCGCATACTTGGTCACCTGATGCTCCGGCTTTGGATTCAAGAAGATCGCCCATAAAATAAGGAATGGGAAGAGAGCGAGAGACTCTCGATTTGTTGCTCTACATTTTGAGAAAGTGGAATAAGAAAGGTCGTAATACCCTAGGCCCGACAGAATAATGAGAAGAAAGAGGCTGATTGGAGAAGTTTTGTTTGAGAGGCTAAGGTACTAGACCCATCAAAAAGCAAAAAGAAAATGCGTGACTAAGAAAAGTAACCCTAGAACAAGTTGTCAAAATACTTGACCCCTAATGAACTGACCCAAGCAAGGACATTCCGGAAGTTGGTCGGTCAAGACGGGCACTTTCCCTTCACTCCTTTCGACCTGATCTCCCACAAAAACCAATACAAAGAAGGTGGAAGTGGGGAGGAGAGGAAAATGGATTGATTGCTCGACTATCTTTTTACGCTCTATCGAATTCCTATTTTTTTCCTGAATCCTATTAGAATCCAACAGAAAATTGGAGAGGAAAAAGCAGCCTCCACTCTTCGGAACTTTTTTCTGACATCACAAGTATATATCATCAGATTGTTCGGTCTCTCCCTATGGCTTTCTAAGAAGCTAGACCCAACAAGATAAGAAGCCCTTAGATGGAGCCATGATGTAGGTTTATTTCCTGCCTGTGCTTTAGTTGCATAAGGACTAAGCACTTTCTTGCTTTGGATTG